>NC_083319.1:73835281-74144979 GCF_963455315.2 Globicephala melas | reverse complement strand
TTCTGTCACTTTTCAGAAGTCTACAGAAATTTATACCTATTCAACAAAATGTTCATTTATGCTTCAGAAAAGAGAACAGTGGAATATACTGATACATCTTAAGGTGATCTCTTTTTCATTGTGGATCTGAGTTCTGCATCAACCTGAAAAATGGAATAAATTTTCAAAAGGACATCAAATACTCAGTACAGAGGAAGAAGAAGATCCCTATTTATCATGTTCCTGCAATCACCACTGAGTGATGTATTGTGATTACACCTTTTTTTTTAATTGGCAGGCTTCTGGGATGCTATAGGAATTGGTGACAAGATGATGGATCAGCTTCTCCATATTGGCTGGTTGATCCAGCAAACCTAAAGCATATATTGACATTTGTCATTCAACATTGGAGTCCTACAGACTTCTCTGCTGATTAGTCAAATACTTCACCTCCCTTTGATTAATGTTTTAAGAGCAGAGCCTCACAGGGATGCTCAAGGGAGCAAAGTTTTACAATATAATGGAAAAGAAAGGTTACCTAGTACCAGTTGAATGAGAAGAAGTAAGCATGGGGGGAAAGGAAGAAATCAATGACAATGTTTGAACAGCTTAACCCTGTTGGCCCTTGCATGTTAATAGATTATTTATGCATCAGTTTGCCAGTGAGAAGAAATTAGTATGATTAGCATTTTCTGCTTATTGACTGCGCATCACAAATTGGGAAAATGTTTACATGTATTTTTGTTTATTACCTTGAAAAATCATTGACAAGAAAGGTCAGGAGAAGAACTCATCCTCTCATATAAACTCAAAGAATTTTATCCTAAAGAAAAAAAAAAAAGGGCAAATGAACAGAAATATATTTCGCATTGTGCTGTGAAAAAAAAGGAAACTATTTTATTTCCAGAGAAAGGCCTTTTGAAATAGGTGGTTAAAGAAGGAGCTTTGAAATTTGACATGAGTCTAATCTCATTCTTTAGTTAATAGTCAAGGATTTTCAAAGAGTCTTTATGATGTTTGCAGAAAATTTTCACCTCTTCTGTGGCTCCCCCAACCCTGATCATTTCGAAGTTTCTTTTACCATACAACTTCAATCATGCCCTGTTTTGGAAGAGAGCTGCAAGCTAATCCCATAATAAAGACAGTGAAACAGAGAAGAATCCAGAAAGGGTTTAGATTTCTACCTTAAAAATTCACAGATATTAGGTTAGGTATTATTTAGGGAAAATGAATGTTGGTGTCTAAGTCTTATGAATAACAAATCCACAAAGAAATCTGCTGTATTTAGCAACCATAGGAGCAGGGACCAAATGTAGGATCCCAGACCTGGGATAGATTTCCAGTTGTCCTGTCTTGGTTTTTGGCAAACTAAAAATGTAGACTCTGGAGAAAGACAGATTTGGATTTGAATCTCAAGTACCTTAATTTCCTGTAAGTAACCTTGGGCAAGACATATAGTCTCTAGGGTGCTTTGATTTTCTAAGTTTTAAAAAATCTCTCTCTCTCTCTCTCTCTCTCACTCTTCTCCTTCCTTCCTCCTCCTCCCTCCATCTACCTACTTATCTACCTATCTATCTAAACACACATTAATTGTCCTTCTCTTCACCTTTACATCAACCTGGCCCGCCTATTGATTGTTTTAATGAGACTGGTAGAGAAAAGAAGGATCATAATACTTCCTGTTGTTGCTAATTAAGCCTCCAACTTGCAAGGAATATGGTCATATTCTTTACTCTTACTGAAACAATCAGTGAATTCAGGACAGGATTATGCATTTGGAAGTCACATTGTTGAACAATCAATGTTTATTATCCACGTGATTGAATAAAGACAGTTTTACCTTCTAGGAAAATATTTAGGGAGAGTTTCTTGTGATATAAAATCACATTTTCTTCTTAGGAAGGAATCAAAGAACGATCTCCTCTATTTTTACGATATGCTCTTCTGAAATCTAGTTCTGATCATCAGATTGAATGCAAATGTTTGAAATCTAGTTCTCTGAAGTTAAAGAAGATACTGCCAAAACAAAAATTATGCTGAAAGACCAAAGAAAAATCAGTATGAAAAAGGTTTATACATAGATTTCATTCTTGCAAACATCCTGGAAAAAGCCCTAAAATCAGTTGTATCTAGTTATATTTAAATGTAATTTTCATGTTATCAAAGAAATATATAATACACATATAAAAATTCAAGTAATAGTACAAATCTTATAAAAATCATGACAAATCCCATTTTCAAGAAAGTTTCCTTTCAATTTTTTAATTTCTCCCTCCCTGTTATTTATACTCATATTACTAAATAATATCATAGCAAAAAATTTCTTGGTTTTTAGTTTTAGCCATTATTTTTTGGTTTTCTATTATAAAGGTTAGCATTTAGATCTTTTATTGTGCCAGTTCACATTTAAACACTTCCCCTTGTCCTAGCCTATCAAAACCATCTTTGGCTAAATCAATATTCAGTGTTTATCTTATTTTAACTAAGAAAATCTTCTACATAGAGGAGCTACATGTTATCTTATGATTATATATTTTAAACATTTTGTTTTTCCCTGACGTTAACTATCTCTCTCACACACACACACACACACACACACACACACACACACACACACACACACACATTCTCTCTTAGTTTTCTATTTACTGGCTGCTGATTCTGGCAACTCTGCCTCTTACCTGTCTTTCAAGACCCATATTAAATAGGTTAGATAGCTCTTCACCGGTACAAGACTTTGCAGATGCAAGTTAAAAGAACGAAGAAAGCTAGCTAAAAGACTATCTGGAAATATATTCTTATATTTAATCTCATATTTCACAGTGGTGGCATCAAATGCAATCTTGAGATAAGGCGAGAGCTTTTCCTGATCCTGACCAATTCCCTCCTTGTTCTTTAATATGGAAAATCAGTTTTTCTTTGTTTTTCCAATATTAATGTAGATGGAAATTAATCTTCAACACTGTCCTCCAGTGATCCACCTCCTCAAACCGGATGACAACTCTATAGAAATTCTAGAACTCTTAGTGATACTTTAGAGTTTAAATGTAGCCTATTTCCTTTTGTGATTCATTTTGCAGTTTAGACTTGAGAATGAGACAATAATTTTCTGTAACAATTTAAAGACAGTCATAAATGGAGAGGGATTCAGGATGTGACTTAGTGGGAGCCCAGGACCTCAGCAGCAGTTGATGCAGAAGGGGTCGAAGGTCATTTATTATGCAAAAATCTGAATCTTTTATCTGTATCCTCACTATTTACATGCAACCCATCAGCTAGAAGAATCTGCTGCTAGGTAACCCAGACATACTGGGTCAGACCTACTGAAGTTTGAGAAGCATGGTCTGGGTCAGTAACTGATGTTGAACTTAGTAGAGAGCTAAAGCTATTCAAGTATTTCTCTTTATGCAGATTAGTCAGAGAAAGGTTGGGACTTGGCATTAAGAGAGAGAAAAGAAAGTTAGTTACTAAAACAAAATGGGAAATCTACATGTAAAGGGAAAATGGAAGTATATAGCATAGTTTTGGAATGGAAAGAAGCTCATTATGACTTAAGAGTAGAGTGCAGGTTTAGGCTGAGGCTCAAGGTATAGGAAGGGAGAAATGATGGAGGTCCTCAAATGTTTTACCAAGGACTTTAAACTTTAGCCTGTAGGAAATTTGGAATCCTTGGAAATGCGTTAAGAAGCCGAGCTATGACATTCATGTTATGTTTTAGACAGATTAATCTGTCTACACTGTGGAGGATACATTAGACTTGGGAAAGAGACTGGAGAAAGAGACTATTTGAGAGATATTGCCATTGTCCCAAAAATATTGATGAAGATTTGAATTAAAATAACAGCTAAAAAAAACACAAAAACTAACAACTGTGGGAGTTGAGAAGATACACTGAGGACAAATTAAGGATGTAGAATGTTAGACATTTGTGGCTTGATGATAGAAGTAATTGGGCAATACAACTGATCACAGGGAAAAGTAAGTCATGATTCTAGTTTAGTCCCCTGGTTAGTAGAGTAAGCTAAATTATTTCATAGTATAGTAGACTTAATTGTATCTTCCCAAAATATATGTTCTACAGAGATACTACAAAAATTAGTGGAACCACCAGGAACATCATAGGGATAGAGAAATGGCATAAAATAAAATGGTTTTGTAGGGGACTCTGTCAGCTGGCTACTCAGCATTCAGTCCATTCTTCCTCCTTCCTAAAGAAAATCCAATTCTGTTCACCTATTAATCTTGTCCTATGTAGTCCTTGTGACTCAAGGGATGCTTAACTCCCTACCAACTCTGGGTATAAATTTTGATCCATCAAATGAGTGCATGGCACTCACCTGGTGACTCTTTTCTTGATCACAGTGTGGACAGGTGGCCTAAACTGGCCCAAATTAAATAGAAGAATTTATATTTCATGTTTGAGAGAGCCAGCTCTCTTGCCTTGCTCCTCTATTCATTCATCAACCTGTCCCTCTCCCTCTCTCCTAATATGAAAGCAAGGCAGAGTTTTCCATTCTCTGTTGGCAGCCAATTATGACCAGGAGGAGAACTAGTGTGAAGATCAAACAATATATGAATGATAGATCATAGATATGAACACAACCTAGCCCCTTGCTGATATTACTGAGCTAGTGAGTCAAGCAAATCTGAAGTTGGCCCTACGTAGGGACTTACTGTTATATGAGATAATAAATGTCCTGTTTGTTTAAGCCAAACAAAAGTTATGTTCAAGTCCTCAACACTGGTACCTGTGACCTTTTTGGAAACGGGTTCTGTGTAGATACAATTAGTTGAAATGAGGTCATACTAGTTGAGGGTGGGTGCTGATCCAATGGCTGGTGTCCTTAAGAAGAGAGGACAAAAAGAGACACAAAAACATGTGAAGACAGAGGTAGAGGTTGGGGTTATGCTGCTATAGGCCAAAGAGCACCAGGGACGACCAGATGTTGGGAGAGGCAAAATCAGAATCCTTCTTCATAGCCTTGGGAGGGAGCAGGGCTCTGCCAACAGTTGGACTTCTGATTTCTGACCACCAGACCTGTGAGAGAATAAATTTCTGTTGTCTTGAACCACCCAGTTTGTGGTAATTTGTTATGGCAGCAATAGGAGCTCCTACTCATAGTTTTGGAAGGATCTTTTTATAAATTTGTCTCATTCATGTAATAATAAATTGTCTAGAGCTTGTAATTAATATTCATTTTCCCCCCTCTTGGCTAAAAAGGAGCAAGATGAGGTTTTTCTATCTTAAACTAATCTCTCATTGTGACTGAGGAGGGATGTGGATAGTCTTAGTTTTCTATTCTCAGGATAGAAGGTCGCAGTGGTTGGAGCAGAAAACAAAACAACATGTTGTTTGATGTACAGGCCTAAAAGGATAGGAAATGTTTCCTTTTTTACCAGGTGTAAGTTCTCCTCTAAGGTTAATGAAGAGACAATAAATTAATTAAAAATAATCAACCTTCTGCAATGTGATAAGATAATCAAGAGCTTTATCTATAAGCCAAATCGAATAAGTTTAGGAATTTTAAGTTTAAAGATTATCATTTTATAGTTGGTTTGCTTGATTGATCTGTAAAACTTATTAAAGAAATGGATTTTATTATTACCTCTTATTCATATACTCCATACACAGTATGCGTTGTTTGATTCTTTAAGTTAAATTTACCTTGTCAATGAAGAGTGACCTCTAGAATATCTTTAAATTGCTGGAATTTGCATAGGCTTGCACTTTTACTTTCTCATTTAAAGCCCCTATGGGTTCCTTCTTTATCCCATCCCGTTTTGACTCATTACAGCTCCCTTCATTTGCTTGCAATATGCAAATAGCCACTTTCTTATCATTTTTATAGGGATGGAGAGTTGTGCCTCTTGAACACGTTATTGACTTCTCTGTGAATCTGTACAATTCTATTTAGATGTAATTGTTTATTATTACATTGGCGTTTAATTTTCTTGCTTTTGGGAAGAAAAACCTAGAAGTACTCCCCGGTTAGTGAAAATATTTATATTGAAAGAATGAGGTACTAGCACATACACACTGAATTTAGCACGCCGTTTATGTAATATATGTATGCATAAGCATATACACATTTTAATCTTGAGGTATGTTTATGCTAAGTATGAACAAATGCATATTTTATGTTTATGTCATTATTTTAAATGTGGAGTTAGAATACACAAATTTTGATTTCTGCTAAGAGAGTAAACTAGCTAGGGTTGCTGACCGTCACCACTTCCCCATGGAAATCAACCTAGAAATAACAGAAGTGTGAGAGTAAAACATGGATTTCAGGAACCAACTTCAAAACAGAAAACTGTAGGGGTGACTGAAGACCATCTTGAGTTGGTATGTGTTGGGAAGGGGTAGGTGGGTGTGTCCTGAGAGACAGACCACTGGGGCAATAGTGGGAACAGGTTAGAAGAAAATGTTTAAAATTCTGTTCTTGCCTTCCCCCCTTATGGAATTGGGAAAATTGTTGCCTGCCCCATCAGAGCAGAATGCAGCAGTAAGATCTGTAGCTGCCCTACTGTAGCATCAGTGCACATGTCCTGCTGAACTGAAACTCTGATGAAACTAGGTGCTACTGATCAGTTGTTCTCAGGCATTCGCTCCTCTACCCTTCCCCTCTCCTTAACCCCCAAGGGCTTGTGGATTATAACCTAGCCTTTCTGCTCCTAACATTGCTTCTTCCGAAGAGTTTTAAAGTAAATGCTGACTGGGCGAGTTGCCAGGAGCTGTGGCAACAGAGCGTGTCGTCAGTAGTTACTCTGTGGTATGGTGGGTACTCTGCCTTGAGACTTTTCCCTTCTCCTCTGCTTAGACTCAACAGAACTGAAAAAGGCAGGGGACATGGCCCTTCCCCAACATATGCTACTGGACAGGGTAGCTAAACTTCACAGAAAACGTGAGCTTATAAGCTGCAGTAATTGGACATCTGGAAAGGAACAACATCCTTAAAAGAGAGAAAATAAGCTGGACAATATTTACCAATTGTGATGGAGTTAACAATAATTTACACTAAGGAAGATAAGTATTTGTACAGAAATGGGGAGGATTGTGAAAGAATGAGAAGCTATAAAAAAGCACATAGAAATAGTAGATAAGAAAATATAATAGTTGAAATAAAGGACACAACAGAGGAACAATAAAAGAATGGATTTAGCTAAAGAGTGAATTAGTGAACTGGAAGATAAGGTTGAAGAATTTGTCCAGATTTAGCAAGAAAAGATAAACTGGAGAATATGTTAAGGACCTATTAAGTATGAAAGATATATGTAGAAGTGCCAAGAATATTTGAAGCAATAGAGATAAATTTTGCAGAATTAAAGAAAGATAGAAGACTTCATGTTGAAAAAACAAATTACATAACAGAGTAAGCCACAACTAGGCACATTATAGAACATTTGAGAATATCAAAAATAAACAAAAAATTCCAAATGTTTTCACAGAGGCAGAGAAAGTCAGTCCTGCCACAGAGATTAAAAAACAAACAAAAAAGAATAAGACAAAAATTATCTGCAAAGAGAAAATAAAAAGATTGGTATCAGATTTCTCAAAACAACACTAGATACTAGAAGACAACAGAATAATTTTTTGTGATGAAATATACATAACATAAAATTTACTATTTTAAAACCATTTTTAAATGTGCAGTTCAGTGACATTAATGACATTCACATTGTTGTACAACAATAGAGTATTTTTGAAATAATAAAGGAAAATGATTTTAACCTAGAATTTTATAGCCTACTAAAATGTTTTGTAAGCCCTGATACAAAAGGGATGGTAAGTAAAGGTAGTCAAGTACAAATACATTGGTAAAGGTTACTGTGGTCTTTAAATTATAAAAGACTACAATTTGTGAAGTAAAAACAATGCCAGCATGATATTAAATCAGCTTTTTTATTTTCCATGAATCATTCAGTGTCTAAGCCTTGGGTTTCTCTTGCTTAGTTATTAACGTTTTTCTTAAATGGCTAAAATACCTAACGCTATTTGCTCTTTTCTGCCTCTACCAGCCCATAATGTCATTTTTCTTTTTGTTCCTTTCTCTTCATTAGATGGTAAGAACATGAAAATAGGGACTGTATGTTGGCAAAGAATGTAGGTATGGGAAGGCTAGAAGTCAACTGGCACATGTGTCTTTGTTTTAGTTTGCTAAGGCTGTCATAACACAATACCACACTGGATGGCTTAAATAACAAATATTTATTTTCTCACAGTTCTGGAGGCTTGAAGCTCAAGATCATAGTGTCAACAGGTTTGTTTTCTCCTGAGGCCTCTCTCCTTGTCTTGCAAGCAGCCACCTTCTTGTTGTGTCCTCACATAGCCTTCTCTCTGTCTCTTTCTCTTCTTATGAGGACATCAGTCATGTTGGATTAGGGCCCTACCCTTAAGACCTCATTTAACCTTAATAACCTCTGTAAAAACCTTATCTATCAGTATCTATCTGAGGTACTGGGGGTTGGGACTGCCAATATATAAAATTTGAGGGAGTACAATTCAGCCCGTAACAGTCCTGTTTTACAAATCTTTGCATGAAGGACTTAAATGCTAATACCAAGATACCAATCCTGAGAGCCAATGGTCATTGAGTATCAGGCACGCACTTCTGAAAGCTTCACATAGATCATCTCATTGAAGCCCCACAACACAGCTGTGCAGTAGGTGCTCTTTTTTAATCCTCATTTTACAGTTGAGAAAACAGAGTGTTAGGTACCTCCCTAAAATCAAACAGGTAGAAAAGGAGGGAACCAGGATTCAAACCCGGGCAGCCTGCCTCTAGCACCTCTCCTCTCATTACCTGATCTTGTTATGCTCCCTTCTCTAAGCTGAGGACACAGACATATGTTTATTTGACTTCACAAGCAGTTTTGTTATGGATGTTCACTGTCAGAGTCAAGATGCTAGTTCGAAGAGCACTGGCTCCAGATTCTTTGCTCACCTGAACCGAGGGGTTGTTTTGAGAGACCTTAAAGATAAGCTTAATTGAGGAGCCCAGCTCTCTGTGTAAGATATTTTATACCAAGCAAAATAAACTGACTTTGGAGTGTCAATGGAAGAAGAGTCGAGAGCAAGTTTTTCCTGTTTTTATCTTTAAGAAAATAATACATGTGCATCAGAGCACAAGCTCAGAAGCAGATCAAGGATGAGTGCTTTGAGAACAGATTTAAATAGTTACTTCCTTACTCCTGAGCTCCATCTGGTCTAGGAGTTCAGTGATTTTTTGTAAAACCACAAAGAGTTCGGGAGGCGCAATGTTAAGGTATATGTCTTGGGAGAAAAGATGTGAGAGAATTAATTTGTTGTTTAGAGGTAAAGATCAGTTCCTGTAGGTTAGGTATTCTATTTTGGGCTTGGAGGGAGAAGTGATTAACATTTCTTTCTGTTCTGGCAGACTGTGGAATAAGGCTCAGGGTATAAACAGAAGGAATTATCACACTTCTTGCAGGCAGAAATCAAAAGCAAA
Source organism: Globicephala melas (assembly GCF_963455315.2). Lineage (NCBI taxonomy): Eukaryota > Metazoa > Chordata > Mammalia > Artiodactyla > Delphinidae > Globicephala > Globicephala melas. The sequence goes on along the minus strand of NC_083319.1, from coordinate 74,135,530 downwards.
TGGAAGCTAATCAAAGTTCAGTAAAGACAATTCAGGCATTATTCTGACCAATTCAGGAAAAAAAGATGTTGGGATTTAATTCAGTTTAAATAGGAAAAGCACATTTTGGGAAAAGCTACTTCAATCTTCAGGTATTTTGCAAGAATTACCTAAATTGTTTAATGTGTTATATGAGGTATCTGAATTAGAATGGCAATGAGTGTTTTCTCCCTGAACTTGATCTCAAACTCCAAAATTAGGCTCTTGTGAATATATGTAGTTTTATATTCTCTAGTTTTTTCAACTAGCCTGTGTAAGCAAGAGATAACTCCACTGAATTATCTGGCTCGTTTCTAAAGAAAGAGCTCCATGAAATAAGCAGCATGAATGTCTTGAAATATACTTTTTAAGTATCATAGTTTATTTATGAAAACATTTTATTTGTAATAGAATTCATACAAAAGAAGCAGATAATGAAAAATGTGAAAGTTTCTTTCCACTCTCCACATGATACCTCCAGAGGTTATTACAATCCTTAATTTCATGTTTAATTTCTTAATTGTTTTTCCTATGCTTTGTATATGTATACATACTTACTTTTTTTCAGCTGTATTGAGGTATAATTGGTATATGAAAACTGCATATAATTAATGCATACAATTTGATGAGTTTGGACATATGCATACATCAGTGCTACCATCACCACAGTCAAGGTAATAAACATATCCATCACCTCCAAAAGTTTGCCCATGTTCTTTGGTTTTATCTTTATTTGTTTTATGGTAAAAACACTTAACATGAGATCTAACCGCTTGACAAATTTTTAATGCACAGTACCTTACTTTAACTATTGGTACTTTAGAACTTATTCATCTTGTATAACTGTAACTTTATAGCCAGTGGACAAAACCTCTCCATATCCTCCTCCCTTCACCACCTGGCAACCACCATTCTATTGTTTGCTTCTATATGTTTGACTTTTAGATGCCTCATACCAGAGGAATCAAGCAGTATCTATCCTTCTAAGACTTATTTATTTCACTTAGCATAATGTCTTCCAGATCCATCCGTGTTGCTGCAAATGATGTGACTTCCTTCTCTTTTAAGACTGATCGATATTCAATTGTATGTGTATACTTACCCAAAGTGATTCACAGATTCAGTGCTGTTCCATCAAAATGACATATTTTGCAGAATCTCAATGACATATTTTACAGAAATAGAAAAAAGTCATAAAATTCATATTGAACCACAGAACACTCAGAATAGCCAAAGTGATCTTGAGGAAAAAAAAAGATAAAGCTGGGGGCATTATACTTCCTTATTTCAAACTATATTACAAAGCTACAGTAATCAAAATAAGTATGGAACTGGCATAAACACAGACAAATAGACCAGTGGAGCAGACTGCAGCCCAGAAATACGCTTAAATGGTCAGCTTATCTTCAATAAGGGTGCCAAGAATACACAATGGGAAAAGGATAGTCTCTTCAACAAATAGTGCTGGTAAACTACATATCCACAGGCAAAAGAATGAAACTGGATCCCTATCTTACACCATACACAAAAATCAACTCAAAATTGATTAAATACTTAAGCATAAGATCTGAAATTGTAAAAACCTTAGAAGAAAACACAGGGGGAAATCATTATGATATTGGTTTCAGCAATGATTTCATTGATAGGAAACCAAAAGCAAAATAAAAAAGAAATAGGCAAGAGGGACTATATCAAATTCAAAAGCTTTTGCTCAGCAAAGGAAATAATCAGCAGAATAAAGAGTCACCTATGGGATGGGAGGAAATATTTGCAAATTATATATCTGATAAGTGGTAAATATCCAAAATGCATAAGGAATTCCTACAGCTCAATAGCAAAAAACAAAACAAAACACACAGAAAACAAAAAACCCGAAATCAATCCAATTTTAAAAAGGTCTAAGGAATCAATTAGCCATTTCTCCAAAGACACACAAGTGGCCAACAATTATATGACTAGGTGGTCAAAATCACTAATCATCAGGGAAATGCAAATCAAAACCACAATGAGATATCACCTCATAACTGTTAGGATGCCTGTTATCAAAAAAAAAAAACAAAAACAAAAGGTAAGTGTTGGTAAGGTTGTGGAGAAATTGGAACACTTTGCACACTGTTGGTGGGAATGTAAAAGACTATTTGGTAGTTGTGTGATCTTGGCAAGTTATTTAACCTCTCTGTGACTTGATTTTATCATTTGCAAACAGGGGCTAAAGTGAGTGCTTGTTTTATAAGTTTATTAAAAAGATATATGTATATATTCTATATACATACACACAATACTTCCAAAGTGATTACTAGAAACCAGACAATGATTTTTTATATAGATAGATGGATAGGTAAATATCTAGATATGTATTTATTTATATTTATTTTAGCTGATATGTATGTCTATATATATATATATATATATATATATATAAAATCTCTCTATACATATAAAACATTTCCTGGTACATACTAGTCAATTTGGAAGTATTGTTTATTAGTATTACTGCTTAGAACATGTGCATTTTTCTATATCCTAGAACACATTGAATACCTGGAACTTAAAAAAATTTTAACATAATACATGAAAAAAATGTGATTTTTAAAAATTTTCTAATATTCTGCTCCTGATAAGGGAGTAACATTTTATCTATATTGGTCATTGTAGTTCTACTTTAATGTATTACTTGCTAATATTCTTACCCAGTTTTGAGGTTTATTTACCTATTATTGTTATGTAAGAGTTTTTCAGTACATTCTCTCTTTTTGCCACTAAATCATCATTTATTTTTTTTTAAATGGTCAAATATCATGACTTTGTATAAATGTATCTAAACATACAATCGCAATTTGCTTTCCTTTTTAGGTACAGGTATACAAAAATGGTCAATGGTCAGTCTCTTTCATCTCAACCAGGAGTTTACAGACTTTTTTTTCTGTAAGAATGGCTTTTTAGGTAGTAAGGTTTGTACTTTTTTTTTTTAAAACATCTTTATTGGAGTATAATTGCTTTACAATAGTGTGTTAGTTTCTCCTTTATAACAAAGTGAATCAGTTATACATATACATATATTGCCATATCTCTTCCCTCTTGTGACTCCCTCCCTCCCACCCTCCCTATCCTACCCCTCTAGGTGGTCACAAAGCACGGAGCTGGTCTCCGTGTGCTATGTGGCTGCTTCCCACTACCTATCTATTTTATGGTTGGTAGTGTATATATGTCCATGCCATTCTCACTTTGTCCCAGCATATCCTTCCCCCTCCCTGTATCCTCAAGTCCATTCTCTAGTAGGTCTGAGACTTTATTCCCATCTTGCCCCTAGGTTCTTAATGACCATTTTTTTTTTTTTTTTTTTTTTTTTAGATTCCATATATAGATTCCATGGAATCTAGATTCCACTTAGATTCTGTATGTGTTAGCATACGGTTTTTGTTTCTCTCTTTCTGACTTACTTCACTCTGTATGACAGACTCTAGGTCCATTCACCTCACTACAAATAACTCAATTTCATTTCTTTTTATGGTTGAGTAATATTCCATTGTATATATGTGCCACATCTTCTTTATCCATTCATCTGTTGATGCACACTTAGGTTGCTTCCATGTCCTGGCTACTGTAAATAGAGCTGCAATGAACATTGTGGTACATGACTCTTTTTGAATTATGGTTTTCTCAGTGTATATGCCGAGTAGTGGGATTGCTGGGTTGGATGGTAGTTCTATTTTTAGTTTTTTAAGGAACCTCCATACTGTTCTCCATAGTGGCTGTATCAATTTACATTCCCACCAACAGTGCAACAGGGTTCACTTTTCTCCACACCCTCTCCACCATTTATTGTTTGTAGATTTTTTGATGATGGCCATTCTCACTGGTGTGAGGTGATACCTCATTGTAGTTTTCATTTGCATTTCTCTAATGATTAGTGTTGTTGAGCAACCTTTCATGTGCTTGTTGGCAATCTGTATATCTTTGGAGAAATGTCTATTTAGGTCTTCTGCCCATTTTTGGATAGGGTTTTTTGGTTTTTTTGATATTGAGCTGCATGAGCTGCTTATAAATTTTGGAGATTAATCCTTTGTCAGTTGCTACATTTGCAAATATTTTCTCCCATTCTGAGGGTTGTCTTTTCATTTGGTTTATGGGTTCCTTTGCTGTGCAAAAGCTTTGAAGTTTCATTAGGTCCCATTTGTTTATTTTTGTTTTTATTTCCATTTCTGTAGGAGGTGGGTCAAAAAGGATCTTGCTGTGATTTATGTCATAGAGTGTTCTGCCTATGTTTACCTCTAAGAATTTGATAGTGTCTGGCCTTACATTTAGGTCCTTAATCCATTTTGAGTTTATTTTTGTGTATGGTGTTAGGGAGTGTTCTAATTTCATTCTTTTACATGTAGCTGTCCACTTTTCCCAGCACCACTTATTGAATAGGCTGTCCTTTCTCCACTGTACATTTCTGCCTCCTTTGTCAAAGATAAGGTGACCATATGTGCGTGGGTTTATCTCTGGGCTTTCTATCCTGTTCCATTGATCTATATGTCTGTTTTTGTGCCAGTACCATACAGTATTGATTATTGTAGCTTTGTAGTATAGTCTGAAGTCAGGGAGCTTGATTCCTCCAGCTCTGTTTTTCTTTCTCAAGATTGCTTTGGCTGTTCAGGGTCTTTTGTGTTTCCATACAACTTGTGAATTTTTTTGTTCTAGTTCTGTGAAAAATGCCATTGGTAGTTTGATATGGATTGCATTGAATCTGTAGATAGCTTTGGGTGGTATAGTCATTTTCACAATGTTCATTCTTCCAATCCAAGAACGTGGTATATCTCTCCATCTATTTGTATCATCTTTGATTTTTTTCATCAGTGTCTTACAATTTTCTGGCTACAGATCTTTTGTCTCCTTAGGTATGTTTAGTCCTAGATATTTTATTCTTTTTGTTGCAGTGGTAAATGGGAGTGTTTTTTCAATTTCTCTTTGAGATTTTTCTATCATTAGTGTATAGGAATGCCAGAGATTTCTGTGCATTAATTTTGTATCCTGCTACTTTACAAAATTCATTGATTACCTCTAGTAGTTTTCTGGTAAAATCTTTAGGATTCTCTATGTATAGTATCATGTCATCTGCAAACAGTGACAGCTTTACTTCTTTTCTGATTTGGATTCCTTTTATTTTTCTTCTCTGATTGCTGTGGCTAAGACTTCCAAAACTATGTTGAATAATAGTGGTGAGAGTGGGCAACCTTGTCTTGTTCCTGATCTTAGTGGAAATGGTTTCAGTTTTTCACAGTTGAGGATGATGTTGGCTGTGGGTTTGTCATATATAGCCTTTATTATATTGAGATAAGTTCCCTCTATGCCTACTTTCTGAAGGGTTTTTATCATAAATGGGTGTTGAATTTTGTCGAACGCTTTCTCTGCATCTATTGAGATGATCATATGGTTTTTCTCCTTCAATTTGTTAATATGGTGTATCATGTTGATTGATTTGCATATATTGAAGAATCCTTGCATTCCTGGGATAAACCCCACTTGATCATGGTGTGTGATCCTTTTAATGTGCTGTTGGATTCTGTTTGCTAGTATTTTGTTGAGGATTTTTGCATCTATGTTCATCAGTGATATTGGCCTGTAGTTTTCTTTTTTGTGACATCTTTGTCTGGTTTTAGTATCAGGGTGATGGTGGCCTCATAGAATGAGTTTGGGAGTGTTCCTCCCTCTGCTATATTTTGGAAGAGTTTGAGAAGGATAGGTGTTATCTCTTCTCTAAATGTTTGACAGAATTCGCCTGTGAAGCCATCTGGTCCTGGGCTTTTGTTTGTTGGAATATTTTTAATGACAGTTTCAATTTCAGTGCTTGTGATTGGTCTCTTCATATTTTCTATTTCTTCCTGGTTCAGTCTCAGAAGGTTGTGCATTTCTAAGAATTTGTCCATTTCTTCCAGGTTGTCCATTATATTGGCATATAGTTGCTTGTAGTAATCTCTCATGATCCTTTGTATTTCTGCAGTGTCAGTTGTTACTTCCCCTTTTTCATTTCTAATTCTAATGATTTGAGTCTTCTCCCTTTTTTTCTTGATGAGTCTGGCTAATGGTTTAGCAATTTTGTTTATCTTCTCAAAGACCCAGCTTTTAGTTTTATTGATCTTTGCTATCGTTTCCTTCATTTCTTTTTCATTTATTTCTGATCGGATCCTTATGATTTCTTTCCTTCTGCTAACTTTGGGGTTTTTTAGTTCTTCTTTCTCTAATTGCTTTAGGTGTAAGGTTAGGTTGTTTATTTGAGATGTTTCTTGTTTCTTAAGGTAGAATTGTGTTGCTATAAACTTCCCTCTTAGAAATGCTTTTGCTGCATCCCATAGGTTTTGGGTCATTGTGTTTTCATTGTCATTTGTTTCTAGGTTTTTTTTTTGATTTCCTCTTTGATTTCTTCAGTGACCTCTTTTTTATTATGTAGTGTATTGTTTAGCCTCCATGTGTTTGTATTTTTTACAGATTTTTTCCTGTAATTGATATCTAGTCTCATAGTGTTGTGGTCGGAAAAGATACTTGATATGATTTCAGTTTTCTTAAATTTACCAAGGCTTGATTTGTGACCCAAGATAACATCTATCCTGGAGAATGTTCCATGAGCACTTGAGAAGAATGTGTATTCTGGTGTTTTGGGATGGAATGTCCTATAAATATCATGTAAGTCCATTTTGTTTAATGTATCATTTAAAGCTTGTGTTTCCTTGTATTTTTTCATTCTGGATGGTCAGTCCATTGGTGAAAGTGGGGTGTTAAAGCCCCTACTATGGGGCTTCCCTGGTGGCGCAGTGGTTGAGAGTCCGCCTGCTGATGCAGGGGACACAGGTTCGTGCCCCAGTCCAGGAGGATCCCACATGCCACGGAGCGGCTGGACCCATGAGCCATGGCTGCTGAGCCTGCGCATCCGGAGCCTGTGCTCCGCAACGGGAGAGGCCACAACAGTGAGAGGCCCGCGTACCGCAAAAAAAAAAAAAAAAAAGTCCCCCACTATGATTATGTTACTGTTGATTTCCCCTTTTATGGCTGTTAGCATTTGCCTTATGTATTGAGGTGCTCCTTTGTTGGGTGCATAAATATTTACAATTGTCATACTTCTTCTTCGATTGATCCCTTGATCATTATGTAGTGTCCTTCTTGGTCTCTTGTAGTAGTCTTTGTTTTAAAGTCCATTTTGCCTGATATGAGAATTGCCACTCCAGCTTTGTTTTGATTTCCATTTGCATGGAATTATTTTTTCCATCCCCTCACTTTCAGTCTGTATGTGTCCCTAGGTCTGAAGTGGGTCTCTTGTAGACAGCATATATACAGGTCTTGTTTTTGTATCCATTCAGCCAGTCTGTGTCTTTTGATGGGAGCATTTAATCCATTTACATTTAAGGTAGTTATCAATATGTATGTTCCTATTATCATTTTCTTAATTGTTTTGGGTTTGCTATTGTAAGTCTTTTCCTTCTCTTTTGTTTCCTGCCTAGAGAAGTTCCTTTAGCACTTGTTGTAAAGCTGGTTTGGTGGTGCTGAATTCTCTTAGCTTTTGCTTGTCTGTAAAGGTTTTAATTTCTCCATTGAATCTGAATGAGATCCTTGCTAGGTCGAGTAATCTTGTCTGTAGGTTTTTCCCTTTCATCACTTTAAATATGTCCTGCCACTCCCTTCTGGCTTGCAGAGTTTCTGCTGAAAGATCAGCTGTTATCCTTATGGGCATTCCCTTGAATGTTATTTGTTGTTTTTCCCTTGCTGCTTTCAATATTTTTTCTTTGTATTTAATTTTTGATATTTCGATTAATATGTTCTTGGTGCGTTTCTCCTTGGATTTATCCTGTATGGGACTCTCTGTGCTTCCTGGACTTAACTATTGCCTTTCCCATATTAGGGAAGTTTTCAACTATAATCTCTTCAAATATTTTCTCAGTCCCTTTCTTTTTCTCTTCTTCTTCTGGGACCCCTATAATTCGAATGTTGGTGTGTTTAATGTTGTCCCAGAGGTCTCTGAGACTGTCCTCAATTCTTTTCATTCTTTTTTCTTTATTCTGCTCTGCAGTAGTTATTTCCACTATTTTGTCTTCCAGGTCACTTATCCGTTCTTCTGCCTCAGTTATTCTGCTATTGATCCCTTCTAGAGAATTTTTAATTTCATTTATTCTGTTTTTCATCACTGTTTGCCCTTTAGTTCTTCTAGGTCCTTGTTAAACGTTTCTTGTATTTTCTCCATTCTGTTTCCAATATTTTGGATCATCTTTACTATCGTTATTCTGATTTTTTTTTTTTTAGGTAGACTGCCTATTTCCTCTTCATTTGTTAGGTCTGGTGGGTTTTTGCCTTGCTCCTTCATCTGCTGTGTCTTCTCATTTTGCTTAACTTACTGTATTTGGGGTCTCCTTTTCGTAGGCTGCAGTTTCATAGTTCCCATTGTTTTTGGTGTCTGTCCCCAGTGGCTCAGGTTGGTCCAGTGGGTTGTGTATGCTTCCTGGTGGAGGGGACTAGTGCCTATGTTCTCGTGGATGAGGCTGCATCTTGTCTTTCTGGTGGGCAGGTCCACGTTTGGTGGTGTGTTTTGGGGTGTTTTTTTTTAGTAGTATGTTGTTATGTCTCCATGTGTTTGTGCTTTTCCCATTTTTCTTTCTGTAATTGATTTCTAATTTTATACCATTGTGGTCAGAAAGAATGCTTGATAAAATTTCTGTCCTTCTCAATTTGTTGAGACTTGTTTTTTGGCCAAGTATATGATCTATCCTGGAGAATATTCCATGTGCACTTGAAATAATGTGCAATCTCCTCTTTTGGAATGGGACGTCCTGTATGTGTCTGTTAAGTCCAACTGTTTTTTTGTGTCATTTAAGTTCACCAGTGCTGTATTGATGTTCTGTCTGGGTGATCTGTCCACTGATATAAGTTGGGTATTAACATCCCCTATTATTATTGTATTGTTGCAAATTGTCTGCTATATATATTTAGGTGTGCCTGTTTTGGATGCATATAAGTTAATGAGTGTAATATCCTCTTCTTGTTTTGGTTCCTTTTTCATTATACGATGCCTTCCTTTGTTGTTGTTTTTTTAATAGCCTTCATTTTAAAGTTTATTTTGTCTGATATGAATATTGATAACCCCCCCCACTTTCTTATCATTTCCATTTGCATGAAATACCTTTTTCCATCCTCACCCTTTCAGTCTGTGTGTGTCTTTAGTTCTTAAGAGAGTCTCTTGTAATCAGCATATGATGGGTCTTGTTTTATTATCCAGTCAGCCACCCTTTGTCTTTTGATTGGAGCATTTAATCTATTGACATTCAAAGTAATTATTGATTGTTATGTTTCTTCCCTTGTGATTTGATGGTTTTCTTTAGTGGTATGCTTGTGTTCTTTCTTGTTGTTGTGTATCTATTATAGGTTTTTTTGATTTGTGGTTAACATTTTGTTCATATATGTTGACCTATAACTATATCTGTTTGTTTTGTACAGATATTCTATTAGATTCAAACACATTCTAAAAGATCTACATTTTTTTTACTCCCTTCACCCACACTTTGTGTTTTTGATGTCATATTTTATATCTTCATGTTTTTCCCTTTATTGATTATTGTAGTTTTACTTGATTTTACAATTTTTTGTCTTTTAATGTTTGTAGTAGCCCATTTGAGTGGTTGATCCTCAGCCTTTACTATATATTTGCCTTTACTAGTATGATTTTTCCTTTCCTGTAGATACTTACTTGTTGTTAGTCTTTTCTTTTCCACTTAAAGAAGACCCTTTAACATTTATTTTAGGGTTGGTTTAGTATCGATAATCTCTTTTAGTTCTTGCTCGTCTGAGAAATTCTTTATCTCTCCTCTACTTCTAAATGATAATTTTTCTGGGTAGTGTATCCTACAGAGCAGGTTTTTTGTTTTTGTTTTGTTTTTGTGTTTGTGTGCAGCACTTTAAATATATCGTGCCTCTCCCATCTGGCCTGTAAAGTTTCTGCAGAAAAATCAGCTGGTAGCATTATAGGGATTCCCTTGAATATAATCGTTTGTTTTTCTCATGCTGCTATTGGAATTTTCTCTTTAACTTTTGCCATTTTAATTGTGATATGTATTGGTGTGTGTCTATTTGGGTTCATCTTGTTTGGGACCCTCTGTGGTTATTGTTCCTGGATATCTGTTTCCTTCTTTAGGATTGTGAACCTTTAATTTCATTCCATAAATTTTTAACCCCCTTCTCTCTCTCTTCTACTTCTGTAACATATAATGTGAATGTTGCTGAGCTTGATGTTATCCCAAAGTCCCTTAAACTGTTCTTATTTTAAAATTTGTTTTTCTTTTTGCTGTTCTGATTGGGTGATTTACATTATTTCACCTTCTAGATCACTTATGTGTTCTGTATCACCTAGTCTGCTGTTCATTCCTTCTAGTGTGTTTTCCATTTTAGTCATTGTGTTTTTCAGTTCTGACTTATACTTTTTTATATTTTCTAGTTCCTTGTTAAAATTCTCACTGTGTTCATCTATTCTTTTACCTAATTTCAGTTAGCATTCTTATTATCAATTATTTGAATTCTTTTTCTGGTAAATTGTTTATTTCTTTTTATTTTATTTTATTTTATTATTTTATTTTATTTTATTGCTTTTCCCTTGTGTCTTTGAGTCAGATTTCTCTTCTTATTTTGTTTAGCTTTCTGTCTGTATGGAATTAGGCTAACCTAATTAGGTTACCTATTGCAGTCTTGAGTGGGTGTCCTAATATAGGAGCATCCCTGTACAGTCTGTATGTTCCCAGTGGTTTTGGTGGGAGAGCTAGACTTGACATGAACACAAGGCACATCTTTATTCAGGATGTTGTGGCAGCTATCAACTTGGTAGAAGGAGGGGCTAGAAATGGAGGGGCTAGGACCAGAGCTGGGCCTTCCCCTCTCCTCCGTGACCATCACTGCCCTATCAGGGGTGGGGTTAGATCTCAAGGTGCTGGAGGAGAAGCCCTGAGAGTTGGGTCTTAGCAGGCTCAGTTCCCTTTAAGTGTTGTTCTTCCCTCTCCCAGCACCAGCACCCTTGCCCCAGAGGAGAACAGTGCTAGAGCAAGAGGGGCTGGTGTGGGTATTTCGCAAAAGTTGGGGCATAGGCTGTGGTGGTCTGGCAGCCCTTAGAGGTTTGGACTGCCTCTGATATGCCACCTGTACAACTGCCAGTAATGGATGCCCCCTCCTTACTCAGACGCTGCTTAGGGTTTCAGCTGCCTCAGCATTTCATGACCAACATCTTTTCCCATTTGTGACAGCACACACTGCAGTGTGAAGCAGCAGTGCAAGGCAAGCAGTGCTGGAAGATTCACTTGGCTCAGGCTGGGGCATGTGCCTGGATGGTTGTGGAAAGCCAGTCAGCCACCCACGTAGTTTAAATCCACCCTCTCCACCCTGCTTTAGGAGCAAGTAAGCATTTGTGTGCTATTAACGAGTGGAGTCCAGGCTTCCCACAGTCCTCCTGTTAGTCCCACTGGCCCTCCAACCAGCCAAGGGGGCTCATCTTCCCTTTGTCAGAACCCAGAGCTGGGGCACCCAATATGTGTCTCGCATTGCTCACTCCTCAGGGAGGGTCTCCACCCATGTAATGTCCCTTTTCCTCTGAGTCCCATCCCAGGGGCACAGATTAAAACCTGATTGCGTTCTCTCCCTTCCTACCCAATTCTGCATGGATCTTTCTTACAACCTTGGTTGTACAGGTGTTTTTCTGCTAGTCTTCAGTTAGTTTTCAGTGAGAATTGTTTCACCTGAAGATGTAGTTTTGATGTCTTCATGGGGGGAGGTGAGTTCCATGTCCTTTTACTCCACCGTCTTAATTTGAGTCCCATCTTTTTCATTATATTCTTCACCTTAAACCTTTGTGTGTCATACATATTCTGACAGATTTCTTCTGTTATATAACTTCCTTTAATTTTACTTGGAATTTTTGTAGTTGTATACAAGTCTTCAGTTTTTATTCAAACAGATATGTCATCTTTTTCTTTTATTGCTCTGGAGGGTTTTACTTGCTTTGGAAAGTCCTCCACATACTCATATAAACTACATTGTATTTTATTCTAATGCTTTTTATTACTTTTATTATTAAAATAATAACTTTAATGCATATGGAATTCAGTTTTATGTATGTAATGAGTTTGGGATATAACTTTATTTTTTCTCCAAGTGGTTAGTCAATTATCAACAGTCCCTTTATTGTATGCCCAATTTTACTTATTGATCTGAACACACACACACACACACACACACACACACACACACACACACTTGAGGCCTGCTTCTCTTCCATTAAACCACTTGTCTATTCTTATTGCAATACTAACCATTTTAATTTCAGTGACTTTTCTTATGTTTTTATAGAGAAAGCCTACCATTCAATTCTTCTTTTGATATTTGACATTTTGACATTGGAACCAGGCTAATTTCCTAACTTCAAACCCAAGGACCTTGGTAACAAACCACCTGGACTCCAGTTTGATAGACTTATGAGGTTGTTATTGTTATTATTGAGGATTGCAGAAGGATAGGAGCCAGTATGGAAACATTCATCTTTACTTTTAGATGGAGACTTTGAAGCAACTAGTCAGTTCTTACTTCCTTAGTACCACTGGAGACAGCCCAGAAAGTGAAGTTTAATTAACGAGCAGGTCTTATGAAACAATTAAGCATATTTACTGAACACATTACTAACCAGGCACTCCAAATATGTTATTTCATTTAATCCTCCTGACAGTGCTATGAAATGAACATTTTCATTCCTGTTTTCTGAAAAAGAAAATGGATTCTTAGAATATAAGTGACTTTCCCCAGATCTCACTGCTCACAAATCCTAGAGCCCAGGATTCATACTCATAACTGTATGAATCCAGAATTTTTAATATGATTATTGTATGTTTTAAATTATTTTTTCCATTCATATCTGGCCCCAACACCCCACTGATATTCTTTAAGGACACATAAGTTTTATAATATAAACCAAGCTGAAACTGATGATGCTGTGAAGATTTATAGTTGGAAGATCATGGCTATTCTTTTCATTTCACAGTAAACCTATAGGGCAGGAGTTGGCCTTATAAAGGACCAAATAGTAAGTATTTTCTCATACAGGACCAGAGGGTAAAGGACCAGAAGTAAATATTGTAGACTGGGCCACAGGGTAGTGTGAAAGTAGGCGTAGTTCATACATACATGTGCATGACTATGTTCCAATAAAACTTTATTTACAAAAAGAAGTGGTAGGCATGATTTGGCCCATGCTCTCTAATTTGTTGAGCACTCATATAAAGGACTAACAGTGCCTTTCAGGGGTGACCTACCTTCTTTTCCTTCTGTGCTTTCTGGTTCTGTTCAATAAGCAATTCAGTCCAGTCAACATATATTGAACATCTACTATATGCTTTGCTGAACTTAGAATAGATATTATGAAGAAAATGCATTCCCTGCTCTCAAAGAGCTCAAATTCATTTTCTTTTCCTGTTCTTTCCACCTTAAACTTGTTGCTTACATTCTTTTCATTTGTAATTTATATATAAGACTTTTGGTTTTTGATGAATAGTCATGTCTGTTAAGTAATAGTAACAGCTTTTTTTGCATACAGCACCTGCTATACAACCTTTTAAAATATTGCATTATCATGAGACGTAAATGTGTATTAAATGAAGAAAATAACATTTTAGTGAAGACGAAGTAATTAATTGCTAAGATTACTTACCTTTGCTCTAGTTTTAATCTTGCCTGTGAGTGATGATAAAAAAAAGATTGAATTCTTCTCATGAATTCATCTACAATTCAACCTGGTGGTTTGCTATTATCAAAGTCTTTTTAAATGTCTTTTAAAATTCTTGGTTAATACATATGTATGATTTCTCCAAGGACAATTTTATTTGATTCATCCTGCAACCAGCTCCTGTTGCATATGTAACTTCAGTAAGCTTCAGAGGATAATGAGGTGGTGTGGTCCACTGTATAGAGCAATTACTGGGCTTCAAGAGTTTCCTAATCCTTTCTGAGTTTCCTAACCTCTTCCTGGGTCTTTGGGCATGGGTGACAGTGTGTGCCATCCTCAGAGTAATCAGTGATTGTAATTCCGTGGTGATTTTTCTACCATGTAGCAAGGGTTTGGCTCAAAGCCTTTATAGAATTCCTCAGGCGGTCTACCCACAAAGCCTTTTATAGGTCTTTGCATTTAATGTGTCCCTCAAACTACTTCCAAGAGCAAAAACAAATAAAAAGGCATCATTTCCATTTAGTATTTCAGCTCCTTTGCTTTCTTGTAAGTCTTTTGATTAAAGTAAATAAATCAAAAAGTACAATTTTTTTCTTTTTCCTGACAGTTTACCTCTTACAGGATTCACAGCAAAACATACCATCCCAATTCCCTTTAGCCATACAACCTAAATGGTAGGGCTTCAGCCAGACAAGGAGTTTGCCCCTCTGGCCAAGGTCGGGTTGACTAATCTGTTATAACTTTTGTTCATCCACATAAAAGAGGCTTTTTTGGTGGGAAGTGATAGAATTGCTTTGAGCTTGATTATTCAAATATGGAATCTTTGGACTGCCTGAGAGAAGGGAGTTAACAAAAGTGCTGAAGAAGAGACACAACTGAAAGGGAGCCAGTATTTATTGGATACAATGTAGGCATTGTAAAAACTTGGATTTTGTGCACAGATAGACCTGAGTTCGAATCTTGGCTTCGCCACTAACTCGCATGTATCTTATGTAATGTCTTTACTTCTCTGTGCCTCGGCGCTATATCATCCATAAAATGGGGATGACAGTGATGCTAACTACCTGATGGAAAGGATGCATGGGATGTCTTTAAAACATACCTGGTTCAGAGTAATTGTTAATTTAATATAATCTTATCATTAGCTATTGATTTTCAGTTATATTCATCATTAATAAAAGTCATCACCAACATACTTATTTTTACTCAACAGATGTTAATAAATTGTTGCTATTTGCTAAAATCTGTGCTGTAGTTATTTTGCTACAATAGTCATATAACTATAATTCCTGCCCTGTAGAATTTTAAAGTCTAATGAGAGATATAGACATACAAACACAATAAGGCAAACCTGCAAAAATGTTAATTATATGAGTTTGCACAGGGATTTAAAGATAGTACACAGGAAAGATGTTTAATTTAAAGATGGATAGGGGTTAGGAGAGGCTTACAGGAAGTGGTGACACATAAATTGAAAACAGGAATATGGATAGGAAGTATGTATGTGATGGATTAAGGAAAGAAATATATTTTAGGCAAAAGGAACTGTATATGCTGAGAGAACTTTGCTTATTTTGGAAAAGCAAATATTTTAGCTTGACCAGATGAAGAATGGGAGTATTGGGCTGACACTAGATGCATACAGAGAGGAAGGCAGAGAGAAAACAATCAAGCTTCTTGATTCAGGGCTAAGGAGTTTGATGCTTACCTTGAGAGAAGTGGAAGTTTCAACCAAGGGAGCCATCACCTGTAAGGCAGGTATTATACCCATTTTACAAGTGGCAAAATTGAGGTTCAGAGACGATACGTAATATTACAAAATTACAGAAGGTTCCAATCTCCCACTTACATCATGGAAGAAGATAAATGAGTGCCAACAGTGTTTCTGGGTCTGTACTAGGTGTTTTATGTTAAATTATCTAATTTAAACCTACCATTCCCTTTGAGAAGTTTTTACCAAAAAGTAAATAAGCACATTGTTGTACGAGTACCTCCTGATGTGCCTTAGTGTTGGGGGAGGAATGGTGTCTCAGTCTTCTGATGGAGAAACAGAGAAATCAAAAATGACAGAAATTTACTGGTATGCGGATAACTACCCATGAGGAAGAGTGTAGCCGTCCTTTAAACTTACATCATAGCGTTTAGATGGCTCCAAATGATCTGGCTTCACTGGCACCTACATCAAGGACAGTTCAAGAGAGAATGGCTCTGTGATTCATAGGTAGGCACCTAGGCATGAGTTTTCATCTGTAAACAGGGCATATTATCACTTTACCATATGGAAGATCAAACGAAGAGTGTTAGGACATGGGACCCTCAGGTACATATTCATGAGGGTCCCAAGGGAGTATATAAAACAGAAAAATTTGATCTGTGGTAACTTGAGGAGTTTTGTTATTCCTGTATCAAGAGACTTCTGGGAGGAAAACAACTGATTTTTCTCAAGCTCACCTCAGAAAAGCATACTTTGATCTACATTTATATAGATTACAGAAACCCCTTTTTTGTGTGTGTTGAGGTATCATTTTACAAGTAGTCTTCTCTTTCTGATGACTTTTTAAATCTCTTTGCTTTTGATGATCTACGGTTTTAATCTGATATGTCCACATGTATTTGCTGCATTTGGAATTTGCTGTGCTAGCTGAGCCTGGAGATTCATATGTTTCATCAGTTATGGAAAGTTATCAGCTCGTATCTTTTCTCTCCCTATGCTTTCCATTCTTCTTTAACTCAGATATATCTACCTTCATGTGTCTTTCATATTTTACATCTCTTTGTCCCTCTGAGATAGTTTGTGAATTTCTTCTATCTATATTACAATTCAGTATTTATCTCTTTAATTCTATCTAATATGTGCATTCTATTTTAATTGACTTTTTAATATTTGTATTCCTAGAACATCTGGTTAATTTTTCTCATGTGACCCTGGTTGTCATTTTTAATATTTTATTCCTCTTGCAAGTTTTGAGAACTTACACTTACCCAAACATTTTAAAATATATATAGTTTTTATGCTTTCTCTGGTGATTATTTTATATGAATCTCTGTGAGATCTAATCGTGCTCTTTATTTTTCTGCTGATCCTACTTGGGGTGGCTTCTTTCCTCTTGTGTGTTGGTTTGTGATACCGTGAGTTCACATATGCTGCAGATTTAATGGGAAGCCCCGCAAGGCCTGAAATGGGGATGGGCGTTACAGAAATAATTGTATTTGTTTCTGCCAGTTGCCCCCAAGAAACTCCCAACCAAAAGCTAACCTGTGTTACTTTTTAATGTTGGGTTTTCCAGAAATAAAACCAAATCTGCATGAAAGAAGTTCTGGAATACCGAATTCTTGGGGTAGACTTTAACTTTTCCCAGCAGATTGGAGGCTAAGATAGACAAGTTTTCTTGTCAACCATTCCCTTTTCTCATGGGTGTTTTCTAGTCTACCTTTGAATGAGGGCATAGTGCCACTAGGTTCCTGCCCTTTTGATGTAAGCTCTGTTCTCACACATCACCTTGCCTGGGCTCAAGGTCGTTTCTACTATTCTGGGCACAGCCATTAAAACCTAAACTTCTTGGTTACTGAGATTGACAAGCTCCCCTAGGGCATCCGTGGCGTTGGCCTCAGCCTGCCATTCTGATTCCTATCTCTCTTTTGAATTCTGGCCTCTGGAGACTGTCCTTACTTTCTAGTTAGTTCAGTTATGCATTTGGAAGGATATTTGTTATATTTTATCTAACATTTCTAGGTGTTTTGCATTGGGAAGTTTTTGAGAGTTTAGTTCGTAAACATTGCCAGAAACAAACTTGGAAAGTAGGAATTAGAAGTTTTTGATGATCTTCTGTTTTGGAGTCTTTGTGTCATCCGTAATAAACACTACTTCTAGATATTTTCCAGCCAGTTCAGACTGTGGCAGCTAGAACTAGCAATTCTCTTTTTAATGTCTCAGCTTTTATGAATTTCACAGATCAGAAGGGCCATAGCAAGAATATTGCGCACTAGCAAGTTTTGTTGGTTTTTTTTTTTCCACAATTACCTAGCTCACCAAAGGCAGTGAAGTCAAGTCTAGAGGCAGAAGGCTGAGCATTTAACTTTTTTAGCTTTAAGGTAATTATTTCCTTAGAATGGGGAAGAATGTTAACGTCTCTTTGCTTGTCTGCATATCTTATATTGTTTTAATATTAATTTGTATAGATTAATATTTCTTAACAGTAGGAATATTGATGAGGGAATTTTGCATATCTAGAGAGAAGGGGAAGAGGAAGATGTGAAAAAGTAGCATGAGATTCATGCCGTCAAAAGTGCTCACTCATCCTCTCCCCTTCCAATCAGCAATCACAAGCTGGAGTTAGAAGTGTTGAGAATATAGCAGAATCAGGATGCTTTCCCCTTCATCAATCAGTATAGTCAATATTTTATTAATAATACAGTAAATATAATATAAAAATAACATATTTTAAAAAGCATATGGAAAGGTTGATAGCACTGTGAATATGGATATAAATGTGGCTTCTTTTGTAAAATTAAAGTATATCCAGACTGACAAGCACCAAGTGCAATGCAAGTAGAAGAAAATCTGAGTAGACCAAATAGTTCTTTGGAACTTTCTTTTAATGAGAGCTGAACAAGTACAGTTATGGAATACGATTCACTGAATATCTCCTCTATTTCAATATGATAAGTTATCTGGCTGGAAGTCAGGACTCCCTCTTTTCTTAGTTAACTTATGCTAAGGCAGAGGTTCACATAGGCGAATAGTAAATTTTGGCCGAATCAAAGTATATGAATCTCTATTTATGTAATTAATGAATACTCAATGCTTTCTCTTTCTGCAACTAGATTATATTATATGCTTAGCTTCACCAGTCTGGAATTAGTTTGAAACATTGCACAATCGAGGGGCACCATTCACATTTGCAAAACCTGTACAAGAGTATGTGATGGATCCTGTCTAGATAAGAAGATAAAATTACGTTTCTTATTTGCCTAACATGTGCAAAGGACGGTCCTTTGCTAATAGCTCAAAGAGAGAAACTCTGCAGCTGCTGCCACTGCTGCTCATTTAGTATTTGCACAGTCTGATCCTGTTGCCTTTTTCCTGCAGACAGTATAAGGGTACAATAGCCTTGCAGTATTTAGAGGAGCAGCAAGAGGAGACCTCTCTTAGCGTTAGTATAGCTACTGTTGTCTCTTACATCTATTAGCGTGGGATCCTGTAAATGTGTATTTTCTTTTGCTTTCATGGGCACAGTCATTATTCCCAGAGCACTCCTGTGGTGCTAATGTACTCCAGTCAGAATAAAAGTCTCATTTTTGCTACATATTGAAATAAAAATGTATGTCCTTACTGTTCTCATGATAAGTAGCTTCTTGAAGATATCAGCTTTCATTAGACATTATCTCATTTCACCAGAGGTATTCTTTCTGTGAGAGAACACATGGACATTTTTCCCTTTTTCTTCAAGATAATTAGTGCACCTTGACTAATTTATCCCAATGCCCTTAAAAGAGGAGTAAAAAAACAACCGAAAAAGTTTTCTTATATCTTTTACTCAGAACATTGTTATCTACTTGCATTTTAGTTTCATAATTAGAATAAAACAAAGGAAATCAGGAAATTGGCTCCAGAGTGACTTGCAAATAGAATCGCTTGGCATAAATATGGCTGGCAACTTTTGAATAGCATTTCTCTGGAAAAGAGAGAAAGATAGCAAAAACAGAAAGAAAAAAAAAAGGACTTGTACCTTACTAAATATCCTGTGGGAAAAAGGTATTATAGTATGTACCCTGATATCAATTCATTCTCTTTACCAGAGAGACACTGTTAGCAGAAAGAAAAGAAGCATATGAGTGGGTCTAATCTCATTGACTGGACCTCTGGGTAAATAAATGCTTTGAAGAAGGGCTCTTATCTGCAGAATGCCCTTAGCAGGATGTTCATGATTAAAGAATTACTTACAGTAAAAAAAACCCCATAATCTATGAGACATGGCTCCCTTGAGAATGTCACTTAAGCTATATAACTCTATGGGTATGAGATGGAGTGTTTTTTCATATTTTAAATGCTCCCTATTGTAGGCGAAATCTCACAAAACCTCACTAGGAGAGCTCAGCTATTATTCTGTACCAGAGAGTGTGTCTCCAATGTAAAAAGGAAGGGCCTGGGGAACTACCCTTGATGTCCTCACATGTTGAAAATGTTTAAAAGAAAACTTATCAGGATTCCAAAGTCTCTGAAGACAAAGTTGGTTGGAATAAATATACTTGGACTCCCCTCTTCCACATCAATTCTTCTAATAGCTTGTGAGTTATAAGTGTAATGGGATAAGAATTTTTTTCTGATGCAATAAATTAATTATAAAAGTATATGATTGATATGAACGGAAATCATGCTAATGAGATGATGATGAGAATTGCATGAAGGATAAAGCATTTCATACTTGTTATTTATAAGATATTAAAAAGCCCCAAGGTAAAAATACAGCTGTAAATTCATGCATTTCCCTTGAATTATCTTTGTAGAGTGTATTGTGTGGAATTTTAAAGCTGGTTAATATGTATTATGTTGAAGTTAATAGTGATTTCAACACTACTTGATGAATTTCTCCAGATGCTTTGACATATTCAACAGGGGTAACTCTTTCATGTCATATTTAAAGGCTAAAATGCAAAGATAACAAGGATGTTTTAGTAGAATTTCAAAGCCATTTTTACTACGCAATGTTTCCCTGAATTAGATAATTACATTAACTATTTAGTTGTCATAAGTGCGTTTTTCAAAATGAGGTATAGATTATATAGATAGAGAGATAATAGATAAATGACCATGTGATCTATGTTCTTTGAGAACATATTGATCTCAGTCAAATCATAATGTTATAAATGTAACATTAAAGTATAGGAAAATAACATTTTGGGGATAATAATAATCTGGAGATCTAAATTTAAAACTGTGGTATGTTTTATAGGGTTTTAGCTTGCAGAGTATCTTAAAATTACTAAAATCTTTTATTATAATGTTTATTGTGAAATGCCTGCGAAAGAGTAATGCTTTGTAAGTAAGATCAGATTCTTTTTTACTTCAGGAAAGAAAGCAGTTTTTCTAGTGAGGGATAGCAGCTCACACCATGGGCTCCACATACTGTTTCATTCAGCAGAGAAGTGAGTTGCAGCAAGATTTCAGGATTAGCCCAAAGATGATGTGTGAATAGTACACTGGACGAGGGATCAGAGGATCTGTACACTAAATCCTCCCTATGCTGTTGCTGAAGAAGGAGAGTTCTCTGCTGTGAAGGAGAGGATCACGGTAAAACTTAGCAGCCTGATTCACCAACCAAACACTAGATGGTCAGATGAGAGCAAACCTATGGAGGGAAAGTTCCTCAAGGGTTGACCCTGGGACTGAATAATCAGATTCTCCCACATTCTATCTTTTCATCCTTAAAGGAGCAAAGGGAGGATTTTTCTCTTTGGTGAATCAAAACCACCAAATTCACCAAATTACATTACCAATCATTGATGAGTTAGGGCAAGTAAAAATTTCCCATGCTAAGGTCAAGGATAGACTGGGGCATTGCAGTAACAATACATGGACCAAGACAGATTGCAGGAGTGGCTAGTGTAGAATATTTCACTACCTAAAAGACATTCTAGGATTTTGTAACCTCTCAGGGTCCTTCACAGGTCTATCATTCTAAGAATTTTATCTTCCTTTCCATTTTAATACTGTCCTAGGTCTGCTTTTCTTTCCAGTTTATGTTCTCTTGCTATCTTCATTTTCTTAGATGCGTTTTGATCTCTGTCTCCACTTTCTTGGGGGAGATCGATAGCTTGTTAAAAAAAGATAGTGACACCTGAAAGGGCAGGGCTAATGGTCGTACTCAAGAAATAATTGTGCTAACTGGGTTTATATACCATATCTAGCCTCTTCCTTTCAAAAGGGCCAAGGATCCTAATGAAAGATAGAAAGAAAAATTATTTTGGCTGGTGGGGGAAGAACAGGAGAGGAGAGGGGAAAATACAGTAGCTTAAAAAAAATACTGGAAGAGACTTTTTAGGCAGTTAACAAAAACTTGTTATTATTGTTTTTGAGATAAAGAAAACATCTTCAAATAGTGTTATTTAATAAAGGTGCATAGTCCTCTAAAATAAGGAACATTGTATGCGAAGAAGTTATTGAAAATGCCTCCTTTTGCACCAACTATATTTCTAAGATGTTGCTTTCAGAAATAGGGATATAAAATTAGATGATTTGAAAATAACAGTATATTTTTGCTTTATCACAAAACAGTAGAAAACTAAGGAAAATAATCGGATAATCAGAAGCATTTTTCTCCTCAGAGATGACTATTGGAATGCCATTCCAGACATTTTCCAGATAGACAGATGTTTGATCAGCTACTCTTACTTTATTGTACATTTTTATTTTTCACTTACTAGAGCGAGAATATTCTTCCATATCTTAAGTGTGACTCTACAAAATGTAACTAATTGCTACATAGTCTTCCCTGTGCTGCACCAACCTTTCTGTACATATTGCTTCATGACTGAAGAAGGAAGAAGACAGAGGTAGGGAGGAGTGAGGGAAGGAGGGTAGATGAAATAGAGGATGACCTGGAGATAGGGCTATAGGCCAGTAGCTAGTAGAGAACAGAAGCAAAGAAAAATAACGAGGAAGCAAATCCTGTGGACTTGGGTCTCCATTTACTAGCTCTCCTGATACAAGCCTTCTATTTGTTATCTAACTTCAGAGCGTTTATTGTCTGCTTAATTGCTCAATGTGCAGATTAAGACCCTGGCAAAATTCTCCAGCTTTGAAACCAGAGAGATTGTAATTTATTAGTAATTTTCTGTCTTGGGGTATGTCACCCAGGCACTTGGATCTCTGGTTTCCTCTCTGTAGATTGGAGATTTAGCTTGTAGGGTGCTTGCAAGTTTGAAATTAAATTAGGTAGTATCTTTATAGTCTTCAGGAGACTGATAGATCCTGGATGAGCGCTCAGCAAATATTAGACTAAACCATGTGAAATTGCCATTTTTCAGGTCAAAAGGTCAAATATCGGCAGTTTTATGTAGTTCAACTTAACATTGATTGTATCTTTTTAAGCAGCTAGGAAGGCATAGACCAACACTAAAGACATCTAACAGTACGGTCCTGTTCCATAGTCTGATCAGACCCTTCTCCTGCTCTGTTGCCCATGAGCAAGACTGGCTTTGCCCTACCTGAACATGATATGAAGTATTGCCTGCTAATCACTCTGGGGCCCCATGCCTCCACCGATGTGTATCTCCTCCTGTTGCCAGATGATTGGGCCTCTCACTGAGCTCTGGGTCCAGGGCAACTTACCTTGGACCCATTGTACCACTAACGGGGCTATGGCTGTTTTTTCCCGCTTGATGGCTGTCTAGATTTCATGTCACTTGAACTCCATTTAAGCTGTCATGGCTTAGGAGCACTATGCTTTCAGGGAGCCAACAGTCTACCCTCCAAGTGGTAATAATCAGAAACTGGCCATTGTTTCAATGGAGCCTGCACTCACATGGCAGCAAACATCTTGCGGTTTCTTTAATTCAGCATGCTGTTTCTGTGCTTTCGCCTTTGCCTCTCCCTCTGCTGGCAACACTTGTTTTTCTCCCCATTGACTTATCAAACGCCTACTCCTCCTGCAAAAGACAGCTCATAGTCCTGGGCTCCATAAAGCCTTCTCTGAATTCCATAGACCAACACACTTGCACTGCCCCCGATTTGCCACTGTACCCCCATATACAGCAATCTTGGCAATTACCACACTATATTTGGGTCTGTCTCCCCATTTAATTGTGAGCTCCTGGAGAGCAGGAACAGCATCTTTACATTCAACTATTCCCAGTGTTTGGCACTTTAAATGAAACACAGTAGACACCTGCTAAAATATTTCCTGAAAAAATTAATAAATGAACGAGCCAGCCTCTTTTCAGGGCCCAAGAAAAGATCAATTTTTTTTTTGCATTAGCTATCTATTCTTTCCTCTTCCCCACCTCCCTCCCTCCTTGGCTCCTATTTTTCCTTTCTTTTCAATTCAGGGTTAAAAATTCCCAAATTACCTCCCTGTTCAGAAGCTTATGGGAATTTTGAAGGTTCTGAGTGTGCACAGATATACAGAATGAAAAAATAATCACACACAAAAATGAGGAGATTCCTTGGCATCTTTCAACTGACTGCTGTATTATCTCCTTTAATAAGACAACTTAGAGTCTGCAGATGTCCCTGATGAGAATAACTGCTATCATATTTTTTGTTTCAATTTGAACATTTTTAAGGCATTTGCTGTTAGCACTAATTAGATGTATAAGAGCCTTCCTGAGCAAAGTAGGTAGTCATAGCTAATTCATTAAAAAATAATGATAGTAGCTAAATTGCCACATAGATTTGTACTTTGAGTAGGGTTAAATTACCAAATAATGTGAATACTGTTTAAAATAAATTTAATATTTAATGCAAGTCATAGTTTTATTAAATTCATAGTAATTTTGAAACTTTCTCAATATCGTTCCAAATGAGCATCTGTATAAAATCTCTTTAAAGTAAATAAGCTGCTAATATGAAAATACTAGTAATGGGGATAATAACATTAGCCATTTGTAGAATACATTGTTATTATTATTCTTACTCATAGTTTTGATTTTCTATTTGTCTAAGTGTGATGCATACAGTTCAAACCAAGTTCTTTAGTATAGATGTTAGACATTTGAGACAATTCTTCAACTTTTTTGAGTCATTAGAATATTGATAGCTGAAGCAATCATTTGTTAAATGATTTCTTAGTGCCTGAAAGCAGTTGGTGTACGTGTATGTGTTTCTCAAAAGTTATGCATCTTTCTCCTAGTTTATATACTGAAATAATATGTTTAATTATTTACTTATCTTTTATTGAAAATAAATCAAGTTGCAGTCCAATTTATTTAAAAGGAAGATTTGAGAGATAAGCAGGAGTGACACCCCAAGTTAAGCTGCCCACTGAAACAGCACTCAAAGAGATAGAGTCCTTATGAACAGGATCTGAGGACTCATCTACAGTTATTTTCTGCCCTGCAGATGATTTCTTGATTTAAAGAATGCAAACATTTCATAAAGAAGACCCACAGCCCATTTTTTGCATATGGACCCTACTCTTCTGCTGATATATAAAACTGGGGAATAGGATAGAATGGAACTGAATTCGTACATTTTGTCTACCGAATTTGTAAGGCAGATTTTGTTCCAGTGCTTTATGGTGTTATTGTGCTCATCTCCAAGTTGGATGCCTACTGGGGGAAAAGAGGGATCTCTAAGGGTATTTACATTTCCATCTCTTATTCTTACAATTTTCGTAATGATATCTCCAACATTCTACCAGGCTGAAATTTTTCTTAACACGTGGCTTTGGGTGCAGAGAATCCCATAGACAGAAGGAAATAGGAAAATTGCTAGAGGGCAATCCACCTGGCCTGCGGATCAGGTTATCTCTGTATTTACTCTGCTAGGGCACTGGGCAGCACTTGGAGCACAGTAAATTATGCTTAATAATTGTTTGTTGAGTGAGAGAATAAATGAATAAATCACCTTACAGAACTTTGCTTTCCATCATTGAACTCTAAAGTCTAGTTTGCTTTTTTGTGTGCTATGTTAAGTACTCGGTACCTTCCTCTCCCTCAGTACCTCTTCTCATAAATTTAGCCTTTTCCTAACAATAAGCAACATGATTTTCTAACCTTGTTTCCTTAACATTTGGTTTTGCTTTAGAAAACTGATTCCTCAACCCATCTAGCTGCTGTCTTGGCCTCCTGACTTTTATGTCACTAGTTTCCCTCCTTTGAGATCAGAAATATTTAAATCCCAGCTGTATCAGCACAAAATATTGTCCTCTACCTATCCTCTCCCCATCTTCCAAGAGACTAACTTGAAGATGTTGCCAGTCATGACCAATAGTTTGTATTTCAGTAACTGGAGGTTTGTTTTGTTTCATTTTTCAGCATTCCCAGAGTATATTCCCTTAATTTAATGCATTTAGGCTTCTTCTTCAACTTAAGCATATGGTAGTGGTGGGAGGGAGGGAAAACGATGAGGGCAGATATTTATGTCTGTGCCCAAGAAAAAAATGCCCGAGCAAAGACTCTTCTCCTTGTTGCTCATCTGCAACCTCAAGCCACACTTCCTTACATCTTGTCGCTAGCTGTACATATTGCTCTCAGCATAATACCATTCCTTCTTCTCTTCCCTTCAAAAACTCGGTAAATACTAACTCTCACTATAATTATGGGCACTCCTTTAGTAGAAAATAAGAATTTCTAAGACATGACAGTTAACAGTTGTTACTTAAAATATTAGAGCAAAATAAAATATTTCATAAACTTATGTGTTTTTCAAAAGGGAGTAAGTTGAGTTAGCTATCTATTCAGCATCCCTGGCACTACTTTTCTCTGGTATCCTCTGCTTCTGTGCTACGGGCTTTGATGGTTTATAGTGACTTCTATGATGTTGCTCCTCTCAAACGCCCAACAGTTGTGTGAAACTTTAATTCTCTATATTTTAAAAAATGGCCATGATAATAGGATCCATACAATATTGTCTAACTGTATTCTAATGTATATTTATACTTGGAGCGGTTCCAGGGAACTAGAACATCACACATAAGAATTTGGGATTGGTTTGGTGGTTTGAAGATAGTAATTGACATCATTGCTTTGCTATTAGAAAAATTAAACTCTGTAGTCAAAGGCATGCAGTAACAAAACCAATTACTTATCATCTGTAGCTGCTGGAATGAAGTGCTTATGAAAGGAAAGACTGTGGAAGACCAATTTTTTTTTTTGCAATAGAATATTAGGGTGGAATTATGAAGTGGAATACCTTCTTCTGACAGTACTGTAAAGCTTATATACAGCCCTCAGATAATGACACAGTCAGAGAATTAGAACTAATTTGACTGTCCTAAAAACACCTGTTATTTTATCTAACTAGGAGGGTTGAGGATTTTGAAAATTAAATCCTAATTTTGATCACGTAAGTAACTGAGTTACAATGTAAATTGGATTCAAAGCCTTATCTGGTCTCTTATTTAAAAAATCAGGGCATTTATCAGAATAGAGTAGAATTCTGAGACTTAAATAGTATGTTCAATAAGTTTATATGAATCTATAACATTTTTGCCCCAACAAGCTTATATGAATATTTTTTGTGCTTGGTTTACTGGGTTGGTGTGATGCATTATATTTAAGTTCTTTGAACACTATGGATCCCCCAAAAGTGTCTGAATGACTGAGGCTTTGTAAATTAAGGGACACTTGTGTGAATAAAGTGATTTGATGGTTTTAACAAGGCCAGATTTAAGTAGAACCAAGAACAAGACTCAGAACAGAACAAGACTTTGCGACCAGTCCAGGTGCTGTTAAACTCTCCCATTGGGCAGTATCACATAATAGATCCGATAGCATCTGAACTCGTTTATGGATACTGTATGGAGCATTTGATAAGTATTAGTAAAATTACAGCTCAAGGCAGCACCCTAGAGTTATGGAGCAAAGTCGTGCTTTCTTATACAGAAAAATATTCTCCTTTTGAGAATCAGTTCCTGAGCCGCTACCAAACCCTTGTATGGACTGAACTCCTGACCATAGGATACTTGCAACCCGAGCTGCTCATAATATAGTGGATGGACCTAAGTCATAAAATTGGGCATGCAAGGCAGCTTTCAGTCACCAAGTGGAAGTGACATACATGAGATTTGACTCAAGTCAGACATGAAGCCATAAGTAAGCATCATGTACATGTGGCTCAGGTTTCTATGAAATATATTCCTGCTCCATTAACATCTGTCTCTCCTTCAACTCATGTTTTATGGCCTCATGAGTAATTCCCTATCACTATCTGAATGTGAAAGGGAAAAAAAAAATGGCCTGGTTTATACATGTTTGTGCTTGATATGCTGATGTAACCCTAAAGTGGACAATTGCACTATTAAAGCTTCGCTTAGGGGTGGCATTGAAGAGCAGAGGGGGAGGGAATTCCATCCAATGGGCAGAGTCTTGTGCTATGCATCTGTTGTTCACTTTACATGAAAGAAGATATGGCTAGAGATATGGATCTAAGTCAATTTGTGGGTAGTGATAAACATTTGGAAGAAACACTATTGGAAAATTGGTGAAGATTTATGTCAGTGGACCTCTCAAAATGGCAATGCATGGAGATATCTGTATCCTCTAAGAATATTCACCAAAAGGCATCCTGTCCCAATGTGATTTTCAATAGATGAGAAAAATGACAAGCTCTATATACTTTCAGTAGGTTTATGAACAATGTGACCAACTGTAGTGATAGGGATGGAGGTTTAGTCACAGATCAACAGTTATAGGTTACCCCTAGATAAGGTTTTCTAGCTACCACCACAGTTGCATTCCCAATCTCAGAAACCAGGGCTGGACCCCTGATACAGCATTATTCCCCGGGGCAGGATAGAACCAGCCACTTGAGGACCAGATAATTAATTGGATCTCTGCAATCATAGAGACGACAGCAATTTGTCCTCACTGGAACAGATTCTTTTTCTGGGTATTCTTATTCTGGCTTTCTCTGTTCCAATCACTTCTGTTTGCACTTACTTGAATTGTTTACAATCAAAGTGTCCAAACAACACAGCTTTTGACCAGTGTACTCATTTAACAGCAAAGTAAGGGAGGCAGGGTGCTTACATCCCTAGAATTCACTCACTGACTTTATCAGACCTTAACCAGTAGCCCAGTGGAAACAGTGAAATGGTGTCATGAAGGCTCATGTGTGGTAGTGTTTGAGTAACATGAAGAGCTGACGTATTGTGCTACAAGTGAGGTGTGTTCTCTGATTTTCTAATATGTGATACCAAAAGCTCGGCCTCTGTGCACTGTTGCTGAATCAAATCTCAGAGACGGAGTTTTGGGTGAAGGAGAAAAAAATAGCTTTATTGCTTTGCCAGGCAAAGAGGGACACAGTGGACTCATGCTCTCAAAACCTGTGTCCCAACCCGGGAGGATTTGGTGAGGAGTTTTATAGCAATGGTTCAAGGACTGGGTTGCTGATAAGATTAGGGTGTGCACAGGGCCTGCACTCCTTTAATCTGGTCTCAGGTAATCTCTTGATGAGTTGGTCTGGTTCCTTTAATCTGGCCTCAGATGGTCTTCTCTGGAATGAAGATTACTAACATCTTTCATTTGTTGGGGGTTTTAGTTCTGTAAAGAGCTCAAAGATACAGTTATGTGCATCCCTTGATGTGGAAC
The DNA here is from genome assembly GCF_963455315.2 of Globicephala melas. Classification (NCBI taxonomy): domain Eukaryota; kingdom Metazoa; phylum Chordata; class Mammalia; order Artiodactyla; family Delphinidae; genus Globicephala; species Globicephala melas. The sequence continues at coordinate 74,106,543 of NC_083319.1, read as the reverse complement.
CAGGACCCTGCCCTAAGGCTGAACTATTGTTTCATGGCTGCTCCTCCCTTGTCTCTGCATCCCCTCCCTTCCCTAATTAGCAACTGTTTGAATCTGCCCTTTAGAACTCAGGGAAACTCATGGAGTCTGGAGTCTGTTCCCTACAAACAAGGAATGGGGGACACAGGAAGGCTTCTGTGCCCAGGAGTCCCACAGGGTCCTGCTCAGTTGCATATGTGGTTCCATTTCTCCCGTAGTAAAAAACAAACAAAACAAAAAACAACAAAACAAACAACCAACCAAAAAAACATGATCTGGGAACAAAGGATGAAAGTGAAGGTAGCTTCTCTCTTTATTGCCCCTAAAAACTCAGACAAAATTTTTGCTTTCTGTCCCCACAATTTTGAGTTTGCTTGTTTAGAGGATCTAGTAACAATGCTGTTTCCATCAGGATACAGAACAACTGTTCCACTGAATTGGAGCCTGAGATTTGCCAACTGGTCACTGAGTTCTTTCTGACACTGAATGCACAAGCAAAGTAGTGGATTACTCTACTGAGTTAAATGATTGACCCAACAGGGCATGGAAGGAATGGTCTGGAACTCAGGAGGTTGCTTAGAACACTTTATAGTACTTTGTGTCCAATAGCAGCATTAATGAAAGGCTACAACCAATTATAGGCAGAACCACTAATACCTCAGTTGTTTCCTGAATGACAGTTTGGGTCACCCTAAATAGTAGTCAACTGAGATGCAAGCTCAGGGCAAAGGAAACATGGAATGGGCAGAAGAGGCAGGGATTCTGGCCATATGACTGCTTGCAGAAATGGACATGGTAGTAATTATTAATATTTTCCTTGCTTGTTTCATTGTATATGCATTTTTCATATATCAACAATTTTCCCTCCCTATATTATTTATTATAAGCTGTATTATCAACGTTAACAGTGATTAATGCTATAAATTTAATGCTAAGCTACAGGATAACAAAGGGAGATCTTGACTGTGCTAGAAAAAGAATTTTACCCAAAGGTGAATACAGGAACGTAATGGAATTTACATCTTGACCTTTTGGGAAGAGGTGGGGCAGGTCATCAGTTGATCAAGGAATAGTTCCATCGTGATAGATGAAAGAAGGGTGTTCCTTTTGTTGTTACTCGAAAGTTTAATTATGTCTGAAAGGGTCAATATGGCTGTTGAGTAGGCCAAAGTGCATTGCAGAAGAGATGCTGGAAACGACACTTCCCAGAATCTGCTTCCTTATAAACTGACAGATTCTCATCTGTTAATAAGAGTCACCAGTGAGATTTAGAAGCTAGAAGAGGAAAGGCACCAGAGGGAGTAGGAGAGAGGTGACTGGGGAAGACCATATGTGTCAGGTTCAAAGCAACTGTATTATACTCAGAACATATAGAATGGCTTCTATTTTCCTTACTGAAGCCTGATTGATTCAGTGAGAAAACAAAACAAAAAAATGCCCTCCTCTGGGTTAAGAATAAAATGATTATTCTTCATCAGCTTTCCTCCAGTCCAAACCCTGGAGGCATTTAAATTTGTGACCCTGGAATACACAATTATTTATCATGGGTGATAAAAATGGCTTAAACTAGTTCTCTGCCCTCAGGCAGCTTTGGAAACAGAACATATACATTAAGAGAAAATAAAAACATTAAGTACCATGACCTAAGAATGAGATGAAGGTACAGAGGAAATCTCTCCAAAATTTCAAGGAGGTAGCCCCAACTTCTCCTTCTCACTTCAGAGCGTTTGCAGGAACTTTCTCTCTTGCCTGGGGACGGTTTCCTTCAAAGGCCAGCCCTTTTCCAGTCTTAGGACCTCAGCCTCAATGTCACTTCTTCCTAGACTGACCACCCAATCTGAATTAAGTTTTCTTATTCTTTTTTGGAGCACCCAGTTTCTTTACCTTCACTGTGTTAATTACTCTTTGAAATGATTTCTTTATCTCCATATCTATGTGCTTAGCCTGTATCTCCTCTACTAGACTGTAAACTCCGAAAGGGCTAAGGTCATCTATGTCTTTTTGTAAACTGCTTCATATCCAGTGCCTAGAGAACAGTAGATGTTCAATAAACATTTGTTGAATGAATAAGTTTTTAGTGAAGCAGAGACAGTAGGGGATGGGTGAAAACAAAAAATCTTCTCAAAAAAAAAAAGACATTGGTATTTGATTCGGTGATATCAGTGAATAATGTGAAATAATGATAAGGGTTTGTTCCTTCATTCCCTGTGTTCTGAGAAAGCAGAATAGTGGCATTCCAATATTTACTAAAAGATAGACTGTCCAGGGAATAGTTCGTATAGTCTGCAATTTCTCTTATGTTGTAATTCCAACTGATTGTATTCATAAGCCTTCATTTTTACATAGTATCTATAAAATGAAAGTATTTTATATGATATTTATAAAAGAAAAGTTCTCAGGTGCAATTAAAATAAGTATATCTGATGGGGCTACACATGGAATTATTTAGCAACAATTAATGTTTTTCAGAAGGCTTTTTAAATAGAAATCTTTGCCTAATGAACAAAAAAAACAAAGTAAAACGATGTTTTGATAATTTCAAGACATACTGTAAACACTGTGAAAAGACCTGCCTCCTTGTTTTTTTTGTTTGTTTGTTTGTTTTTTGTTTTTTAATAAATTTATTTTTTATTTTTGGCTGCATTGGCTCTTCGTTGCTGCGCACGCGTCTTCGTTGCGGTGCACAGGCCTCTCATTGCGGCAGCCTCCCCCGTTGCGGAGCATGGGCTCTAGGTGCACGGGCTTCAGTAGTTGTGGCACTCAGGCTCAGTAGTCGTGGCTCGCAAGCTCTAGAGCACAGGCCCAGTAGTTGTGGTGCACGGGCCCAGTTGCTCCACGGCATGTGGGATCCTCCCCGACCAGGGCTCGAACCCGTGTCCCCTGCTTTGACAGGCGGATTCTCAACCCCTGCACCACCAGGGAAGCCCCCTGCCTCCTTGTTTGAAGCTACACTGATCAATGCATTGACCTTTGTCTGGGACTGCATTAACCTCTTTCTACAGTGGAGAAAGTTGTTGAGAGCTCTGCTATTTTTCTTATTTGGAAACTTTCACTACGATACAAAGCATTTTTTGGCAGGCTGCGTTATTTCCATTCATACTAAGAGAAGAGAGAGCCATGTCTACTTCTGCATGTAGTACGTACAGCTACAGTTTGTGTAATCCAAAATATAATGTGAAAGGACTCTCTGACGTATTTAGACCCAAAGCAAGTTTGCGTAGTTCTCACAAGCAGGGCTTGTGCTTACATTATGTGCATCATTACATGATTTATAATAAACTGCATGCATTTAATATTTAGCGAGAGAACCGTCTGCTTGTTCCCTACTAATGGATTCTCCCAAGAAGATGAAATTTTATTTTGATTAGATCAAACTCAAGAATATTTAAGATACGAAGTCCTCTGTATTACTGGATTCTAGTGGCCCTCTCTGTTTAAATCTGGACATTTCTTTTTAAAATAATGTGATAGGGCTTCCCTGGTGGCGCAGTGGTTGAGAGTCCGCCTGCCGATGCAGGGGACACGGGTTCGTACCCCGGTCTGGGAAGATCCCACATGCCGCGGAGCAGCTAGGCCCGTGAGCCATGGCCGCTGAGCCTGCGCGTCTGGAGCCTGTGCTCCGCAACGGGAGAGGCCACAACTGTGAGAGGCCTGCGTACCACAAAAAATAATAATAATAATAATAATGTGATAGTATCTCTGTTACCTTAAAAAATGTTAATACAGATTAGTTAAATGAGGTATTACATATTCGGTTAACTTAAAGTCTAGATTAAAACTAATTAAAGAATTTTAAAAATGCCATTTTAATTCTTTTTTTAGTATACTGAACCACAGGTTACCTCACTGATGCTGTTCCAGCCCCTTAAGTTTTACATTTTCATCATTTGAGCAGAGAGCAACACTGACACGATCGTATCAGGAGGAAAGCGAGGTTATTTGGAGCAGCATCACACCACTTCTAATTAACTCCCTACCTTAAGGCCACTTCCAGTGCATCAGTCAACCGCTGACAAATTTGGTCATGTAACAAACAACTGCAAACGCTTCCAAGCCATTTACCAATAAGCATTAACTTCTCTCACATCTAAGTGTGCTGGGGCAGCTCCTCCAGGCTGCATTTAGCTGCACAGCTCTGCAGGGGCTCTGCTCCTAGCCTGTTTAGTCTGGGGCCCAAGAAGAGGGAGAGCAACCATCCAGCGGAAGCTGCTTTCACAGCAATGACGGGAGACCAAGAGGCAACCTGGAAACAGACAAGGCCTCTCAATGCCTAGGTTTGGAACCAGCACGCTATCACTTATGCCCAAGTTCCTTTGACCAAAGCAAGTCTTTGGCTGAGCTCCGAAGTCACTGAAATACAGTTTGTACTTTTGTGGGAGGAAATGCAAAGTTGCCTGGAAAAGAGGATGTGAAAAAAGCAATAATAGTTCAGTCTATCACTGCCAGCAACCACTGACCTTCAGTATCTTCAACCACCTGTTAGGCCTTAGGTATATAGTGTCCGAGATGATTTTCTCTGTTAAAATCATGGCAACCCAAAATGCTTTGGATATGATGGCAGGAACAGCAGCAGTGACAACATAAACTTCACTCTAAGAAAAACAAAAACAGTTCAAAGGTTAAAATTAATAATGACTTGACCTGAAATTTAAAAATTAACAAAAATTAACAAAATGCCTAACATAGAATTAACTCACATCTCAGTGGGTGTTAAATTGGAGATAGGAGAGCCCAGAAGAAATAATCCTCAATTTTATTCCCTTAGTCAGCCTGAAACATCCCTTTGCCAGCAAGGTCCTGTAAGAGAAATATTTAAAGATATTCCATAGTTAATTTTACCTGTTTTTAGTTTTATTTGTTTATAGTTTCATAGCTAAATAATCAGGTGTGTTTTTGAGGATAGTTCTAATGGCATATCCGACATAATAAAATTTTTTAGGATATTACTAATGACACAGAAATTTTAAATTGTGTTATTTAAGGAAACACACCTACTCAGTTTCTCATACGGCTTGTGAGCGGTACTCATTTGTCTGTGAGTGTGGGTTAGCTTCAGAAACTTTGCTCCGTGCATTTCTCTGCAGTCCTCTTTTCCCTTTTCTCCTATGGTTGCCAGCTATGTAAAATGAAACATCATGCTACTCTTTGCCCATCAGAGGGTATCATGACAAAGATAACCAGACATTTGTTGAACCACTAAAGCAGTACACTAACATACCCGAAGTATAAACTCATTTTAAAGACTAAATTCTGTTCACTTTCTAAATTTTCTTCTGTGAACATTTTACATGTTGTCTTTCAGAATGCAGTATAAGAAACCAACAAAGAACAGTAGCTTATTTATAAATTTCTAGTATTCAGTATTCAATGCAGATATTCTTTTTAGCTCTGAGAGAACTGGGGTTATAGAGCTAAAACCACTAACCATCTTCTCAGCTACATCATATTCTTAGTACTGCTATCACTGGTCTCTGTGTGAGAGACTAAATATGTATTTTTACACAATGCATAAACTCTTCTCCACTTGTTTCTTCTGGTGGAAATTCTAGAGCAAAACTGTTGTTCATAAGGTCAAAGTTTTGTCTTGTGCTATTATTAATTTATTCAACCAGCCAATGCTGATACTCAGCTGGTCTACACCAGTATAACCATGCTGCCTATGAAAAATTTAAAAGATGTATGTAACAGCTGGTAAATAGGAGCTGTCATGAGCCCCCGTGAGACTACTTCCCTCAAGGAACCCCTCAGTTCTGAGAACATGGCAACTACATGGCCCGCCTCTGGCATTCCAGCGACCTCTGGGACCCTTTCCTGCACTAACCATATCAGGCATCTCTGCTCACTGGTCAACTCCCAAGGCATACCAGTTTTTCAGTATTTTTAATATCATCGTTATAGCCATGGGGAGAAAATGTTTCATAATAAATGTGATCTTAAAAAGGAAATAGGAAAAGAGAGACTCAATTGTAGGAAGTGGTAAGGTAGTAGTGAAAAAATCACAGTGGATAGGCACACTACTGTTGAAGTCAGACAGCGTTCAGTTCCAACCCAGGTTCTGTCACGTAATAGTTGCATGTTCTTGGTAAGAATTCAACCACACACTGAGCCTCAAGTTTCTCGTCTTTAAAATGAGCATGATAAAACCCATTTCGCCTGGGATAATATTTGAAACATGAGGTAATTTTTATTTATTTATTTATTTTTGGCTGCACTGGGTCTTCTTTGCAGTGGCTTCTCATTGCGGTGGCTTCTCTTTTTACGGATCACGGGCTCTAGGCGCGCGGGCTTCAGTAGTTGTGGCACATGGGCTCAGTAGTTGTGGCGCACGGGCTTAGTTGCTCCTTGGCATGTGGGATCTTCCTGGACCAGGGTTCAAACCCGTGTCCCCTGCATTGGCAGGTGGATTCTTAACCACTGTGCCAGCAGGGAAGTCCGAAACATGAGGTAATGTTTCAAAGGGCCTGACTCCATTGTAAACAATTAAGAAATACCATCTATAATCACCACTGTGTCCAACATAAAGGAGCAAGTAGAATTTGCATCCTCATACTCCTGATGCCTCTCCTTCACTCAGCGCCCTGACCCAGCTGCTGTAACAAGCACCGACAGCAGAGGGGGCTTCTATTCGGCTCTGTAGAACTTGGCATCTAAGGTTGATGGAAGACAAAGAAAACCCTATTTACTTCTCCTAACTTGCTACAGGGTATTGGTAGTCTGGTTGTCTGTGGGTAGACTTAGTATCTTGATTAGCTCTCCTGAGAATGCCTCTGGAAACCGTTAAGTGAAGTGGGACGTGGAAGACTGGCTAATACCTATGGTGGCTTCAAAATAGTCTGCAGAGGTCTGGTTGCTCAGAATTGTGAAATGTTTGTTACCTTGACAATCACAGGCAGTACAAGGCTGAGTTTTGAGTGACCTTAGATTCCTTTGCAATTCCTTATGGGGATGAATGATTTGTATGTCTAATCCATGAATGGCAAAGACGTGTTCTTTAACAAGATTAATGAAGCTTGCCTAAAGCATTTTGTATGCTAGGCCCAATGGCATGGCTTCCTTAGAGACTTGCAGTTAACGTTTCTAGAATGCTGGCCCCAGGGAGGACTAAAACCTTCTTTAATACCAGGTGAAATTCCAGATTGGGGGCATAAGTATATCTTCCGTTCCCTCTGATATATAATCTCAGAATTTGGATTAATCCTGAACACTATGAGAAAGATTTTTTCTTCCTTTTTTTCCCTTTTTATCTTTTAATCGTTGATGATTTGGATAAGACTTGGATGACTTCTAGACTTAGTACCTCCCCTTAATAAATCAATTCTGACCCTATGCTTTGACATTAGGCTAACAAACAGTAAAGACAAGGTTTTTGATATCTTTGCTCTGAGGAAATTCTGGACTATCGTCTTCCTTGCCCTGATGTTCCTGACTTTCTAATCATGGTCTGGTTTTATCTCTCTTTCTCAGTCTCACACTTATTCTTTTCAATCTGACTGTGATAAACACAAATCTCAGTCTATAAACACAGAAATGTACTCTCCTCGTTTATCTATAGTTGAAAGTATTTTCTCGGATGTTGTATTAGTTATTTATTGCTGTGCAACAAATTACCCAAAATCTTAACAGTCAACAGCTGACATTGATTATCTCACAGTGTCTGAGGCTCAGGAACCTGGGAGTGCCTGAGCTGGGTACCTCTGCCTCAGGGTCTCCCATGAGGCTGCAGTCAAGCTGTCAGCTGGACATGCAGTCTCCAACACTTGGCCAGGACTAGAAGATCCTCTTCTATGGTCACTCATGAGGCTGTTGACAAGGGTCGGTTCGTCATCACATAGGTCTCTCCACAGGGCTGTCCTTCACCATGGCAGCTGGCTTCCCACTAGAGTGAGCAGTGAGAGAGACAGCAAGAAGATCTCTTTCATAGCTTTATCTCAGAAGTGACGTACCGTCACTTATGCTTTATTCTGTCGGTCATGCAGACCAACCCTGATACAGTGTGGAAGAAGGCTACACAAATGATGGAGGTGGATCATGGGGAGGCCACAGATATTTTCCCTCCCCGTTTTGCTAGATATAGAAACTTAATTACAGTCAATGGAAGCTTTCCCCCCAAGCCTCATTCCTGGAGCTGCATGTAAATCTTTACATAGCAACACATCTCGGGTTTTTTTGTTTGTTTGTTTTTTGAGAGGGTGGAGTTAAGGGGCCGGTATATCTGGTCTTTGGCATTATTATATATCCACCCTAAAAATTGATGACAAGCTATTAAAGACATTGCTAGCACCTCTCTCACTTAACATCCAGCAGGAGTGTGATCTGTTTGTGCCCCCAAAGATTTACTCATTTCCCTTTAAATGTATTAGGACACTGCTAAGCACTCCTTATTCCAGATGGAGGGTGGAGAGGCTCTAGACCTGCACTGTCCAATATGGTAGCTACTAGCCACGCATGACTGTTGAGGGCTGGTGTATGAAATATACATATATTTTGAAGACTTAATTGAACAAAGTAAAATATCTCATTAATAGTTTTATGTTGATTACATGTTGAAATAATATTTTAGTTACATTAAGTAAAATACAATATTAACATTAATTTCATGTTTTTAATTTACTGTTTTAAAATTGGCTCCTGGAAAACATAAAATTACATACGTGGCTAGCATTTGCGGCTCACCTTACATTTCTAATGGACAGTGCTAGTCTAGATACTTGCATGTAAGATGGCAGTATGAAGGAAATGCCTTCCTATCCAATACAAGAGCCTCAGTTGTCTCTTCAAGGCAGTGTCTGGTGAAAGAGGGTAAGAAGGATTAGATTCGAGTGAGAAAAGTCAGAAGTAAACATCATAGAGTCTGAGGACAATGGTGTGGGTAGCAGATACTGTCAACAGCTTGCCCATGTGCCTCAGGACTCATCATCCCATAAACACTGACTGGTTCTTCCTGAAAACACTCGAACACTGCCTGAAGAGTGTTCTCATAGCAGGGATATCCTCAGCTTACAAGTATGGAGGATGGAAGGGCTGTGCATTAAATGTCCTTGAGAACAGCCTTCAACCAAGATGAATGGAAATTGATGGATACGTGTCCCAGTTTCTTTGCACCTCTTGTGGGATTATTCTGCGGTGGGTTCTGCATCTTCTCCCAGGGTCGTCCCAGATGTGGATTCCCAGTTGCCTGTAGCAGTAACCAGCCCACTAAATACCTTGTTAAGATTTTCTTCTCTTCCTTCTCCTCTACTGGTAATTCCTGGGGTCGCTTCCCAGACAAACTTCTTTTGCTCAATCCTATTTGTAAGGTCTGCTTCTGGAGAAATCCAGCCTAAGACAGAATGTGTATGATACGTATGTGCCTTCACGTAAGAGCATACAGGCGCAAAAACAGCCTAAGCTATTTCCGTTTAGTGCCAGTGTTCATGGATAAACTTTACATCCCAATTCTCCATGAATGTTTTCTTAATATACTTGCTATCTTGTCCTCTGGTTCTGCATTCATGTCTCACTATTCTGTCCCTGCTAATGCCCTAGCTCCTCCCCTCAAAACCACATCCTCTGAGTGGCTCTGTTCACAAAGCCCTTAGAGTTGCCAAGTTGGGCCAGGTTCTAGAAATACAGGCCATATGTGACAGCCTAAAAGTTTTCCTTCTGACATTTGTAGGAAGGAAAATCAGCCTCCTTCCTCTGAAGGTTGCTTGAAAATGGCCCTTTACCTTCCAGCATCCCCATATTGTGACAAGTTGATAAGCACTCTGCTTTCACCCTCCAATTTTCTCCATCATAAATAGGTTTCCATTTGTAACCCATGTGCGCAGTTTCACCTAGAAGCGGGGAAGAAGGCACACTGCCCTATTTTAGCTCAGCAGGGCTGGAGCACTGGAGAAGATGAAAGGTCAGAGTCACCGACTGCAAGTGTGTCTGAATGATGGTGCTGACAAAATCAGAATGTGCTTTCCTGGGGAACGTGGCCCTTGCGAGATACAGGCCGGGCTATCTCAGCATCTAGGTTGCATTAAAGCAAGCACAGTAATAATAACAATAGAGAATAATAACAAGAGAGAATTTACCATTTCTGGTAGGTCTAGTGCTTTCTAGGCTATGAAACACTTTCCCAAATATCTTCTCCTTTGATTCTTTCAACAACATTTTGAGAGAAGCAAGTGTTATCATGAATATTCTGGTGATTTCTTTGGCACTGAAATCATACCCATGCATATTCTTGTAATAGCTAATTTGTAATACCCAGCTTTATGGCTTTAAGGACACATCCAGGGCTGGTGGAGCGGGTAAAACTGTGTGCAAGTATCATATGATATGAGAACACTCAGTATTTGCAACATTAATTTCCAACAGCGATTTGACCAATTTAACTCATTGTACCCCAATCCCTAACCATTTTCTTTATCTTGCTTCTGTCCATAAACTATACAGATATGACCCACTTGCTTAATTTCTTAATCAATACACTAATCCTTGCCATTAGCATAGAACTTGATTTGGAAAGTACTCTGGGTAACAGACTCCTTGGTTTGGTCCCAAGACTGCTTCCCAAGTATTGCCAAGAGTTGACATTCTTTGCGAGTATGGCACAGATTTTCAGGGGAAGCTGAAAGCTGAGAGACAAATGTTTTGTTACCATGTTGTTGTTTCACCCGCTTCTTTGGAAACACTACAGGAAAATACAAACAGATGTGTTGGGAAAGCGGCACTGTCAGAAGGCTACGTTCTATGGTGGGAAAATGCGAAATAAATGATTGAATAAATGGACAAAAGTGAAGAAGACTTTGATATGTCACATAAGGTGGGAATTAGTGTACCATAAAATGATGCTGTGTTACCAAGCGAGGTGAGTTCATGACAGTTACCAGAGAATCCAGGCGTCAGTCAGCATTCCTGATGGATGTAGGTGGCTTCCATTTATACAGAGGTCATAGTGCTATACTAGAATGTAAGCTGCAGAAGGACCAGACTTTGTGTATCCTGTTTCCCACTGTATCACCAGCTCCCACACAGTGTCTGGCACGTAGAGAGCACGCACACGTTTTTTAAAAATAAATGAGTACCTAAGTGATAAACGAACTTGGCATGTAGTCTATAGTAATTGCATTTCCATTCTGAAGCTACTGGTGTCCTGTGGTGTCTGAGAAAGAAAAATATAAGCTTGTTTTAAGGAAGAAAGTTGAACAGCCCCTTTAAATTTTCTCACACCTCCACTAATGAAGCAAAGGAAAATTCACTTACGTTTTGTATTTCCCAGTCAAGAGTGGTCTAGCCATAGGGCTGAATGATACTTTTAAAATGCCGGGGAAATAACCCACCAGTTTAATCTGTACAATGCTTAGCCCAAATATCCTCTACATTAACAATATCGTGCAAGAGAGAGTCTGGGGGTCATTAGAGGACCTGAAAACGCCCTGCAATATGTTTGTACAAGATTAGCCCTTCGTCGAAAAGATGTATGCATTCCCGATATGGCCTGTGTCAGGGTTGCTGGCCTTAATGCATGGAACTTTTCCAGTTCATCAAGGCAAGCATGCCCAGAGCTATTTTCTAGATTTGAAATAAAAGAGCAAGATGTGGTAAGCCTGAAACCTTTGTTACTATTTCCATTCCCCTCTTCTCTATTTCCTGCTTGCTTTTTTACCCACCTGTTTTTCTCTCCTTGCTCAGTAAACAGAGCTGCCCATATGGCAAGCTGTGATAATCTTCCTCACCCCACTCTCCATCCGTGCATTTGGCTTTGGTTTTAATACCAGCGAGTTTCAAATATTGAAACAAAGGCAGCCATTCTTCTCCATTCACTACGGGCTCCACTCAGAGCTATTTCCTTAAAGATCTGAATGAATCCAAAATCTAGCCAGTGCTGCCCTAGTGTGGCTTGTATACGTTCCTTCTTCTGTCCTGTCTCTGGCTAGTCAACTTTATTTTCTTGTCAATGCAGATCTTTGATTCTGGTACTAAAAAAAAAATCTGTGTTTTAACTGAAAATACTCACAGGTATTTTGATTTTAATTTGGTGCTGTGTATTTTATAACCATGTTCAAAGAGATGGGAAAAGCAATACATCCAAAAGCTATCCACTCAATATGGGACATGTTATGCTGCAGAGTCCAGCCACACAGAGATCTTAAAACACAGAAGTTTAGCTCATGGTACATCCCTGTCCCCAACTGGCAGGGAGTTCTGCCCATCAGAATCATTCAGAATTCCAGGCTGGCAAGTGGGCCACCATTTCAAATGTGGGTACTCCAGCCAGCATCTCCAACGTCCCTGGCCTCAGTCCAGGGAAAGCTTGAACTCTAGAGCAGTGCTTTTCAAACTTTGATTTGAGTGAGCTCACCTGAGGATCTTGTGAAAATGCCAGGTTTGCTTCAGAATATCTGGGCAGGGTCTGAGAATCTATATTTCTAGGAAGAGCTCAGGTGATGCTGCTGTTGCTCCCTTTTTTTCCGTAGCAGAAATCTAACCAGGCAATGAAATGTTCTGGCCCAGAGGTACAGTTTCATTAGGCACATGCATCCTCCCAGCCACAAGGGAGCTGAGAAGTACAAGCCCATCACACCCTCAAATGAGAGAACTGAGAATATTTGGTGAATATCCAGAAACATTAACATGGTTATTTATATAGCACAGAAGTAAAGTGAATACTTTTTTTTTTTTTGCACACTTTGTAAGCTAAACTGGTCAGTGTGTTAAAATGTTAATAAAGAAATTGGCAGGGATTCTTAATACCAGGATGTATATCAGACTTAGTCATGGGGACTTTTTAAAAACACAAATATCTGATAATTCTAGGGTAGGTATGGTTAAGGCTTGGATATTTGTAATTTTTCTTTTCATAAACTGCTTAGGTAATTCTCAAGGCAGGATTGAAAAACATTGAAACACTAAGCATTTCTCAAGGTATAAAAGCACAATTTGAAGAATGCTTTTGATCACTGATATCACACATCAGTGAAGCATACCATAAAAGCTGTTGTATTTTAATTATAATAGAATGTAAATATATGCCTGTGACAACAAATGTTTCTTTAATTTTTCGCCAATTAAAACAAAAATCTCTTTTTGTTTTCTTTTTTAATTACTGTTAATACCTAAGGGAAAACTTTCCATTTAGGGAATCACCTATGGCACGTTATTCAAATTGCTCAAATATGAAAATGTGTTACCCAAAATGCTGATTTATTCAAGTTTGTGAGATAGTTGAAAGAAAGAAAGGCTGTCACGGAAGGCTGGAAAGCAGGGAAGGAAGGAAGGGGAGGAAAGAAGGAAGGGAGGCGAGGAAGGAGCTGATGTGTGGCCCAGAACCACAGCAGCTGAGGGAACACGTTGAGTGCCAACACTGGGATCAGCTAATAGGGAGCTCAGCCTCAGATCAAGTTTTAATGATTTATGAATATCATTAAAGTGAATCTCCTGGTGCAAGTTATTTCGCCTCTCTAAAACTCAGTTTTCTAATATTTAAAATGAAGACTATAACTACCTCACAGACTGTTGTTAATTAAGCTAAGTGAGAAAAAATGCAAATCTCTTAGCACAGAGGCTAACACATTGTTATCCATCAGAATGGGTAGTTACTGTTTTTGTTGGCGTGATAGGAAGGCTCTGGCTACAATATTGCTGTGACGGCACTGGTGATAGAAAAATAACAATCTCTTTAATTTCCTTTGGAACTGTATAGTATATACAAAGAATTTACCATCATCCCTTGGTATCCCCGAGGGATTGGTTCCAACATCTACAGATGCTCAAGTCCCTTATATAAAATGGCGTAGCACCATGAATGCAGTCGGCATCCGTAGCCACGGGTTCCCCATCCTTGCATTCAACCAGTTGCAGATTGAAATCTCACAGTTGAAAATCTGCAATCGGTTGAATCTGCACACAGGAAACAGGATACAGAGGGCCAACTGCATATTTTCTTTCAATAGTCTGTGTCATCGAACTGTGGTAATGTTTGGAGTTAAGGGTTGCTGTTAACATGTACAAAATTAATGAAATGTAGGTTAGATCTGTTGGGCTTCCCAACACGGTGATTTGGGCGAAGGCCACACAAGATAAACAAAAAGGGTGTAAAGGGGAAAATTACGTCATGATGAGATCTGTTTCATCTCTGTAACACTGTGGTTAGGAAAACAGGCTCTTAAATCTCAAAGACAGACATCTGTCACTTCCTAGTTACGTGGCCAGAGTCAAGGAACTTACCTTATCGAAGTAAGGGTTTCTTCTTCCATAAAGTGGGTGTGAAAATATGACTACTATAGAGATGTTGTTATGCTGTTGTTATTTCCAGTATTGGCTGAGAAAGAAAAAAAAAAAGAAAGAGGCTTAAAGAGCTTCTGGGGCTTCCCTGGTGGCGCAGTGGTTGGGAGTCCGCCTGCCGATGCGGGGGACGCGGGTTCGTGCCCCGGTCCCGGAGGATCCCGCATGCCGCGGGACGGCTGGGCCTGTGGGCCATGGCCGCTGAGCCTGCGCGTCCGGAGCTTGTGCTCTGCGGAGGGAGGGGCCACGGCAGTGAGAGGCCCGCGTACCACAAAAAAACCAAAAACAAACAAGAGCTTCTGTATAATATCACATAGGTTTTGAGCTAGCTTGTGAGCAAGGGAGCCTTAAAGTTCTCCTCAGCTTCATTAAACTTTAGATGGGCTTCTTTTTGACTCTAGAACCCTGAGTTCCCTTTACTTAAAGCATTTATGTTACAAAACTTCACATTGTAAATAATTTTGATGGAGCAACTCATGGAAGACCAGTTCTTCTGTCAAACCAATTAGAAAAGCTGGAAACAGTTTTTAAAAATCTGATTGGAAAGGTCAGATTGCCACTGAGGCAAATGGGAAAGAAGAGATCCTCAAAAGTGGAGAAGACACTTTCCCCTCAGGGTACCTGCCAGTTGTGGTCCTGGGATGGTGAGAGTCTCAGAAACAGGCAAAGCACAAGAACCAAGGCAGATAAGCAGATGGGGTCTTTTCAATCACATGGGGCTGGTGAATAATTTTCATGTGGGATGGCCAAATAAGACTGGGGGATAAGGATCTCAGACAGTTCAGAGATAGGGGAAAGTGAACACGACACTGGAGACATTTTCCCTTTGAGGCACATACGGAATTCTTAAGATGGTCATGGTAAGAGGCTAAGAAGTGAAAACAAAAAGCTGCTACAAAGGAGAGTCGAGGTTTCAACATGCTCAGGTAGCTGAGGAAGCAGTCATTGGCGTTCACGTTCTCCAAAGGAGGGGGCCCTAATAAACACTCCAGGCTCTCCGTTGGAACCCCTGCAGAACTACATCCTGAGAATGGGGGAAAATTAAAGGCATCTCAGCCTAACCAACACTATAAACCAACTCAGAATCAGATTGTATCTGACAGGTTTGAGGTGATCTGCCTTCCACTCAAGCTGCCTCCCAGAAGACAGGTGAAGTATTTATGGAGAAAGAGAATGTGGCCCAGAGATTACAATTTTTTTTATTGGAGTACAATTGCTTTACAGTGTTGTGTTAGTTTCTGCTGTACAGTGAAGTTAATCAGCTACATGTATAAGTATATAAGGATCTCCTTCTTGGATTCTTTCTTGGATCTCCCTCCCCACCCCATCCCACCCATGTAGGTCATCACAGAGCACCGAGCTGAGCTCCCTGTGCTCTACAGCAGGCTCCCACTAGCTATCTATTTTACACATGGTAATGTATTTATGTCAAACCTAATCTCCCAGTTCATCCCACCCTCCCCTTCCCTGCCGTGTCCACCTGTCCATTCTCTACGTCAGCATCTCTATTCCTGCCCAGCAAATAGGTTCATCTGTACCATTTTTCTAGATTTCACATATATGCATTAATATACGATATTTGGTTTTGTCTTTCTGACTTATTCTGTATGACAGACTCTGGGTACATCCACATCTCTTCAAATGACCCAATTTCATTTCTTTTTAGGGCAGAGCAATATTCCGTTATATATATGTACCACATCTTCTTTATCCATTCATCTGTCGATAGACATGATGGTTGCTTCCATATCCTGGCTATTGTACATAGTGCTGCAGTGAACACTGGGGTGCATGTGTCTTTTTGAATTATGGTTTTCTCCGGGTATATGTCCAGTAGTGGGATTGCTGGATCATATAGTAGTTCTATTTTTAGTTTTTTAAGGAACCTCCATACTATTCTCCATAGTGGCTCTATCAATTTACATTGACACCAACAGTAAAGAGGGTTCCCTTTTCTCCGCACCCTCTCCAGCATTTATTGTTTGTAGATTTTTTGATGATGGCCATTCTGACTGGTGTGAGGTGATACCTCATTGTAGTTTTCATTTGCATTTCTCTGATGATTAGTGTTGTTGAGCAACCTTTCATGTGCTTGTTGGCAATCTGTATATCTTCTTTGGAGAAATGTCTATTTAGGTCTTCTGCCCATTTTTGGATTGGGTTTTTTGTTTTTTTGATATTGAGCTGCATGAGCTGCTTGTAAATTTTGGAGATTAATCCTTTGTCAGTTGCTTCATCTGCAAATATTTTCTCCCATTCTGAGGGTTGTCTTTTGGTCTTGTTTATGGTTTCCTTTGCTATGCATAAGCTTTTAAGTTTCATTAGGACCCATTTGTTTATTTTTATTTCCATTTCTCTAGGAGGTGGGTCAAAAAGGATCTTGCTGTGATTTATGTCATAGAGTGTTCTGCCTATGTTTTCCTCTAAGAATTTGATAGTGTCTGGCCTTACATTTAGGTCTTTAATCCATTTTGAATTTATTTTTGTGTATGGTGTTAGGGAGTGTTCTAATTTCATTCTTTCACATGTAGCTGTCCAGTTTTCCCAGTGCCACTTACTGAACAGGCTGTCTTTTCTCCACTGTATATTTTTGCCTCCTTTATCAAAGATAAGGTAACCATAGGTGCGTGGGGTTATCTCTGGGCTTTCTATCCTGTTCCATTGATCTATATTTCTGTTTTTGTGCCAGTACCATACTGTCTTGATTACTGTAGCTTTGTAGCATAGCCTGAAGTCCAGGAGCCTGATTCCTCCAGCTGTGTTTTTCTTTCCCAAATATTGCTTTGGCTATTCAGGGTCTTTTGTGTTTCCATACAAATTGTAAAATTTTTTGTTCTAATTCTGTGAAAAATACAATTGCTAATCTGATAGGGATTGCATTGAACCTGTAGATTGCTTTGGTTAAGTATAGTCATTTTCACAATTGATTCTTCAAATCCAGGAGCATGGTATATCTCTCCATCTGTTTGTGTAATCTTTGACTTCTTTCATCAGTGTTTTATAGTTTTCTGAGTACAGGTCTTTTGACTCCTTAGGTAGGTTTATTCCTAGGTATTTTATTCTTTTTGTTGCAATGGTAACTGGGATTGTTTCCTTAATTTCTCTTTCTGATTTTTCATTGTTAGTGTTGAGGAATGCAAGAGATTTTTGTGCATTAATTTTGTATCCTGCAGACTTCCCTTGTGGTGCAGTGGTTAAGAATCAGCCTGCCAATGCAGGGGACATGGGTTCAATCCCTGGTCGGGGCACATCCCACATGCCGCGGAGCAACTAAGCCCATGTGCCACAACTACTGAGCCTGTGTGCCACAGCTACTGAATCCTGCATGCCTAGAGCGTGTGCTCCACAACAAGAGAGCCACTGCAATGAGAAGCATGCATGCTGCAATGAAGAGTAGCCCCCGCTCTCCACAACTAGAGACAGCCCACGCACAGCAACAAAGACCCAATGCAGCCAAAAATAAATAAATAAAATAAATTTATTAAAAAAAATTTGTATCCTGCAACCTTACCAAATTAATTGATTAGTTCTAGTAGTTTTCTGGTGGCATCTTTAGGGTTTTCTATGTATAGTATCATGTCATCTGCAAACAGTGACAGTTTTACTTCTTCTCTTCCAAATTGTATTCCTTTTATTTTTTCTCCTCTGATTGCTGTAGCTAGGACTTCCAATACTATGTTGAATAATAGTGGCGAGAGTGGACATCCTTGTCTTGTTACTGATCTTACAGGAATTGCTTTCCGTTTTTCACCATTGAGAATAATGTTGGCTGTGGGTTTGTCTATATGGCCTTTATTATGTTGAGATAGGTTCTCTCTATGCACACTCTGTGGAGAGTTTTTATCATAAATGGGTGTTGAATTTTGTCAAAAGCTTTTTCTGCGTCTTTTGAGATGATTACATGGTTTTTATTCTTTAAGTTGTTAATATGGTGTATCACATTGATTGATTTGTGTATATTGAAGAATCCTTGCATCCCTGAGATAAATCCCACTTGATTATGGTGTATGATTTTTTAATGTGTTGTTGGGTTCTGTTTGCTAGTATTTTGTTCAGGATTTTTGTGTCTATGTTCATCAGTGATATTAGCCTGTAATTTTCTTTTTTTTGTGATATCTTTGTCTGGTTTTGGTATCAGGGTGATGGTGGCCTTGTAGAACGAGTTTGGGAGTGTTCCTCCCTCTGCAAGTTTTTGGAAGAGTTTCGGAAGGATTGGTGTTAACTCTTCTCTAAATGTTTGATAGAATTCGTCTGTGAAGCCATCTGGTCCTGGACTTTTGTTTGTTGGAAGATTTTTTATTATGGGTTCAATTTCATTACTTGTGATATGTCTGTTTATATTTTCTAATTCTTCCTGGTTTAGTCTTGGAAAGTTGTACCTTTCCAAGAATTTGTCCATTTCTTCCAGGTTGTCCATTTTATTGGCATAGCGTTGCTTGTAGCAGTCTCTTATGATCCTTTGTATTTCTGTGCTGTCAGTTGTAATTTCTCCTTTTTCATTTCTAATTTTATTGATTTGAATCTTCTCCCTTTTTTCTTGATGCGTCTGGCTAAAGGTTTATCAATTTTGTTTATCTCCTCAAAGAATCGTTTTAGTTTTATTGATCTTTGCAATTGTTTTTTTAGTTTCTATTTCATTTATTTCTGCTGTGATCTTTATGATTTCTTTCCTTCTACTAACTGAATTCTCTGTGTTCTTTGTTTTCTAGTTGCTTTAGGTGTAAGGTTAGATTGTTTGTGAGTTTTCTTGTTTCTTGAGGTGAGCTTGAATTGCTATAAACATCCCTCTTTAGAATTGTTTTTGCTGTGACCCATAGGTTTTGGATGGTCATGTTTTCATTGTCATTTGTTTTTAGATATTTTTTTTATCTCTTCTTTGGTTTCTTCACAGACACATCACATGAAAGAGGAGCAAAACAGACAATAGAAACTGTTAAGGACTGAACTGTGTTCCCCCAAATTCGTATGTTGAAGTCCCAACTCCCACAATGTAACTGTATTTGGAGATTGGGCCAAGGGAGCTAGTTAAGGTTAATTGATGTTGTGAGGGTGGAACCCTGATCCCATAGGGTTGGTGTTCTTATAGAAAGAGGTACTGAAGAGCTCACTCTCTCTTAGCCATGTGCGGACACTGAGAGAAGGAGCCATCTATAACCTGGGAAAAGAAGTCTCACCAGGAATCCAATCAGTGGACACCTTGATCTTAGACTGCCTACCCTCCATAACCATGAGAAATACATTTTTGTTGTTTAAACTACCCAGTCTGGTATTTTGTTATAGCACCGTGAGCAGGCTAATACAGAAGAATACCCACAAATAAGCCTGTTATACTTTTGATTTAGAGTTTAGTATCAGTGACAGACTATAGGGTACCTCTGTTCAGATTCCCAGAGCTCTTTGTATGGCATCCTTCTCTCTGGTGTTACATCTCACAAATTCCAGCTGCATCAGCCTAGCCAAACTCTGATATCAGGCTCTTCAGTGAGACGGTGGTGTTCTCCTTGAGTTTCCCCCTTCTGCACTGCAGTCTGGAAATGCCTTCAAGAAGAAAGCTGGAAACTCATAGGGACAACTTAATTTGTTTCCCTTTTCTCAGTAATCGCAGCACTAGACTACTTATCTCAATGTCTAAAAACAGTCGTTTCATTTATTCGACCAGTTTTTAAGTTGTTCACTATGGGAATGCAACTTCTCTACTCCTTCATGGTCAGAAGATGAATTCTCCCTATTCATGTTAAAGACTTTTATCAAACCAGAAATAGTAATTTTAAAAAAATATGATAAAACACATCTACAGCATGCCTCCAGCAAAAATCATTAGACTTACTATGGTTATCATTTCACAGTATATTCAAATATGAATCATTATGTTGTATATTGAAATCAATATAATATGTCAATTGCATGTTAATTTTAAAAAAATTACCTTGATGGTAAAATATTGCATGACACAGATTGAGAGAGAAGGACAAATATTCCTTCTATAATTGATTTAAATCAGTATCATTCGGAGGTTCTTGCTGGTCCAATAAGGCAAGAAAAATAAGTAAATTCAAACACCTAGGAATAATACTAAGGAAAGAGATGCAAGACCTCCACATAGAAAAATGACAAAACAATTCTGACAAAGAAAAATTTTAAGACCTTCATAAATGGGTGGGATATACTATATTCATAGATTAGAAAATTCAGAATTTTAAAAATACCAATTTTCCTAAATTAACATGTAATATGCTCAATGTATTTCTAATTATAACATTGTCAATTAGTTGACAAGATGGCAGAGAAAATCTAGATGAAGGAAAAATTTGGAAGATTTACCTCACCAGACATTCAGATTTATTATAAAGCTGTAGTTATTGTGACAGTGTGGTATTTGGCAAAGAAACCACATAACAGAATGGAAAGTTCAGAAACAGACCCACATATATACAGTCTCCTCCAATGTAGGTGGAGAAAAAGTGGTTGTTTCCCATTCATAAGTCTGAGTGTCTGGACATAACATATATATTATTACCCAGAAATTCCCCAGTTAGGTATATACTTGACAACAGTGTATCCAAAGTGCCCCCAAACACATGTACAAGAATGTTTATTCTAGTGTTATTCATAGTAGCAAAAAACTGGAAGCAGACCAAATGGTTATCGATAGTAGAATGTATAAAAATTGCAGCATATTCACACAAAAGAAATACTAAATTCATGAAGGGGAATAAACTGCTGATATATTAACAATATGAATATAGCTCATAGGTATATGCTAAGCAAAAGAAGCCAGTCACAAAATAATACATAATGAATGATATCATTTATATGTAGTTCAGAAGCAGGCAAAACTAATATATGGTGATGGAATCCAAGGAAGTTTTGGCATGGGGTGGCCAGTGAGGAGAGGTATGAGAAAGGATGCTGGATGCTGGTTATGTTTTATACCTTCATTTAAGTGGCAGTTATATAAAAGTATTCATGGTCCTAAAAATTCATCAACATCTATACTTATAATTCTTATACTTTTCTGTTTGTATATTATTTCTGTTTGTATATTAGACTTCAGTAAAGTTTATACAAGCACAAATATTACTCCAAAGATGATATGGTAGAGTAAATAAGACCTATACATAGAACCCTATACTATTCAGCAGCATAGGTAAGCTATTAGAAAATTACAACTACATCACTGCGTTATAATTGAGAATAGAAGAAGATTAGTTCTACCTTGGTGGAGGTGGATGGAATTGGGGATTGAATAAAGACTTTCAAGAGGAGACGAAACATGAGATGAAACTGAAAAGAAAAGCAGGTGATTGACAGTCAGAAATGAGGAGCAGTAGGTCATTTTAGCAGGATAAATAACATCTCCTCCTCAAAATTGGTTAGATATGTAAGAAAAGTTGACAGCAGTTTTATTTATTTGGATTATAATCAATAATGTGAAATTAGGTTGGAAAGGAATATTAGGGCTAGAGTTTTGAATGACTTCAAATAACAGAATAAGGAATTTGGATTTCTGTAGACCCTGGGGAGTCATTTAGCATTTATGAGCAGAAGAAAGTCATGATCAAAATTATGCTCCAGAAAAATAAATCCATTGACCTCAAGATTATTAGAAGGAGAAGAGAATTGATGTAGCAAGAAAACATAAATGGATATTACAAAAATCTAATTCATTTTCATTTAGCAAACAGTTATTAAAGGTCTACTGACTGACTCAGGCAAAAATTAGTGAACACCTAAATTAGATCACTCAAGTGGGAGGGTGATAAGTGTCATACATAACATCTTTATTGAAGAACAATTTGAAAAATTGTTTAGTACGACTAATAAAAACTTATGGCAGTATGTGAATTAAGAATATATTCAGCTGCCGTAAAATGAAATCCCAGTTAATAGCAACCTAAACGTATAGGAGTTTTCCTCACATAATAAGATTGTAGGTAGATATTGCTAGTGTCGTTTCAGCTTCTGAGCAATACCATCACACCCAGGATTGTTACATTTCCTCCAACATTCTGAGGTTGTTGGGTTCCATCCTTTGGTGCAATACCTTTTGTATGGTCACAAATATGTGTCCTGTCTTCAACCCAGCTCCTTGATCAAGGAAGGTAAGAGGGAGGGAATTCTGTGAGATTTTTATAAGAAAGAAAAGGCTTTCTCAGAAACACTTACTGGATTTCCTCTAAGTTTTTGTTGCTGTGACTGATCACATGTCTAACCCCAGTTAAAATGGAGAGTATGAAAGTAGAGAATGAAAACAGGATCACATGATACACTGCCCCTCACAGAATGATGATCCTCTTATGCAAAAGAAAGCAAAAATTAATAAATGGGACTATACAAAGCTAATGAACTCCTGCAAAGAAACAACAAAATGAAGCCACAGAAGAAAAATCAACAAAATGAAAAGGAAACCTATAGAATGGGAGAAACTATTCGCAAACCATATACCCTATGAGAGGTTAATATCTAAAATATGTAAATAATTCATACAACTCAAAGCAAAAAATTGAACTTAAAAGTGGGCAGAGGATCTGAAAAGACACTTTTTCAAAGAAGACACACAAATGGCCAACAGATACATGAAAAGGTGCTCTCCATCACTAATCATTAGGGAAATACAGATCAAAACCACAGTGAGGTATCACCTCACACCTGTTAGAATGGCTGTCATCAAAAAGACAAGAGATAACAAATGCTGGCAGGCAAGGATCTGGAGAAAAGGGAGTCCTTGTATACTGTTGGTGGGAATATAACCTGGTACAGCTACTATGGAAAACAGTATGGGGGTTCCTCAAAAAATTAAAAATAGAACAACTATATGACCCAGCAATCCCACTTCTGGGTCTATATCCAAAGGAAATGATAAAAGAATCTCCAGGAGATATCTACACTCTGATGTTCATTGTAGTGTTCACAGTAGCCAAGGTATGGAAACAACCTAAGTGTCTGTCAACAGATGAAAAGATGAAGAAAATGTTGTATATAAACAAAATGGGATATTATTCAGCCATGAGAAAGAAGGAAATCCTGCCATTTGCTACCACATGGATGAATCTGGAGAGCGTTATGCTAAGTGAAGTACGTCAGAGAGAGACAAATACTGTATGATGTCACTTATATGAGGAATCTGAAAAAAGCCAAACGCAGAGAAACAGAGTAAAGTGATAGTCACCAGGGGCTGGAGAATGGAGGAAATGAAGAGATGTTAGTCAAATGGTACAAACTTCCAGTTTTAAGATGAAAAAGTTCTGAGGGTTGAGTGTATAGCATCATGATTATAGTTAATAATACTGTTTTATATACTTCAAAGTTGCTAAGAGAGTAGATCATCAGTGTTCTCATCACAAAACAGAAATGGTAATTATGTGATGTGACAGAGGTGTTAGCTAACTCTACAATGGTAATCATTTTGAAGTATATGTGTATCAAATCAACATGTACACCTTAAACTTACAGAATGTTTTATGTCAATTATATATCAATAAAGCTAGAAAAAAATTATGATCCTGTTATCAAAGAAAAAGTGGAAAACTGATAATGGTGCTAACAATTTTTCACAGTTGCAACACAACAAAGTACATATAAGAGATGGTACTTGCTCTAAAAGAGTTTATGTGATAGCTTTGGGAACTTTGTATGCGTCCATAAGAAATAACTACATTTAATATGAAATTGAGGATTTCCACCTAATGTGTGGGATATATTTTCCATTTGTTTGCTTAATTTTAATTAAGTTGGTCCTTCCTTGCTTGTTCCAAAAAATTTCTTTGATCACATACAATGCAAAATTCAATATAAAATTGGACAATAAAATCATTACAAAAAAATAGAAAAGAGAAATAGGTGTGACCTGATGAGATCGTTCTGTGGCATGTGTTCTGCATTTTATGACAATTTAGCCAAAAATAGCATTAGTAAAAAATTTTAGTTTTTTTTTTTTTTTTTTTTTTTTTTTTTAGGAATAAACTTCCCATCACTGAAAACATGAAGGACTGACATGAACTTTTTGGGTTTTTATGACAAATATTAGTAGCAGGAAGCTGAGAAAGTTATGACCTAAATAAGAGTAGCTTCCTATAGACTAAGGCAACGTTTCAGACTAAATTTTCAGGAGTAATTAATTTTGCGTTCTTTACCGCAGGCTTCAGTTCCTAAACCTGATCATTTTACTTTTGTTTTAATGGTCTTAAGGTTTTAAGATGGCTATGTCCTTAATTGCCATGTTTCTGAGACTTCTTAAGTGCATTTTTCCTTAAAGTAGGAGCCAAGCCCTGCCTGGTTCCCTACCATATTTCTGTTGCACATGGAAGGCAATCAATAAATATTTATTGAACAAATAATTATGTAGGATAAAGTTAAGAATAAGGGGTAGTGTTTTTTCCCCAATAGCGTTTCTAAAGATACATTAATATTCCACTTATGGAAATTTTAAATATTAACCCTCTTTAAGAGTTTCAGGTCACATTTAATCTTAAATTGCTTGTGTCTCTTTTTCACCTAACATTCCAAATCACGCAGCACAGTATCTGCTATATCTTGGGTCATTCAGTGGATAATTGATGTTCTCATGAACAGAGGCATTTCTGAGGACAGTTAAAATATTATTACACTGGTACATTATTTCAGATTTCCTCAATGTCAGAATAGAGTTTATGGAACTAGAGAAATAAAAGATTAACATACCCGTGAGGCTACTTTTCCTAAGTATGGGATGCTCCAGGCTGCCTTTGGAAAATGCTGGGTCATAGCTAATTCATAGTTGTGTTCTGAAATTAGTACCTAATTAGTGTTGTATTGTTGATTATAAAGGGATCCGTGTGCTTAAAAAATTAGCTGAACAAGAAGTTGCATTCGGTATTCTGGTGCCAATATTGAGGAGGCTGACTTTCATTCTTCCCCAGACATAGTATTCACCCTTCTTCACAGAGACAGCCCACAAAGGTATTTGTAATCAGGCCAAGAGTTTCTCCACAACTGAGCTTTGAATCTGCTAAAATATTTGGAAAATAAACAAATTGAAACCCCCGATTTCTGTACAGCACTTCATGGAAAAGACCATTTGGGCATAAGTAACTTTAATGGTGGGTGGTCACCTCTCAATTACCTTGACCATGGGAGAGCTCAACTACAGTGCCTGGATAACATAACTGTGCATGCCTAAGCTTCATACACTCTTCAGTGCATTATATTATACACTTGAGTGTAATATATTTCACCAGTCTTCTTAATGGAGTGGGAAAGGGAGGTGTAGTTAATGGAAAGAGAATTGCTAACTATAATTGTGAAATTTTAAGCCCAGATGTAAGTAGAATAAGTATGCTTTTGACAGGCACAGGAAAGTAAGGAAAAAAAGTTTAGTCCATTTCAGGATTGCTAATCTGCAATGCAATATGGAATTCTTTTTTTTAAATTTTTGTATTTTATTTAATTTATTTTTTTATACAGCAGGTTCTTATTAGTTATCCATTTTACACATATTAGTGTATATATGTCGAGGAATTCTTGTTCAAGAATTAAACAGAAGTATAAGAATGCATGCACCAGATCCTAAGCAAAGCATTTAGTGAAAAGCAGTCATTAAGACAGTTGTGGGAAGACAGGGTAGAGACCCAGGTCAGTTCACCTAATCCCGACTGAACCAGCTTGGTCCTGCTTTCTTCCTTATCTCCCACTCATTTCCTGTCTTCATTTGTCTTCAGATCTCTGGCTTCATATTCCATTTCCAATCCTGAACTTGTATCCCTTTACCTGAGAGCCAATTTAACATTTCTGGCCTTCCAGACCTTGTCTCAACATTATACTCTCTTTATGAGTGTCTGATCCAGACCATCTAAGGGGAACATGGACAGGTAATATCTATCTTTTGCCTTTTAGGAGGAAGAAAGTACAGTGTTTAATAATACCTTTACAGGCAGGCCATATTTACTCCAAAATAACACTTAATTGCATCTATAAACAATTCAGTTAATCATGCTCTACTTTTTACGGTATGCAAATGCACATACCTAAAAGAAGAGATTACTTAGAGCACTAGCTATGAATCACAGTGCCTCTGTAATACACTTTAGAATGTACCATGAAAGAGAGTGGGAAGTGCTTTTGAAATAGTATAAGTTATATTTGCTAATATGTATTGAATACTTACTATGTATCAGGCATTGCCCTACAATCTTGTAGGAAATATTAAAACTGTAATAATATCTAGAATATTGAATTTCTGATAGGTCCCTAGTATCAAATATGGGATTAATAATGAATAACTATTACTTGCATTTACACATTTCAGCATTATAAAATATTTCTAAAATTTGGGGTTTCATAACATGGCATTTTGGCTTTTCCTGTATACCTCAGATAAAATTTATAGGAGGAAAAGGATTTTCACTTGAGTTTCCTGGTTAGAAAGTGACATTCAGTAGTGCTCAGAGTGGCTCTTTCAAGTAGTGAAGATAATATAAATCTCCCAAACACATTAAATAGTAAAAAACTCGCTTGAATGCCATTTAGATCCAATTCCTTTTCATGTTTCTCTCCTATGAAATGTCCTTTATTCTCCATCTAGAAACTTCTGTTCATTCTTTGAGACCTAGCAGCTAAGGTGACAGTAGCATAATCCTTGAAGTACTCTCCAGCACTTATAGACTAGACCACCTGTTCTTAAACTTGAACTTATCAGATTCACCTACAGGACTTGTTAAAAAAGATGGCTGGCCTCACCCCTGGAGCTGCTGATTCAGTAGGCCTGAGGTAGGGCCACAAACCTACACTGTTAACAAATTCCTAGGTCGTGTTTAGCTAATTTGGATATCACAGTTTAAGAATCCTTGAACCATGACAGCATAAAGAAAGGAAAAAGGCAAAGAATATCCTCCTTCAGTTAGGTCTATTGACTAGACTCCTTCAGTTGAATAACACACAGTTGTGTATGTGTGTTAAATTGCTTGGTTGTTGGGACTTCCCTGGTGGCACAGTGGTTAAGAATCCTCCTGCCAATGCAGGGGACAGGGGTTTGATCCCTGGTTTGAGAAGATCCCACATGCCGTGGAGCAACTGAGCCTGTGCACCACAACTACTCAGCCTGTGCTCTAGAGCCTGTGAGCCACAACTACTGAGCCTGCGCACCACAACTACTGAAGCCCACATGCCCTAGAGCCTGTGTGCTGCAACTACTGAGCCCACACGCCACAACTACTGAGCCCGTGCACCTAGAGCCCATGCTCTGCAACAAGAGAAGCCACCGCAATTAGAAGCCCATGCACCACAACGAAGAGTAGCCCCTGCTTTCCCCAACTAGAGAAAGCCCGCGCACACAGCAACAAAGACCCAACACAGCCAAAAAAAAAAAAAAAAAAAAAAAATTGCTTGTTGCATCATCAAGATAAATAATTTATATTTCCATCACTAATCTCTTCCCTGAACTCCAGACTTACATATTAAATGACCTATTTTATGTCTCCACTTGAATGTCTAATAAGCGCCTTAAACTTAACATATCCAAAGTTAAACTCATGCTTTCTACCCTCCCTCTGGTTCTAGACTGAGTATTGCTCTGATCTTACCTAACAGATCTCAAAAGCAAGGCCCAAAGGATCATATATTTTAAAAGTAACTTAAATGTGTCCCAGAAAAAAAGCTCAAGAATATTTATAGAGACATAAAAATATGCAGGCCTAAAGAAGAAAAATCTGTTTGGTATCCAGTTAAAAATTACCAAGCTTAGAAAGGAGCAGGAAAACACAGAATATAATCATGAAAATAATCAGTCAAAACCAACTCTGAACTATCACATATGTTAGAATTGGTAGACAGTGCTTTAAAATGACATTTATAATTGTATTCCATATATTAACAAAGGTAAATAGAGATATGGAAGAAATTTTAAAACTCAGTCAAACTTCTACATTGAAACTACAGTGTGTGAGAAATACACTGGGTGGCATTAACAGAAGATTACCCATGGTAGAAGAAAAGAGTCGTTAACTTGAAGACATAGCAATAAAAATAATTGAAAATGAAACACAGAAAGAAAATAGACTAAAAAAATGAGCGGAACATGAGTGAACTATGGGACAGTTTCAGAGGCCTAATATATATATATGTATTGGGATTCTGCAAATGAATTAAAGAGAACAGAAAATACATTTGGATAATGTAGTAGAGAGAATTCTAACAAAACCTCCAAGATTCCCAAGCCCTGGTGTACTCACCCTGAAAAAGCCCCAGGGAAATGATGTGGTAGATTTTTCTTGATTAGGTTGTATTATATGGCACAATTAACCTTAAAATGGTGTGATTATTCAGGTGGGTCTGACCTAATCACATGAGGACTATGAAAGAAACTTTCTCCAGCTGCAGAAGAAAAAGATTTGAACCACAAGAAAGATTCAACGACAAAAAAAATTATGTTGCTAAAAAAAGAAAGAAAGATTCAACATACCACTGCTGGCTTGAAGATAGAAGAGGCCATGTGGCATGGAATACAGGTAGCTTCTAGGAGCTGAAAGCATTCCCTGACTGACGGCCAGCAAATAAATGAGAACTCAGTTCTAAAACCACCAGGAGCTAAATTCTGCCAACAAAAAGAATAATTTGGGAAGAAGACTTTGTTCCCAGAGCCTCTAGAATAGAACTCAGGCCAATAATTTAATTTCAAGGATGTAGAGGAAATGAAACCCTTGTACAGTGCTGCTGGGAATATTAAATGATCCCAGCACTTTGAAAACAGTATTTTAACCCCTTAAAAAGTTAAACATATATACCTATCATTTGATCCAGCCATCCCATTCCTGAGTATCACCACAGATAATTGGAAGCAGATGTTATAACAAGATTTGGTACATTCTGGAAGCTTTATTTGCAATAGTCATAAGCTGTGAACAACACAAATTCCCATCAGTTGGTGAACAGATAACAACAAAATCTATTATATCCATAGAACGGAACAATACTCTGAATAAGAGGTAAAGAACTATTGATATGTGATGCAGCCTGGGTCAATCTTGAAACAATTATGCTGTGTGAAAGAAGTCAGACACAAAGGAGTGCATACTGTATGATTTCATTTGAATAAAACTCAAGAAAATGCAATTCTAATCCATAATGACAGAAAACAGATCAATGGTTGCTTGGGAATGGAAGTAGAACAGGTACTAGCAGGAGGAATCAGTTACAGATGTGCATATGAAGACTTGGGAGTGATGAATTTATTGATTGCGATGATAGTTTATCAGGTGTAAACATACCTTAAAGTATATCAAATTGTGCGCTTTGAATATATGCAGCTCATTATCTTCAGTTATATAAAGCTGTTTTTTTTTTAACTCATGTATATTTGTTAAAGTAAATGCATATATTCCATAGATGGAAAGATGATTTTGCGTGATATGGAGACAAACCCTACCTTGCAAATGTATAGGAGCAGACGTTATTCTTCCGAACCTAGACTCTTAAACTAGGGGTGTGCAAAGGTGTGCTTGGGTACTTAAAATAATGGGATGAATGTGAGTTTTTCCTGGAATATAAAATGTATTCAAAATTTGAAGAAAGTTTTTATATTTATGGTAATAAACATCTATATTATCCCCATGAATTTATCAAACAAAATATGAGGTGTCAGAGATATACTAAGATTGTTTTAGTGTTTCTTCCATTCACAGAACTTCATCAATTCTCTTGGTCTTTAGAGGACAGTTTAATAGAAGAGTTTAGTAATTCCCGCATTTGAACATCCTATAGCTGTATTGAAGGGAAGTATAAATATACTTTTGCCAAAAATGTAGGCACTAAGTTCTGTTTGAACACATCCACTCGGTTCAGCTATTTCTTTTACAGTGGTACCGAAAGAGGGAATTATACAATATTACATTTAAAACAAAAAAGCACTTTCTCCTCTTCTTCCTTTTCCTCCTCCTGTCCTTCCTCCTACTTTCTTTTGTAAATATGGAATCCTGTTTCCCTCAAATTCAAAAGAGAATTTAAATTAGTTTCAATTTGTTTGGACAAATGGAGCAAGACACAAAGAAGATGTAATTTTTTTAATTGAAGTATAGTTGATTTACAATATTGTGTTAGTTTCAGGTATACAGTATATTATATAATATACATATATATATCAGATTATTTTCCATTATAAGTTATTATAAGATATTGAATATAGTTCCCTGTGTTATACAGTAAATCCTCTTTCTTCACCTATTTTATGTATAGTAGTTTGTTAATCCCATACTCCTGATTTATCTCCCCCTGCCCTCCCTTTCCCCTTTGGTAACCCTAAGTTTGTTTTCTATGTCTATGTGAGTCTGTTTCTGTTTCATATTTAGATTCATTTGTATTATTTTTTAGATTCCACATATAAGTGATATCATGTAATATTTGTTTTTGACTTACTTCTCTTAGTATGATATTCTCTAGGTCCATCCATGTTGCTGCAAATGGCAATATTTCATTCTTTCTATGGCTGAGTAATATTCCATTGTGTGCGTATGTGTGTGTGTGTATATATATATGTGTGTGTGTGTGTATATGTGTGTGTGGTATATATATATATACACACACACCATATCTTCTGAAACCACTCATCTGTTGATGGGCCCTTGGGTTGTTTCCATGTCTTGGTTATTGTATATAGTGCTACTATGAACATTGGGATACATGTATCTTTTTGAGGGAGAGTTTTCATCTTTTCTGCATATGTGCTCAGGAGTGGAATTGCTTGATCATAACTTTATTTTTAGTTTTTTAAGGAAACTCCGTATAGTTTTCTATACTGGCTGTACCACCAACAGTGTAGACGTGTTCCCTTTTCTCCACACTGAGAGGATGTAATTTTAACATATGTGTATAAAAATTGCAAATTACCAATATACTTTAAGCAGACTTCAAACTTGCTGGGACTGAAATGACATAGATCAGTGGGTAAAGGGAGGACACCAGGGCTGGGTGAAGCCAGGGAGAGAAGAGACTGACTACGAAGTGGAGGTTATCAGTTTCGCGTATATATTAGTTGAAGATATGAAAGACAATTTCCAGCCTTTTGGGGTTGGACATTGTCAAGAGTACTAGCTAATCATGTTGGAGTTGAGAACACAGCTGCAGTGGGCAGTAAAACCTGAAGCTGATGCCCAGTATGAAAGCTAAGACAATATAGGCAAATATTATGGCTCCAGCGGCCTCTGAATTCTTGTAATCTCATCCATGCATTAGGTCTGTTGCAACAAAACTGATTCTCAACTCTACTCACTTTGGGGCTGATATTTTCTGCCTTGATCTGCATTTGTTAAATAACTTAGAAAGCCTAAGTTTGGCCTCTCAATAAAGTCATCATGGCGAGAAATGTAATGACTACCATCAGTTGGCAGTTCGGAGAATAGTAATGCAGGAGAGATGGAGAGATTCTTTATTTTCCCAATCAGTTGTTCTTTAGTCTCCAAATATCCTTTTCTTGGAGGAAAGGGGGAAATTATAATAAAGGGAAACACTGAGGAAAGCAATAAAGTAAATATTTCAAGAATACACATTTGTTTCTTATTATCACAAGTCAAAAGGATGATGTACCACTTTGTCACTTTTTCTTGAGAGCGAGAGACCGTTAATAAAATTAATAAAAATGAGAGTTAACGCTGAAGACTTAGCCATGAATTAGCCACTAGATAGAGACATGTTTAAATTGCAAATTACTTTTAAAGTCATTAACCACCCCAAACTTAATAAAGTGAAATCTTCACACTGTTAAAGAGAGAAACAGATGTTGTTTTTAATGTTTAATGAAAAATATTTATCTGCTGCTATAATGAAATACTGTTTCCCTGACCCTTTTTTTTCCCTCTAGTTAGGTTTGTTATGTCACATTAAAAAGGTCTTTTGCAAGATGATCAGTACATTGTTTTTCACAGTTACTAAGATTCAATCTTAAATAAATGTGATTTTTCATGGATTTCTCCGTAATGCATATCTTTGAGGGTAAAATGGAGAAACGGCATTTTTTTCTTTAGCCAACATGGCAGATGAAGATCTGTAACCATAGAAAAGCATGTCTAATTAGTGCAGCTTCAAGCTATGAGAGAGACCGAGCTGGCAACTGTGCTTTCTCGAGGATGATCTTCTTTTTCTTGGATTATTTAAAGGAGACTAATTTCTTGACGCCCTAGGCAACAGGGTCACAAGCAGTAAGCAAAGCCTGTATCAAGAGAATAATGATATTTCAGCGTTGGGGAAAAACACCCTCATAGCGAGGAAGGAAGCAATCAGAACTTAAACTGCTGCAATCTGGAAGATTCTCCTCAGGACCTGTTTATGGCTGGTTCCCTGTTCTCTCAAGCAGCGTAATGTGCCAGGCAAGTGGTGGGTGGGCAGGTTTTTAAAAATCTGTGTGACTTAAGTGACTGCAGAGGGACAAAAGGCAAATGCAGAGAGAACGAGCCCCCCTGAAATAAAAGATGAAAATGTTGATAATCCCCTCAACCAAGAGACAGAGCTGGTCTCTATCCATGTAGAGCTGAAATGAATAGTGTATGTTACTTTGTGAGTCAGTGCAGATAGAGCTCCTTCTGACTTGAAACTGTGTTAAAAATTCCTCAGTTTTGTGTAGTAACACAGAAAATATACCTTGATTTCACCTTCTAGCTCCTAATCCTTTCCAGCTCTAAGAAAGAGTAATAGCAATCGGGGGGAAAAAGAAGAGAGAAAAGCAAAAAATGTCAGTTTAGTCTCCCTGGAACATCTGTTGCCATAAGAAAGGAATGCTTTTCCCTTCTTTTAGATATATCCTTGCAGACTGAGGTATTAAACCATCAAAGTTTGCTCTTATCAGTTACATTGTGATGAAGTACCAAAAGTAATCTTATCCTTCACCATAGATGAAAAGATCATTGTCTTTTAAGAAACTGCAAAGATGTCCTAGAAGGTGGTGTGGAATATGAAGTTATTATAGTTAAAATGGCTATGACTAACAATTTAATTCTACAGATATTTACAGAATATAGCACTTATTATAGACCAGGCTCTATGCCAAGTACTTCAGGGAGGAAACATAGAGATGGCTAAAGCACAGCCTCTGACTCAAGAAAGCTTAACGTTTAAAAGGAAGGTTAGAAAGAAGCAGACAAACTGTAATAAGCAGCAACATTAAAAAAAAAAAAAAAGTTCTTTTAGAACTGTTCAAAGTTGTTCAGATATGAAGCTCTGTGGTTTAGAAAGACCAATTGGTCACTCACAATGGGCTTTGTGGATTGAACAGGGTTTCTTCTGGGGAGAAAGAAACCCCAGGGGAGGGCGAAGGTAAGGTGACCCACACTGGGAGAGCAGATGGGCCATAGCGTCAAGTATGAAGTAGGAGGATACTTAGAGATGGCAAATTGTTCGCTGAAGTGTGGAGTAAGCTGGTTCGAATGTCAAATGTGAGAGCTGTTGACAAGAAAATTACTGTCATGTATTTCTTCTACATACGACATCCATGGCTAGTATGTTTGTTTGTTTTAAACTCTTTCCAAAAAAGAGTGACATAGATAACTAAAAAAAATGAACAAGTCGTATAGCTGCATGAAATTTCCCAGTGATTACATTCTTATAACTAGTATCTAGTTCAATAAATGACATTACCAGCATCTAGAGGTTCGCCCATCCATAGCGTCTTTTAATCACCCACCTCCAACGATAATCATTATCCTTATTTCTACTATTTTATCACCATAGATTAGTTTTTGTTTGTTTGTTTGTTTGTTTTTGCGGTACACGGGCCTCTCACTGTTGTGGCCTCTCCCGTTGCGGAGCACAGGCTCCGGACGCGCAGGCTCAGCGGCCATGGCTCACGGGCCCAGCCGCTCCACGGCATGTGGGATCTTCCCGGACCGGGGCACGAACCTGTGTCTCCTGCATCAGCAGGCGGACTTTCTACCACTGCACCACCAGGGAAGCCCACCATAGATTAGTTTTGCTTGGTGTAGTACTTAGCATAAATGAAAGTATATAGTACATACATGTGTTTGGCTTCTTTAACTCAATCTTCTTTTTGTTCAACGTAACTATAGTTTGTTCTTTTTTATTATTGAATAGTATTCAATTGCGTGGAATTATAGGGGTGTCTATTGTTGACGTACATTTGAGCATTTGAGTTTTTTGTTTGTTTTTAATCTTAACTTTCCAATCAAGTAAATGGATTGAAAACAACTCAGTTTCAAAATGGGTAAACAAATACAGTCACTGATTACCTTAAATATGTACGCAATCATCTACTTACTATATTCAAGTATGAATATCGATTAGTAATTTTCCTTATTAGAGATGAGTATCAACTCCAGTAAGAAGAGTAGGGAGTGAACTGGGTCACTTCTGTGTTCTCCTTGATTCTTTCAAGTTGGTTTCATACACCAGCCTGTGCTAAATTTCTTTTGAGTTTTTTGCTATTATCCCTGATTGGTGGGGTCCTCAGACATACCACACATGTTGTATTCTGTGGCAAAAGTTTTTTGTCCCACTGCAGAGCATTGGGCATGTCTACCAATTATATTATGTTAAAAAAAGAAAAAAGAAAAGAAAGAAATTCCTTGCATTAGTTTCGTTTTCCAATTCCACCGTAACTCTGTTGAAAACTCTCACTCTCTCTGATGAAAGGAAGTATTATCTTCCTCCTGAGGAAGCTCTGTGTTTGAGCAGGAAAAACTAACTTTCAGGGATGCCTTCTGGAAGGTTTCTCACTCAGGAAACTTATACAAATTCTCTCTCTATTGTCCTCAAAAGGATCGTCCATCCCTGGATCTGTGACTCTCACTGTGTCTTGCACTGTTAAAGTTTATCAAGGGGAAAATAGAATTTCTTAGCATCATAGGCAGAGCTTCCCATCTCAGTTACCAATCCTGATCATTACCTCCTTCAGTCCGTGATAGGTGCTTCTATGCTTTTGAGGGGAATAAAAAGAACGGACCAAGAAAATGGGGAAGGTAGAAGGCAGTGTTTTCATAGTGCATCGTGTATACATTCAGAAATTCAGTAAGAGAGTGAGGACTGCTGGGCAAGGTACTCCAAATGCCTCTTGTATCTGTACAGTGAGATCATTTAATTTTTTTTTTCAGTTTTGGAAAACAAAAAAAGTAAAGGTTGGCAGAGTGAGAAACTTTCCCCTTTTAATCTTTCTTGCTATTGTAAAGCTATGAATTTCTGGGAAGCATTAAAGTTTATTTCATACCATCCATTCAAGCTGCAGTTCCGTTGTGTGTAAACACACTCAGTGGATTATATGACTACTGTGTAAAGAGATGTATTAACCACTTGAGTGGGACTACAGGTGGTTTGTAACTGAAATAGCACGAACAATATCTCCATAACACACAGATACAGGACAAATATCTTAAGGAGAAATAGTGTAATTTTCAAGACACAGCAGGATTTTTTTAATGGAATTTTATTGTAATATTCAGTTTATTAAAGAAAAACTCTTTTCCTGAATAAAGTATCTCTCATTATAACCCTTAATATAATAATACCAATGTTAGAGAGGGTATATATTATTATTTCTAAACAATAAAGTGTTGAATTTTAATATAATAAATGATATCTAGAATAGAATTTTTTATACATTTAGCATCACTTGGATGCCCATTATTGAGCTACCTAGTTTAATTCCACACATGTTTATTGAGTGCTATCTGACAGTTGTCACACATTGAGAATATAAAGGTAATTAAATCAGAGAGAGGTACCCAAGAGGTACAGAGTAGGAAGACCCTGAACTCACCTCCTCCCATGGACACACAAAATTATAACTAGTTACAGAGCAACTGTCTGTGCAAATGACCTGAAAACTAGCAGAAAAGATTTTCCACAACTAAAGACATAAGAAAGAGCCACAATGAGATGTGCAGGAGGGGTAGAGACGAGGTATAATCAGGACCCACTCCCGTGGTCAGTTTCATGATACAACAGTCCTGCTCCTAAGGCAAAGAAGAGATGTTTATGTTGTTGTTTGTTTGTTTTTGTCAAGCATTTATTTGTAAAACTTCTAAAAGCTTGAATTGGATGGATGTGGAAGACAGGATGAGTTTTAGGAAGTGGAGGTTGGGAGGGAGAGGCAGTCCAGAGATAAACATTATCTCATTAATTCTCACAGCCTTCCTAATTGTTAGGTATTATTCACCATGTTTCACAGAAGACATATATAAATTTTGGTACTGATTTTTGGTATAGATCTGTTGTATATAAAAGCCCATTCACTCTTCCACTCTATAAAACTGAGATCTAAAATTGGTCTGGAGGCTACTTATTTTAAAACCACAATTTTTCTTATATGATACTTTACAGTTTCAAAGCAACTTCGCATTAGTTACTTTATTTTAAAGTCATAAAGCAGAGGGCAGGCATCTTTATTCTTTTTTTCATTTGAAGGAATAGAGGCTGAGAGTGATAAAGAAACTGGCCCAAGATCACTTCAGATTAATAAGAGTAAAATCTAAGTCATACTGACTCCCTCGTTATATTATTTTTGTACGCTCTATTTCTCAGTCTCATAGTTACTGGGATAAAGTGGAGAATAACTGTGGTATGTTTATTCTTACCTGGAGTTTATGATCTCTTCTTTTAAAATAAGAGTCCAATTAATAACATTTGGAAAACCAGAGTTTTCACTGGATCAATTCAGAGAATAGAGGACATGTTGCCACGCATACTGAAACATGTTAGAATGCGTGAAAAGATACATATGTCTTGGGGGGGATATCAAAATGATTGTCACATAAAGTTTTACTCTTGTAAGCAGGGAAGCAACTTTTTCAAGTAGCTTTGTGAACCATCTCCTATAAAAAACAAGCTGGACAGAATATATTCACGTGTCTCACAAATGCATGAATGCTGAAACATAATGCTGTTTGGGTCCTCTCATAGCACTGCTGTTCGTTGGTGCTTCTACCAGTTTAGGTAGGATTTGGCCAGTTAATCATTTGAAAAAAAATCAAAGAGTCCATGGGAGCTCATATTTAAAGGAGGGATGCTTTTAGAGAACATGCAGTCAACTAGCCAAATTTAATACAGAGGAGCACATTATATGCGTGGGAAACAACTCCATACATTCTGCAGTCCTGTCAAATATATCTGAGGAGTTATACAGAATACTATAAAGCTGGGTCAATCACCTATGTTCTGAGACTGACAGTTATCAGGGAGGGCTAACGAGTTGACCCCAAAAACGTTTAAAAACCATAGTTAAATTAGTTTAAATGAGGTTGTAATTCTCATTTTCATCATGAATTTTATTTTCCCCTGTCAAAGGTGTAATAATACTGAATAGATTTTAAATGTTAACGCTTCATAATAGTTTCGCTCTTCATATCTCATTAATTACTTTACATTATAGTAATGGCTAACTTGGTAATGGAAATACAAAGGTAGGCTACAATGATGGACTATAAACCTTGCTTTTTGCTGAGATAAATTTAAATAGAGCACAGTATTTAAGATGCTTCAATAATTAAGATCCAAGAAAGATACAATTTTTCAAAAAATTAAATTCAGTACTTTTTACCTGGATGAGGTAATGAGAAGACTTTAAAGCATCACAGAATCTTTTTCTCTCCAATCAACAGTTTTTCTGGCATTATCTTCCACTTGTGGTAAGAGGAATACAATACTTCCTATATTTTATCATGTGGGGTGTCATACTGTCTCTTTCTTAGAGACATGTACATGAATAATATATCAGAAGAAAGAAGTAGTAGAAAATGGGACATGTTTTTACCACAACGTTAATATTAAGTTTAAATATGGGAACTGCTGTAGAACTCTAAGTCGTAAACCTGATTGTGTATCCAAACAGTCTTAGTAATTTTCAAAATGCAGGTTTGGGGGTCCCACCTTTTCCTACTGAATCATCACACCAGGGTTGGGGTGCCCATGAACCTATATTTTTAATACTCTACATGGTGATACTTACTTACAGCTAGATTTGAGAATCACTGTGATAAGATATTCATATCAAATATTAAGTGTGTGTACATATTTAACCCTGAAAATATAAAGTTTGTTTTAAGTTGCAAAGTATATAAAATAATGATTCTTATAATAACTCTCAACCCAGAATCACCATGTTAAACGCTGCAAAGCGTTACACACCTAGCATAATGCTTCTCAATAGCAACTTGAGCTGGTTTAGTTCATGGGTGGTAGTCAGCAAGAGAGTTTCCAAACACAACCTTGAACTCTCCTACACTGCGCTGAAATGAACAACGATGACTTCTGGGGATTAAGAGCTTGTGTCATCAGCTCAGTAGTAGCCCAAGGAACTCCTTTCAGAGTTTTTCACATATCTGCATTTATAGCAATCACCATTGATTACACTCTTAAAGTTTTTCTAGGTACTCTTTTTTTTTTTTTTTTTTTTTCCCGGTATGTGGGCCTCTCACTGTTGCAGCCTCTCCCATTGCGGAGCACAGGCTCCGGACGCGCAGGCTCAGCGGCATGGCTCACTGGCCCAGCCGCTCTGCGACATGTGGGATCTTCCCGGACCGGGGCACAAACCCGTGTCCCCTGCATCGACAGGCGGACTCTCAACCACTGCGCCACCAGGGAAGCCCTAGATACTCTTAAATATTTGCATAAATTATTTAGTATAAACCTCACAAAAGAACAATGAGGTATGTGTTATTAAAGCCACTTGACAGTCCAGGAAACTGAGGCTTCCTCAGGGATATCTGAGTCTACTAACTATATTTTTAAACCAGCAAGATAAAAACAAACAAACAAAAACCACACACAAATATAGTCACTTCATAGGTAACAATGATAGCAAAATGCTGTCTTCATAAGTATAGGTAGAACCAAGAGGAAAATATGGCAGACCTACCTTCGTCACTGCCAGAGCACAAGGGATCCTACCCCTACACTCCCTCCTGTGGCTGTGATGTGCTTGGTTCCACGAAGGTAGCCTGCTTAGTTTGGGACTACATCAATCAGCTACTGGAGAGCCAGTGGGCATTAAAGACCTTCTATTAAGTTTTCTTATGAGTCACTAGTGAAGCATAGTAGTTTTCTGCCTCTGGCACTCTAAAGAAAAAACAAAAAAACAAAATAACAGAAACAAAAGAAAACAGGCAGTTTGCCCCTGTCACATAGATTAATCAAGAAAGGCATAACCTTTGTATCTTTGGCTGGTCTCTGATAAGGGGAAAAGGGCATTATGATAGATACGGGCAGGAATCACTTCAATCATCTTTAACAGTCCTGGGACATAAGGCAAGGGCTTAAAGCTTTCATTTAAAACATGTATTTTTTTTTCTATTGAAGTTTCTGTAATTATTACCTGTGCTCCTTCTATCATGCCCTATTGTGAACAACTTCAAAGACAAGAACCAAGTTCTTTAGATCAAAGAAAAAAAAATTGACTGGGGGAAAAATGGATTGTCCTTCTACTAAACACACCACATATTCTGTTGTTATGGCAACATAAGATCTAAGAATGACACACCAAATAATGTAGTACCAAGGCACATTACTATCATCAAATGTCACAAGAAGTGTGCTTCAGCTTCTGAATATGACACACCAGGTTGTTTCCTATTCTCAGTTCTTTCACTTGAGGCCAAAGCAACTTACTCTAATGGGGACCAAATATCATCCATCACCTGTCTTTTAGTGGATATTTTTTGCATGAAGAGATCCCAGTAGTTCAACTAAAGAGATATGCAGTGGGATAAAAACTGAGCTAGCGCCTAAGGAAACAGCTGCTTTGAAATTACATCATATCTATATGGCAGTATGTCCAACTGAGGGATTCATTGGCATGCACATTATTTGTGTGTGTATGTATATATAATAACTTTGAATTGGCTGAATATGTATAGGCAAGCCAAATCATATTGATTGAGATGAAACAGACAGGAATAACATATCCTCCCACACACTTAAAATGTAAAAAATATATATATATATATATATATATATATGTGTGTAATAAAGCAGTAGAGGAAATTTTACCATTTTTGGATGGTGCTACTTTTTATATAGTAGGTTTATTCTTTATATTTTCTCTAATATTCTGTTATGCATATATATACATATATTAATGTTTCATTATTGGTATTGACTTGCATCCATATTGTGTGACTCTGCTAATGGAAAGAAAGGAAAAAAAAAAAAGAAAGGGTAGGTTATAAGTCAACAGCAATTTTCTGTAAAATAATATCAAGAGATCACAACAGTGAAAAGGTCAGACATCTAGGAAATCTTAGAGATGATAGAAAAAGAACACACATTTTAAAGAAGTGTGTGAAGTACTGAGCACTAAACTACAAGGCTGAAATTGGCTCCAGGGACCGTTCTTTCATGTGGGACCAGAAGCAGACTAAAGAGGAAGGGTTATCATGAAGTGGAACCTGTCCTTGAGTATATGTCATCCTCATGCCCTACTGCCCTTCTGCCTCTGATATTTCACCTTGATTCTGTACCTGGGGATGGGGGTGCAGTGTTAGACCAAGAATTTGTCTCTAAGATGTGTTAATATAGATTTCTGAATCATGCCAGTCCATCTCCCAAGAGTTTTCTACATTTATTCTCAGGAATTCATTTAAAAAGAAAAAAAAAATCTATCAAATAGTTATTCAGTTGGTGTCAGCTAATTCCACTGCTCTGGTCCCTATTTGAAAAATGCACCATCACACAGTATATTTGTGATAGGACTGAATTAAGGGTGATGATACTGAACATACTAATTTAAAATACATGCCAGAGCTCTTAGCTTAGTCAAACACATTTAAATGTTTCTCTTC
Organism: Globicephala melas; assembly: GCF_963455315.2. Lineage (NCBI taxonomy): Eukaryota > Metazoa > Chordata > Mammalia > Artiodactyla > Delphinidae > Globicephala > Globicephala melas. Next base: position 74,065,528 of record NC_083319.1, on the reverse strand, counting down.
TCAATATTATTCTCACCAACTAGCCATTTTAAGAAATAATTTAACACTGAGTGGTGAGTTGTACACTGATAAAGGAGGTCTATCATCCCCAAAGCATTTACTATCTGTCAATTTACTTAGACTATCTTAAAATGCCAAAGAAAATGAAATTGCAGCCCAGTAATTTAGCCATTGTGCTAAATGTATTTTCTGATGAGATCACTTCATATTACTAAAGACCAAATTTTAAAACTTGGCGAAAATGAATTGGAAAATAGAAGGATTGAATAAGAAAGACAAAGGCAATTAGTACAGTAAACATGGACTTCTGTGCATGTTGAAACAGTACTCAGAATTTTGTTTTTATTTAGAAGTCCAGAGCAGTACAGAACATGTGTGATCTGCCCATAACAAACAGGCAGGGGGCGCATAAAACCATCTTGAAAACACTTAACAAGCATCCTTCCAAACGGAGTTTACCTATCACGGATAAAAATGAAATGTTGATTCAGGAAAGCTCCCAGGCTCCAGCTAGAGAGAATGTTGATTTTTGAATCACATATATGGAACTTGGGCTTAGCACCAGACACTGAGATCCCCACTAACTTTTGAAAGGTTTTCCTCTTCTATAGAAAGACAAAGGAGGAAAAGGCAACATTCTTCTCATTTTTCATTTGTAGGTAGGACTGGAGCAGGTGTGCTGTTGTTCCCTGTGGTTGTAACTGTTTAGCAATCATGAAGAAACTTAGATTTCAAAACACTCTCCCTTATTAATCATCATTTCCTCACACTGTGAGGTGGGCTCTCCAGTGAATTCCCCTAACAGAGCTAGAGAGGGAGGTGTGTGGAGAGACAGCACTACACACACGCGATTGATTTCTCCATTCATTACATTCATCTATTGGTCTTCTCTACATAAATGACTAGAGTCAATGACTAAATATAGTGAGAATTAACACTAATGTGTAACTGATATGTAAAAGGAGTTATGAAAGGATGATGAGCATTTTGAGAGGTTATATCCTTGAGTTGTTTGACCACATAAACATCTGTTATCTCCAGTAGGAAAAGAGTCATGAAAATGTTGATTTGCTTCCATAATAATTGCTTAGAAATATCAACCCCATTTATATTCATATATTCCCCTACTGTGTTTTGTATTCATCCACTTTCATTTTTCTTCTCCCTTTGTTTCTCTCCCATAATGACTTGTTCTCCTCTGGACCTTCTCACTCTCAGTCTTTCTCCCTCTCTCATTCTCTGTCTCCCATGTATATTTCCCTCTTATTCCTACACAGTTATTTTCTTCTTACTATCCATTCTACTTTCTAAGTCATTTAATTCCTTTCCCTCTTAATTATCGCTTCTCTAGTATCATCATATTTATACTTATCTTCTCACTCATCTTTTTTTCTCTGATCTTTTTTTCCCATCTATGACAAATTTATGTTCCTCATATAATGGATATTTTTCCCTCTCCTCATATTTTGAGATTTCCTTTCTCCTCCTCCCCATGATTAATCTATTTGTGTCCTATATTTTTCTCATATTTTCTCCCTGTTATTTTTGTTTACACTTCCTTTGTTCTCTCCTTCATTTTGCCCTAACCGTCTTTGTTCTCTCTTCTTATGAGGAAATATCCTGCTTATACAGTACATTATTTCTTGTCTTTTCCCATGGTTTTCAGAAATTTTCCCGTTCATTAGCTCTACCCTCTATATAGTCCCCTCCATAGATGTTGAAAGTGGTGCTACTAATCTCTTCATCCTTACAAAGGACATTTTCCTTAGTGAAGTGTCCTGGGCATGATTTTTTTCTATGTGTGTCATTGAAAGCATTATTACCCTACATTTGATATTCTAGCTTAGATTTGAATGACTTAATTCTATATTTTCTTACCTCTATTTAGAGGTTAATCAAATTCTATCACAGTTTCTTTTTCACCACCCTGCCTTTATGTAGTCATCAATTAAATAATGTGAGATTATTTGGAAATTAACTTGGTAATAAGATAAACACAGAAATACACACACACATTTGTGTACGTATACACTTGAATAATCTCTCTTTACCTTCATCTTCTGTTGATTTTTTTTTTTTTTTTTTTTTTACTGTATAATGAAGTGTCTCTGTTGAAGGTCACCTGTACTAATCAATTACTGATACTGTTTTGAACTTATAAACTAATATAGGGATAATTAACATCTATCTTACCATTTATAAACATTCATCACATAATTTTTGCAGGTTAAACTCACAGGCATCCTGGAGAAAAACACTGAGCAAAAAGAAAGATTTTTATGTCCTCTAAAAGAGGAAATAGGTAATAATGGAAGAACAAACCATATAAAGATATAATTTTTAGCATCATAACTAATAAGAGGGTGGTATAGGGTACATGGAGCACTTAGAGCATGTAAAGATTGAGTTCATTTTAATGAACTATAGGGAGACTTTCCTGATCAAATGAAGATGAAGGGATTATAGAAAACATAGATGGTGCTGAATTAGGAAATTTCTCACACATTCTTTAAAATCTGGACCGAGTATGTTTTTAATTTAGCTTATTTTAGTTTTTTAAAAGTATTGCTCAAGAATTGGGTCCTTTCTCTAACCTTATTATTTTTCATATATATAAATAAACTCGTATTCAAATAATTTTTACGTATCACATAATTTCTCTTAATTATGCTATTTTTATTATATCACAATGGTGATATTATGCAATCTATTTTAGTTTTCTACTTCTGCATAACACATTGCCAGAAAATAGTGGCTTAAAATAGCAGACATTCGTTATCTCAGAGTTTCAGTAGGTCAGAAATTTTACTGACCAGGCACACCAAGATAATCTCTCTTTATCATCTAAGGTCAGTTGATTAGTAATCCAGTCATTAGAGTGATACCCCATTGTATTCATAGCTTCTGCCTACACTCAATGGGAGGAGACTATACACGTTGTGTACACTAGGGGGCAGGAAACTTGGAGGCCATTTTAGAATTCTATCACAGATTCTCAACTCATTCTGGGCTTAATTGGAAAGCCACAAGTTATAATGTGAGTTTTTGGCTGAAACTCAATATCCTTCATTCTGTTGGAGAAATCCATATTTATATTCATCTCTTTTGTAAAGGATTTGTTAAACAAAAGTATTTGCATTTTATTAAATGCATTTTGGCATCTTTGGAGATGACATAGTTTTTCCTTATTCAACCTTTTAATTTTATGTGTTATATTAATAGATTTTTTTAAGTTTTTAATAAAAAATTTTTATTCCATTTGATAAGAGTTTTGTTAGTTATTTTTAGGAATTTGAATCAACAGGTATACATATTATTCTATACTTTTCTGGGTTTTTTTATATTTTGTGCTTTTTGGTTTTTCTTGTTGATAAAATTGAGAAATCTTCCATTTTTCCCTTTTTACAGATAGCTTATATACTATTCCTATATATCTGTACATGGTCTCCTTCTCAAAATTTTTTTAAAATTTATTTTATTTATTTTTATTTTTATTTTGGCTGTGATGGGTCTTCGTTGCTACGCACGGGCTTCCTCTAGCTGCAACGAGTGGGGGGCTACTCTTTGTTGCAGTGCATGGGCTTCTCATTGTGGTGGCTTCTCTTGTGGAGCACAGGCTCTAGGCGCGCAGGCTTCAGTAGTTGTGGTGCATAGGCCCTAGAGCGCAGGCTCAGTAGTTGTGGCACAGGGGCTTAGCTGCTCCTTGGCATGTGGGATCTTCCTGAACCAGGGATCGAACCTGCGTCCCGTGCATTGGCAGGCAGATTCTTAACTACTGTGCCACCAGGGAGCCCCTTCTTTTTGAATTTTAAATATCTTTTTTTATCTTTTGTTATGCCCTCTATTATTTTAATTTTGATTATGTGCATTTTCCTTCTTTTAATTAAAGCTCTTAACATATGCATCAGTTATCTATTCTTACCATATAATGCTCTACAACAAACAACAAAAGTCTCAGGGGCATTTGTTTCGTCCATGAGTCTGTAACCTTCAGCTGATCTGGGTTTGGCCCAGGTGATCCCATGTGGACTGGCTCATGTGTCTGTGTTTGGCTGTGGTCATCTACTCAGGTTTTCTGACTTTGGCTGGGTTTGTACACATATCTGGAGATCTAGTTAGCTGTTGATTGATCTAGGATGGCTTCTTCTGGGGAAACGGGCAATTAAGCTCTGTTCTACATGTCATTTATTCTCTTATAGGCTTCACGAGGTGTGTTTTCATGGCCCTGGCAGAGGGCAAGAGCAAGAAACTGCAGTCCTACAAGCATATTAAGGCTCTGCATACATTACACTCTAACTCCCAGTAGTCAGAAGGAACCCCAGGGATAGAGTGGGAGGCCCTGATAGTTTACATGGTAAAGGTCTCAGATGTGAGCAGGGTTGAAGAGTTGACACGATTAATGCAATTAATCTTTCACAGTATACAAATTTAATGATAATAATAGGTGCTCAACTTTAAACATGCCTAGTAACAGCCACGGCTGGGTACTTATATTAATTTATTCAGTTAAGATTTACAAGCCTATCTAATTCCTATTAGAAGTTGAAGTGAACTCAGGTAAAAGGAGTTCTTCTTGAGGTTTTTCTTTGCTACTCAAAATCCTCATTGGTTTCTATCTCACTCAGAGTAAAAGCCAAAGTTCTTTTAATGGCCTCTAAGTTCCTTACATTATCTATTCCTCTGTCATCCATCTTACTTGCCTTCTACCGCTCATCCCTACCCATGCTCTACTTTTGTCAAACTAGTTTTCTTTTATTTCCTTAAAAATAAAAACCATGTAGTACCTCATGGCTTGTATAATTCCAGTTGGTTCTGTTGGGAACACCCTTCCCCCATCTTCAACAAGTTCAGGTTTTACTCAAAATGCCTTTTCAGGAACACTTTGACCACTACTTTTCCTGTTTTATTTTTCTCCATAACTTCTACGACAATCCAATATGCTATGTATGTTACTGATTGTGTGTGTGTATGTGTTTCTACCACCACTACTATACAAGTTTTATTAGGGAAGGGATTTTTTCGTATTTTGTTCACACTGTATACCAAAATACATAGGTACTGGAACATAGGTGCTCAATATATATCTTTTTGAATGGATGCATGTGTTCATAATAACATAAATCAGTCTGAGTTCTTTCAGTTTTGTTCATGGTTTTATAATACCTTCATACTTCCTTTATGCAAGATAAGTGATGCTACCTCAAATCCTGGCTATAATTATCAAACAAAGCATAGTTTTGAGCAATTTCAGAAGCAATACAAAATGTTTTGGAAATGAAAGACTCATGTAAACATCATCATATTTCCCTGAGCATGGGGTCCTTTCCCAAATATAGCCTGTGTTGTGTTTTAATAAACTGCCTAAATAACTCTGCAGATGCCAGATTCCTATTTCACAAATTTTCTGAATTAAGATTACTAAATTGGTATTATGACTCTCAATTATATTAAATCAAAAAGACATTAAGCCCTTCGAGCAACAGCAATTGAATTATGTACCAGGCGCTCTGGTAGGCAATGGAAGTAAAAAATGAAGAAAACATGTTTTCCACCCTCAGGTCTACATCATATTACAGAATTTGTTTTAAGTAGCTTTATCTTGTATAAAAAAAACAAACCTATAGGAGCTTATTAAGATTATTATTAAGATATTATTTTACTTACTTAATCACATCTCTCATCTTGCATATTAATTATCGCTTGTTTGTTATTCTCGTCCATTATGTCCATTTTATTATCTTAAGGAATTTTGCTCTTTTTTCCCCAATTTATATCCACTCTTTTCCTTCTTTGTTCATTGTCATCATTCTCATTTCATTTAAGTGTGAGGGTTGATTTGAACACTATTCAGTGTCTCAGATACTTCAACATTATTCACGCCCTTGTACACTCTTTAAGCCTTTACACTTTGATTTCCAGTCACATGTGCTTATCTCTGCTTCCTCCCAAATGGCTACTAAAATGATACTAAAAAATATAAAATGATGTAAAGGACAAAGATTATGGGACAGTGGCAAATAAATGGAAAAGCAAATGGAAGAGCAGTAGTGAATTCAGCTGGATAGAGGGCCTGAAACCAAAGGTGCATGGATAGGAAAAAACTGTACATGAAGTGAGTCATTCCTTGGCAAGGGACTCTTAGAAGTTTGGGGGCTTGGAGATATCAATTTCTAAATTAGTGAGAGGAATGAGTGTATGGGTAAAAACAGGGTAATTATTTGCAAGTCTGTGTATGGTTATGCCATAATCCCGTCTAGCCAAATGAGTACCCCGAGGCAGGGGACCAAAGGTTTACACTCTGGAGAAACTTAATAGGACAGAACTGGCAATTATATACTCAAGGGTACTAGGAAACAGAGACAAGATATGTGATTGAAAGTGGAGATTTCATTGAAGGCCTGCACTTTTAGTTCTCTTTGCTCATAGAATGGCTATAGCCAGGCTGAATTCTTCGAAGCAGAGGTCTATTGACTCTTCTCTGAAGAAACTGGACAACCACAGGTGAAAACACCACTACATACTAAACTGCAGGTGTCCCCCTGTTCAATAGGTGGCCCTTCCCCACCCCAGTTCATCACTAGACAGTGAAGCTCACTTATCAGCAACCTAACAGTCACTCTTAAGTATGAACAGACACCAAGTGAAGTAGAATGTGTTATTGCCAAAGTATTCATTGTCTCTCCCTATGAGACCCATTCCTTGGGAGGATAATTCATTTCATCCATTGACAGAAACCTTGTTCATGTGATTTGCTTTGGCTAATGAAATGCAAACAAAAGGAATGTGTACTCCCCCTGAGCTAAATAAAGCTTTAAGAGCTATCATGTAGTTTTATTATTTGTATTTACCTTCTGCAGTCACACCAACAATGTCTTACATAGGGGACTGAAAAAAATAGAGAAAAGTAGTATAAGAAAAATTTGATAATCAAAGTGCATGAAATACTATATTGAAAATGCCTCTCCGATACCTGGGACAGTGGATAAAAGTAGACTCACATAAAGACTCACATTTCAGAACACTGTAAATTAAGAGATAATCCTATAAGATTCTAGATTAAAACAAACCATGGCCACCATCACCACATCACTTAATAGCATTGGGAAGCAGGATGGAGTTAGACTTCTGAACAGCAGTACTGAAAGCTAGGAGACTGTGGTGAAATGCCCTTAAGTCCTTAGGGAAAATCTACTCTAGTATCCTTTACACAGGTAAATATCAGTCAATTGTGGGGCAAAATATACATTTCTCCGACCTGCAGACACTCAGAAAATAGACCCTTTACATACTTTTCCTTAGAAAATTAATGAAGAATATTCTGCAAAATCGGGCTTTACACCAAAAGATTAGATTCAATAAAAAATGGATCTAAAGTGGGAGCAAGGTGAATGAAAATCCAGATGTCAGATGAACAGCGACTTAGAGAACCATCAGGTTGAGTTGGAACAGGTGGAAAGAGGGCTCCAAGAAGGTTTCCATAAAAAATAGGAGTCTCTATTATTAGAGGATATTTGGAAGGTATTACTGATAAAGCAGTTGGGGAAAATTTAACAATAGGGAGCCGTTTATTAAAACCTAGCAGGTAAAAAACAAACATGAATACACAGACACACACACACAGACACACACACACACACACACACAATTACTAACAATTACCAAAAAAACAAAAAAAATACAGTAAAGGAATCTCTATACTACGTGACTATTTGGCCTTATAGTATAAACAATATATATATAGCTAATGATAATGAACACTGATAAATCCTGTCTGTAATTAAAATCAATTTATAATATATAAAATTTGTAAGTCAATTAGAGTGTACATATTTTACTTAGAGTCAAATACCTAAAGAAATAGACAAAGCAGTTACAAATGATAACCTTTAGAGAGCAGAATTGAGTAGTTGCAGTAGAGACGGCTTTATTTTATTATAAGCCTTTCAGTATTGTTTGATTTTTAAGCCATGTACATTTATCATTTAATAAAAAAATCCAATAAATGACAAAATACCTTTTAAAACTGATAGTATGAAAGATTAATGCTTCTAATAAACTTACATGCATATATTAAGTGCAAAATACTTGACATATGTTTAACATTGTGTGATGTAGAAAGTCCAAATTTACTTTTCTTAATAATAAACAATGAATGCTTCAAAATGCATATAATTCTTATGAACAAGCACTACTACTTGTCAATTATCAGTGAATTAATTTATAAATTGACTAGAAGGGTGTTCACTAGAGCACTGTTTTGATCACAGAAAAACCATACTTACCTGGAACATAAGAAAATATACCCAAGCTTTTCTAAACATATAATTGAAGATATTAATAAAGCAAGATGTGCTATACAAGATAAATACCAGCAAAAAGTATAACACAATGGAAAAGCCAACATTTCAAATATATTTTGATTTAATCCAATGAGGCAGTATGAATTTTACCAGAAATAATAATGAAAACATACATGCTATATGACTAGCAACCATTGTATTCCCAGTGAAAGCAATTCTGAAAGTCCCAACTGACTATTTGTAAGAGCACAAAGGAATTTACAATTGAGAATAGACTAGTCATAGAATATGTTACTGTACCAGCAGTGATACATACTGAGGAGTAAAATCAGAAGGGCGCAAACGGAAAGTAACACCCAGTCTATTCAGCTGGTATGAGCCTCAGGCATGTGTTAAGAGCTATTTAGGAGGGGGTGCTGAGGGGGGGACCATACAGAGATTGTTGTTTCTCCTCACTGATGACATTTAGCTCCCACTACAATGTTACTCTTCTCACAACATAATGAGCCTGCAGGATGCATAGTACCTACAGTTAATTCCTTGTTCCTTAGCATCTAAAGAAAACCACTAACCAGTATCAAATTTGAGTGGCCAAGGGAACATTTCACTGTTAGGACAGTTTACAGAACTTAGGCTGGCAAAAATGGGACTTTTGAAAACTGGGAAAAAAACAGAAAACAACAACAACAAAAAACAATGTTATCTTTGTTAGAAATCTTAAGCAAATTCAGTCCAATCCAGTGATTTCTTTGTCATATCTGGATTTGATTAACTGAGCCTCAGGTCACATGTCTAGCTGTGCTTTCCGTTCCATTTTCCTGTGGGTTTTCTTGAAAGCATGAAGAAAGGGGATCGAAGGTATAGCTACTTCCTAGGTTCCACTGGCTTCTGAGTCCTCTTCTGTGCAGCTCTCATTATCCCCCATGTCTGTTCTTCCAACACATGGAGGGCCCAGTGTTGACTTTGACAGATGTCACACTCAGCTCCATGACATGAGTGCCTTGTTATTGTGCAGCTGGTCCCTGCTTCCGCAGGAGGGCATCCACACACAGTCATCTGCAGCCACACTGTTTTTCTACCAGTTTGTCTTTTCAGGCTGGTGTGTGAGCTCAAGCTCCCTGTAACCTTTGTATACCAGTCGGGGCTCATAAGCCTGCCAAGGTGAGCTCTATCCTCCACCCACTATTTCCCATCAAAACATTACAACTAAAGTCACTAGGCAAAAATGCTATTTTCTGAGTACCTGCTATAAACCAAGTCTTCAAAAAAGTGACTTAATTAATTTTGATTGCTGAGTAGTCTTCCTTGGTATGCATGGGCTATTATTTGTCTCACCATTCATCTGTAGAAGGTTATCTGGCTTGTTTACAGTTTGGGGTTATTAGAAGTAGAGCTGCTAGTTTCATGGACAGGTTTTTGTGGGAACATAAGTTTTCACTTTTCTGGGATAAATTTTCAGAGGTGCAATTTCTGGGTAATAGGGTAGTTACAAGGAGTGTTAAAACTATTCTTAATAAGTATTTCAAAAATTATTACACTGGTTCCCACACTTGCCCTGAATGAGAGATCTAGTTTCTCTGCATCCTCTGCAGCGTTTGTTGTTGGGACTGTATTTTATTTTGGTTGTTCTGATAGGTGTATAGTGATATTTCATTGTGGGTCTAATTTGCATTTTCCTAATGGCTAATGATGTTGGAAACATTTCCATGTGCTTATTTAATATCTGTATATCTGCTTTGGTGATCTTTCTGTTGCTCATAGTATTTCCTTATCCTTTTGACATCTGCAAAGTCTGTAGAAATAATCCCTGTTTTATTCTTGATATTGGTAATTTGTGCCTACTCTCTTTTTTCTGTGTCAGTCTTATGTTTCTTAATATTATTGCTCTTTCAAAAAATCAGCTTTTTGTTTCATTGATTTTTATTATCTTTTAAAATTTTATTTTTTTATCATTTTCATGAATGTTTGTATGAGACCTCTTTTTCCATCCTTTTACTTTTAACCTACCTATAGCATTATATGTGAAGTGAGATTCTTGAGTTCAGGTCATGTTTATTAATCCACTCTGCTAATATCTGACTTTTAAGTGATGCATTTAGACCATTTATATTTAATGTAATTATATGTTAGTTTATCTTCCATTTTATTTTTTGTTCCCTAGTTCTTCTCTTTCCTTTTTATTTATCTTTTGTCTCTTTCCTATCCTCCTGTGGGTTACATGAACAGTTTTTTAGAATTCTATTGTGATTTATGTATAGTGTTTTTCTTTGCTGAGACATTTTTTTCTTTCATTTTTTCCAACTACTTTTGTAATTGATCTTTGAAGTACTTTTATGACAACTGCTTTAAAATATCTGTCAGATAGTTTTAACATCTCTGTATTCTTAGTGTTGGCATCCATGTGTTGTCTTTTTTATTTTATTGACATTTTTCAGTGATGAATGATGTTTTATTATTGAAATCATTATGAAGTTTATGAAATAATTCTTATGAAATTATGAGTGATATTTTATAATAATTTTTTAGGTATTATGTTATGACACTTTGGATATTATTTAAACCTTCAGTTTTTTCTGTGACACTGATATGGTAGAGGGAAGGGGAACACTGCCTACTGTGAGGTAGGGGTAGAAATTTATGTTCCACACTTGACCGATGTTGATAGCTAATGAGGGGAGGGGCTCCTCTTTACTGCTGGGCAGGAGTAAGAGTTCTGACTCCCTACTAGACCTCTGCTAAGACCTCCTTGGCTGGAAACAAGAGTAGGTCCTTGTTACTACTTTCCATGGCATCCACTGGTTCCATTAGTGTATGGCCTTTCTACCGCTGGGTGGTATTGAGTGTCCTAACTGTCCACTTGGCTTCCTTAGACGTCACATCAACAGCAGAGGGAAGTGAGTAGAGATACCTTGTTAGTGCTGGGAATGAATATCTTGTCTCCCCATTCAGCCTTGTTATACTTTAGTGAAGGTGGAATTCTGTTTTCCCATTCAACCATTGATTGTGGGGGGGTGGGTAGAGCCACAGTATTTTCTGTGTCATTGGCTGGAAAAGAGCAGTTATTATCTAAAAGTTTTCTATCTTTAGAAGGTGGCCAAACTTCTTCTTTCTGTTCCCTTTGGCTAGAGAGAATAGGCTTTTGTTGAGGCTTGTTTTATCCTCATCCACTGGCATTTCTAGGTTGTCAATTTTGCCATATTATTCCTTGGGTCCCAAGGTTTCTATCTAGTGTACCTTCTTTTCTCCACCTTTCAAGATTTATTAGTCTTCTAGGGATGCCATAACAAAGCACCACAGACTGACTGGCTTAAACAACAGAAATTTATTTCCTCAGAGTTCTGGAGGCTGGAAATCTAAGATCAAGGTGTTGGCAGGTTTGGTTTCTCCTGAGGCCTCTCTCCTTGGCTTGCAGATGGCTGCCTTCTCACCATGTCCTCACATGGCCTTTTCTCCATGTGTGCAGCACATCCCTGGTGTCTCTTTCTCTTCTGATAAGGACATCAGTCATATTGGTTTAGGGCTTCACCCTTACAATCTCATTTACTCTTCATTGCCTCTTTAAAGGCTCTATCTCCAATTGTAGTCACATTGGATAGTTAGGGCTTCAACATATGAATTGGAGGGGATGCAATTCAGTCTGAGACACTCTGCCTTCTGAACCTATAAAATTCATGTTCTTCTCCCCTGTAAAATACATTTGTTTCCATCCTAACAGCCCCAAAAGTCTTAACCCATTTCAGCATCAATTTTAAGTCCAGCGTCTCATCTAAATATCATCTAAATCCAGATATGGGTGAGACTTGGGGTGTGATTCATCATGAGACAAAATTCCTCTCTACCCATGAACCTATGGAACCAGACAAATTATGTGCTTCCAAAATACAGTGGTGGAACAAGCATAGGATAGACATTCCCATTTTAAAAGGAGCAGTCAGAGAAGAAAATGTTCCAAGCAAGTCCAAAACCTAGGAAGACTAATTCTATCAGATTTCAAGGCAAGAGAATAAACCGCTTTGGCTCCATGTTCTGTCCCCTGGGCCCATCAGGGTGGTGGCCCTGCCTTCTGTAGGTCCTGTAATCAAATACAAATTGGTGCACAATAAAAATATATTGGGCAGATTTTATGCATGTTCCTTGGAACATTTCACATTCTACCAAAGAAATGCTACAGAGAAACTTGAGGCTATACTTTGGAATGGGTTGTGTGTTGCTTTTCTAACAGATGTTTGTCAAGGAGGAAAACAAATGATTGTTTTTACTTCCCTTCTGAAGTTTGTTACTATTGAAATGTATGTGTATGTGTGTGTGTGTGTGTGTGTGTGTGTGTGTGTATATATATATATATATGACAGATTTAGGAGAGGAGAAGCATGCACCATCTTTGTGAATAATGATATTTCAATTTCAAAAATCTCTTAATCACTTTTTGCAAAATGTTGTATTTAGAATGAGAAAGGAAGAAAGAAAGGAATGGAGGGAGGGGAAGAAAAGAAAAGAAAAGAGAAGAAGAAAGTGAGAGAGAAGTGACTGTAAACTTTGATGTTTCTTTTATGACGTGACGGAAAACCAGTATGAAACAAACCGTAATCCTGGCTCATGCTACAGACAGCCTCCACAAAGTTTTATTATCCTGCATATCAACATTAGGATCTGTCCTGAATTTGTGGCCGAAAATCTGTTAGTACTTAAAGAGTCAGGAAAGAAACTTGTGATTTGAATCTTAGTCATTTTTCATCAGCACAGCTAGTCAAAGACCATGCTTAGAAATGTGTTGTGTTCTTTCTTAGGAGACAGTTTAGAAAGTTCAATTTTCAATGTGTTGGACCATTTCTAACTATTGTCTTTTTAAGTGTAAGAAATTAAATATTCCTGGATTATAGATTTTACAGTGTGTCTGAATGAAAGATTTTCCAGGTGGGCTCTAGCTACAGAACTCCATTCAGCCTTCTGAAATCTATGTCAGTATAATATCACCCGTGACTGGTCCCTCTTCCATACAACAACTTGTTGCCATGGCCCTGCTGGCATACCTCTTCCTCACTTCCAATAGTAAGTTTTCTTCCACAACTCAAACTCTGATATGTCTTATAAAAGGATATAGGTGGAGGCTCCTGCTGTGACATCAGGAACTCAATTATTCAAAATATGACATCTGTGTCAGGCATGACTAGCTTCTCATTTGTTACACAATTGATTTTGACTCAAAGGCACTGTGGCCTCAGACCCTGATGCCACTTCACCTGCTGAACATGTTGTCATGCCTCTTCTCTTAGACCCACATCACTTCTGGCTGCAGCTGTAGGGATATCTGATTATTAAATAGACTTAGAGTGATTGGTGCTAATGGAGCTCTCTGATTAGCAGCAATGCTATACTTGGGTCAGTCTTTCCTATCATATCCCAAATAGGCATGTGCAGTTTCAACCTTCATCTTTCATTTGAAGAGTCAGAGGGGGAAAAGAGGCTAAAATTCTGCTTATTTTTTCATTTGCTTAGTAACAGCCACCTGTACAGGTTTTCTGGGAGTTTATCTCTTGAGCTGTTATTTTAGTAAAATCATCCCACTTTCATTTCAATATTATAATCCCAACAAGTCCAGAAACCCGCTTTCATCAATGTCATTGTTTTGTTTAGCTTTTATGGAGAATTGTAATTTCTGGGGCTAGTATCTCTCTTTTATTCATTTTTGTAAGCCCTTGAAAAGCACAAATGTGATTGTACTGTGAAAATGTTAAACATGATTTATACATGCATATCTGCTATAATTATACCCCAGTCAAGCCATTAGAGATTTGAGCTGTCCCTCACTTCTCTGATTCCCCTATTCCTACCCCAATCTAGCTTTCAGCAAGGCAGACAGAGCCAGCGCTACTCATGTTAATAGCTGGGGTTCATCAGCATCAATTGCTTTTGGGGTGCTCCTCAGTGTGCATGATGTGTATTTGATGTTATGATTTGTAGCAAACAACGGAGGTGCTCAGCAATTTAGCTGTGCTTGGTTGTTGCCACAAGGGAGCTGAGGGGCTTTTAAATAAACTATGTGCGATTTCCTCACATGAGATGCTATTTAAGTGCTACACATGACAGGCAAGCACATTTAAAGGAAGCCCAAATGCATCAGTTGAGATTTCCAGAGCCAATCTAAGAATCAGCTCCAGAGTGTGGCCTGCTGAAGCAGTGATGAACTCAGGGAAGTCATTGAATAAATTAGGAGGTGGAGGAGGGCAAGGAAACAAAGAAAAAATGTATGACACATACAAAGATTTGCAGGGATTTTGGTGTTAGGCACAGGATGAGACAAGGGGAAAATACGGAGTTTGTCGGGGAGAATGTGAATGTTCTATGATACAAGTGAAATACAGGTGACCAAAGCATGCTGAAATATAGCCTTCACTGTGTGTAGTCCATATAAATATTAAAACATAATTACAACTGACCAATGGGAAAAATTCCCATAAATGGTCGTGAAGGATATTGATGCTATCAAGAAAAAAAGCACACAGCACTCACTTAACAAGCCCAAGCGTTTTATTTGCACATGCATCTGTGTTTTATACATGGTAGCTGCTCAATAAATGCTAGTAAATATATATCCCACTAAGGGTTCATAAAATTAGAATACCCACCTAAAAATGGAAATATCAATTATTTCTGCTATTTCTTGTTACTTAAATTAAAATTTTGAATTTCCATTATCAAACTGCCACACCAACTTTTACAAGCATAGGTATATTTAAGTTTTTTTGCTGGTCAGATTGTCCTTGTACCTGTGATTTTTCTTTGTTTTTCATGATTTAATATTTTCACTTAAGAACTAACAGTAGGTAGAGATTCAGGTGTACTTATTTAATCAATTTTTTTTTACTTTTGATAAAATACCCCCCCCCGACCACACACACAAAATGGCTTATTTTATCTTGTTTCTTAGTTACTTATCTCTTTTTAGAAACATGTTCTATTTTGCTCTAAGAAGTATAATACATTCTGTTGTGTATCCATTGAAAGAGTATGGTTTCAAATTCTAAAACCACTCAATTTATGTGTCTATACTTAAGCCATTGACATTATACTCTATAGAAAGATACAGATATATCGTTATATAGTTTGCCATTAGAAAGTGATTCCTTTGAGTCACAGACCTTATTATCATTGCATCCTAGAGCCTAGCACGGTGCCTGCTATTACAATAGCTACTCAGTAAAAGAACAGACTGCATTTTAAAATGTAGCTTTGTAAATATCTTCACACTTAAAATCAACACTCTTGTTCAATTCCTATGTGATGTAAGGTGCTGTGCATCTGTGAACTTGGGTTCCAGGTACATGTGGCAAGTTTACATTAGGATACCCTCCAGAGCTTCAGTGTTGGGTGTTGGAGGAGTAAGGGAGAAGAGTGGTAGTGGGATGTCATGGCATGTATTTCTGTCCAATGTGGGAGATTTGTCTTCTGCCTGAACCCCAATGAAAAATACTTTCCTTCTATCAGGACATATTTTCACCCTGACTACCCATGTCCATTAGATGACATTGAAGGCGTTCAGAGACCAGAAAACAGGACTCAGAAAGATAAAAGGTAGCAAGGCATAGAATTTAAAAAAAAAGAGAAGAAAAGAAAAAAAAAAAGGAAAGTCATATTTTAGGTAATATGCAAAGCAGGCATCCAGCATTTTTCAAGAAAATTGGAAGCAAAATATTTTTATATAAATTTATGAGAACATTTTAAAGTGAACTTTGAGCAATCATGTATAGACTATACCTGCAAGAGAATATCCACAAAATAATGAATTATATAAACAGCACAGGGCATCCACAACAGGATGAAAAAGGTTAGAAAGTGGTAGAAAATACAGCCTATGTTTAACCAGAGATGGATTTTACCAATTTTTAAGGGAGAGTTATCCCACTGAATATAATTTTTATAAATATATATTTTCTTAAAAATATATCTGCTTGCTATGGAAATCCTTGGTAGAACAGTTGTAACCTTATTTCAGAATAGCAGTTAAATCATCAGCATGATGTATTTTTTTTTGTTATCTTTGGAAGATTCTTCTTTAAGGAATCCTCTTAAGAACTATTAGAGATAACTATTTAAACTGTTTTGGCCAGAGGTCCAGAGCACAGAGCAGACAGAACGGGGTAAGCAACTTCACCCATGAAGAGAGTTGCTTCAATGAAATTTATTAATAGATTGGTGTTCAACACGCTTTATATGCATGGCATCTCCCAGGGGCTCCATGAAGCCCTACAATTCCACCTCTTTTCTTTCATACCTACTGGGAGGTATTGTGCCCTGCACGCACGTTATTGGCCAGTGAACTGCAGGATTAAAAAAAAAAAATACAACTTCTGCCAAGCTGCTGCAAACACAAGGCACTGTAGTTGAAGGGATCTCTTGGGGAAATACAAATCATTGCACTTAATAGCCTGACTATACAAACAGTCACCGAATGGTGTTTATTTCTGGATTCAAGGCCATAAAATTTGTCAGTGGCCTTCGGTGCAGGAACAGCCTGCTAGGATATTTCATTATGTGACCTAACTCCCTCAATTTCCAAGGCTTCATATGAAAATGAGCCCAGTCTTTTGTAAATGGCGGAAAACAGCCTGAGTCTAACATCCAACAAAGACTGTTTTCTACAGTTACATTTTTAAGAAATAGCGAAGCTCTGTGGTATGTTCATTTTATGATAATCAGACACAAAAGAGAGAAGGACAAAGTGGCAGAGGGAAAGAGAAGCAGAAGAGGAAAAAATATGTGGACTCAAGTTAGCAAATATATTAAGATTTAGCAAATTGGCAGAGCAAATGGTATCACTCAACTGAGCATAAAACCAGACCGCTTATTTGATTTGACTGCCAATGAATATTTTTCTTTCTGAGATGTTAAAGGCAGTTTTATAGTGCAATATGTTTTTAAATTCTAGAAATCAAGCATCTCCGGATTTTTTTTTTTTATCCTTCCCAAACATTATGATTAGAGTTGGCTACACATGGATCAATTTATGCTTGGCTCCTAGAGAATATTATGAAGCTTCATGAAAAACATGCTGTGGTGAATTGCTCAGATATTTAAACTTTTGTGATCAATCTTACCCATTCACTCTTACGACTCTGGCTAAGCTTAAGATTAGTGGCCACATAATTACATAACTAGACTGCCAAGAATCCTAAATTGCTGTCCCTGTATGGACAACTGGTACCTTTTAAAACCAATCAATAATAACATCATGACACTTTCATCCCTAACATCTGATTACTACCCTCATCCCCTTGGTTTGTTTGGTTCTAAGTATATTGCTGCTGTGTGACTAAGGTCACCTGTGTGGCCTTAGTGTCTTATCTTTAAAATAGGCATAATAATAACTACTTCACAGGGATATTATGAAGATTAAGTGAACTAATACAGAGTTCTATATATAATAGAGACTCCGTAAGTGTTAATTTCCTTTCCCTCTTATCCTCCTATATAAATATCCCCTTCTTGATTGTACTTTTATTGCTGTTGTTGAGGAGAAACCTTTTTCCTCTACCCTTCTAGGTTATCTGGCTGGTCTAATAATCAAATTGACCTAAGACAGATTAACAAGAGAACAATAAATTTAATTACCTACTTACTGGGGCTCTACAAGGACAGTGAGACCCAAGGACCAGTTGGGCAGTTAAGACTTTAATGCGATTTTGAACTCAAGAATGGAATAGGGGCCTGGGGCTTTAAAGGGGAGGAGGGGGATTCACAGGATGATAAGAAGAGCAGATGTTTGGTAAGTAGATGTTTGTCCTGCCACACAGATAGGTCATTCCAATAAAAAGTTATCTCTTGGAAATATGTTCTTTCTGGGCCAAGCGCCCTATCTGAATTCTTTCAGACAGGGAAGGGAAAGGTAAAAGCCGTTCTTGGGTCTGCCGAGTCTGGATGCCTTCATCTTAAAATAGTCAGTATGCCAAAGTGGCACATTTTGGGGAGGCTCATTCTGAACCCCTTCACTCTTATGAGTCCTTTCGTTTGAATAGAGAGAGATGTGTATGTGATCCGGAATGGACTGAACTGATAGTGAAATCCTATCACTATCAGCAAACTCAAATCTAGTTGTGACTTGTTAATGGATTTCCACATCTTGATGAATGTATAAACTCAGATCTTCGTTTCAGGACACCGTTTTGGATCTTAATTACAAAGCCAATCGTGTTTACTCCTTATATAATTTGTTACATGAGATTCATTAATAATCTAATCATAACATTTTATGTTTACATGCACACTCTAATCTATTGAAGAATGGTTTCACAATCATATTTGGAAGAAACTTTGGTTTTATAAAACAGTGAAAGAACAACAACATGGTTCTGGAGAAAAATATTGATGACATTAATTACAGAATTGTTTTTGCAAAGCTGGGCGTGTCTTTACAAGGGTTATGTGCCTGGAAACCAAACTATTATAATTTTTCTAATATGTTTGAGAACACTCCAGTAAACAAGCTACAAACCCACCCTTAATTTTGCTTCTAGCATAAATTCATTTCTCTTACAACCATCAAATGCTACCTAGTTATTTAATTAATTAATTTATTTATTTTTACAGATAGGACTCTGTTTTTAGGCTTTTTTTCATTTATTTCATGACATGCTTTGGTAGTTTAAATCCATAGGCGCTAAGAATCCCTGTTCTCTACATCAACTGTCATCCTGAGGTCTACTTCAGTGGCCTCTAAGTGACTTAAGATCCTAAAATCATATGAAAAAATCTGTTTGTATAAACAAACATTTTATTCTCCTTAGGTTGAGTGTTCATGCTTTCAGGAGATTCTCAAAGGGGTTCTGTAACTTTTTTCTACACCTGTCGCATAATAAGAAACCTCAGTCCAATTAAGTACCTAATAGATGCCAGGCAGACTGCTAGAAGCTTTCACGTTATTTTATTGTTTCATCCTTATAACAGTCATGTGACGTGGCTGTTACTAGTATTTGCATTTGTATAGCTTGCGAATGGTCTCTCTGAATTCATAGTTTCTTTCTGCCGTATTTGACACATCAGACCTCTTTATCCAGATTATTAATTATAGGCACTTTGGACATCTTTATGTCCCCCGCAATGATAAACACATAGCTACTAAGCTAAATGGCAGTGCTGCTGCAGCTGCTGCTAAGATTGCAGCTGCAACAATTTCAAGGTTGGAATATCAGTGATCTAGGGTCCCACACTCAAATCTCCATGATTCCAGCTCATACTATAAATCAGCAGACTAGGCCCAGTATAAAAACAGAAGGACATTGCAGGGCCTAAAGTGAATTGTTGAGTGGCCAGCTGCTAGTCAGTTCTAGCCACCTGTTGCCTGAAGGAATACAGAAAGACTGTTTCTAGATCTTCAGACCTTAACTTCTTCTTAAAAGCATCACATGGGTCAAATAAAACCAGCCTGTGCAGAGGATCTTGCCCTTGTACTTCTATTTCTTGGTTCTGTACAGGATGATTCCATCTTATATTATCTTATAGGAATGATTGTCATCCTGTTTTTTTAAAGCATGTAATTAAAAGGTTAATTACTAAAGGGATCAGTTGTTAGAGCTCTGGCCTGGTATTTGTCAGGCAGGCTGGGTCTAACATAGAATTTGTTTCATTTACAAAGTCTGAGTGGCTTGTTAATTATAATCATTGAAGGCTTTAAGAAAGGGAAAGATAGGATTTGATTTGTGTTTTTGGAAAATAATCTCTGTGGTGTGAAGGTAGTATGGAAGGAGTGGTGTGTTAGGGTCCCCTTCAGTTGAGGTTGGAGAGGACACAGCGGTGCAGACGGGAAGGGAGAAAAGCAGGCTCGCTTGACAGGTACTGAGATGGTGCAATCAGGATTTGCTAACCTACTGGGTGGGGGGAGTGAGTGAGAGACAAGTGAGAATTCATGGTGTATAGATTTCCTTATCAGATTATGTTCACATCCCAGCTGTGCTACTAAACAGCTATTGAAACATAGAGAGATATTTAACATCTCCATGCTTCCTCATCAGATTGTTAAAAGGATTAAATGAGCTATTGTTAAAAACAAAACAAATGTGCTGAGCACAAGCCTAGAACATTGTGAGCTTCCAAATCAATGTGCTCTATGAGCAGGGGCTTGCAGGATTCCGAGCTTCCGGACTTCAGTCAGTGGTGCAGTGGATGGCAGGTTCTCTTTAGCCAGGGTCAATGTCTGCAAGTTTTTTGACCTTTCCCTACAGATAGCTGCTGTAGTTTCTTCCATTACAACAGTATTCCAGATAGAAAAAGGGAAAAAAAGAGAGAGAGACATTTTGCCCCTCTTGTCAGGAAAGAAAATGCTTTCCCAAGAGCCTCTAGGAGACTTCTGCTTACTTATTTTTTACTAGCGCTATCAGTATCAGATGGCCAGTCGGAACTACAAAGGTGGCTGAGATGGGGAAAATTTAATTAGACATCTTTGCAGTCTTGATCAAATTGAAGATTCTGATAGTGAGGAAGAAGGGATTTGGATCTTGGATAGAGGGTTTGCCACAGACAGAAAGAACAGGCATCTTTATGCAATGATTTGAAAAGGATTTTGCTACTGGGAGACTTGGGAGTGAGTAGTTGATCTCTGAAGTAATTCTTCAGCTATTGGATTCTATCATTTAATCTAGCTAATCTTCAAAAGCAGCATTATGTAGTTAATTCAACATTGTCATTGGGCAATAACGTTGTATTAGCCAACAAATCAGCAAAATAATAAATACAAAGTACTTGCATTAGACTTCTGCTGGTTAAATGTTATGTCTCAGCACACGTGTAAGCACTTACTAACGCAAGGCTTTATTCCAGTTCCCCTCCCCTTTAGCACCACCTCTCCCAACCCCCAATAACATAAATACCTATGGCTGGTCATTTATGTAAATTTTTCGGTTCATTTACTTGCAAATTATTCAGAGGCATTAATGCATTATGATTCATTTTCTAAGCAAATTGTAAGTGTAGCTACTTCACAATACTGTTTTCCTCCAGTCTAATAGCCGTGTGTTAGAATGTTTTTTTGTTAAGATGTCAGCCCATTTCATAATATGTACTATTATCACTTATTATACTGTACCCTATAATTTATGTATTACAGAAGTAATTATTACAAATTAAGTTTGTATTAACTCAGTAGATTGCTGTGCACAATAATTAGGAACTAAGAGTCTTAACTTTTTATTGTAGTTTTAAATAATAATTAATATTTATCATTCAGCAAAAGTTACAAGGGCTTCCCTGGTGGTGCAGTGGTTGAGAGTCCGCCTGCTGATGCAGGGGATGCGGGTTCGTGCCCCGGTCCAGGAGGATCCCACATGCCGCGGAGCGGCCGGGCCCGTGAGCCATGGCCGCTGAGGCTGCGCGTCCGGAGCCTGTGCTCCGCAACGGGAAAGGCCACAACGGTGAGAGGCCCGCGTACCGCAAAAAAAAAAAAAAAGTTACAAACACTGCACAAAATTCAGTATAATCTATTCCTTACCTCAGCATATTTCTGAGACAAAATTTAAAAAAATAAATAAAAGAGAGAGAGAAAGAAGCCTTTCCACACAAATCCTTTTAGAAATAGAGAGAAAATAAATAGTCGAAGTCCAGCTGAGAACTTTCAGTAGGAGAATAATTTCTCCAAACTTGTTTGACAAAGGATCAACATGTAGAATAAATTGATATTAATGTGACTTTAAACAGTGTATTTGGGCCACACTTTACTATTACATATTGTCTGGAAACATTGTTGTGTAGGAAGCAAGTATATTCTTGGCAATTGCTATAAATTTATATGAAACAAACTTAATCATTATAATAAAGGAACTAGTTATCTAATATAAGTAGTCCATTGTAATGTACTATAAAATGGTACAGTATAATGACTTTATCAGTTTCTCCATTTTTAGTTGAGCAAGTGACCATCCTCACGTACATGGGAAGAAGATAATAACTTCCTTCTCCTACATACTTTATTCCAACGGAGACTTAAAAAACAGTAGAAGAGAGGAAAGCCTAAGTGGGAGATCAAAGGGAGCCTTGAAATCAGAGAGAAACTGGAAGATAGGCTTCTGTTTTCCTTAGTCAGAGAACTGGAGAAAAAAATTGATGGCCTTTTGAGTGGAACTTGAAAATGTTACTTACCTAACTCCTTGGGGATCACCTGATAGAAATGTGACTTGGTGAAAAATGTAGGTACATAATCAATGAAAAATGAAGGTCAAAATATTGTCAGACAGATTTAATGATATGTAGTGATATTTAAGTGATATAGATATATTTAAGTGATATATACTAGACTTCTATGGGGAAAGTTTGTTTTTTTTTTTTTCTGTACGCGGGCCTCTCACCGTTGTGGCCTCTCCCGTTGCGAAGCACAGGCTCCGGACACGCAGGCTCAGCGGTCATGGCTCACGGGCCCAGCCGCTCTGCGGCATGTGGGATCTTCCCGGACCGGGACACGAACCCGTGTCCCCTGCATCGGCAGGCAGACCCTCAACCACTGTGCCACCAGGGAAGCCCGGGGAAAGTTTTTTAAAAAGTTTATTAAAAACATTAAAGGATACCTAAATAATCTGAGAGATATACAATATCATGAATATGAAAACTTGATATTGTAAAGATGTATGCACTTCTAATGTTCATTGCATCATTATTTAGAATAACCAGTATATGGAAGTGCCCATCAACAGATGAATGGATAAAGAAGGTGTGGAATATATGTATGTATGTAGATATATATATAAATATGTAGATATATATATATATCTACATATAGATATTGTTGTAGATATATATATATCTACATATAGATATCTATTGTTGTAGATATATATATATCTACATATAGATATATATAGATACACACACACACATGTATACACAGTGAAATATTACTCAGCCATGAAAAAGAATGAAATCTTGCCATTTGAGACAACATGGATGGACCTAGAGGATATTATGCTAAGTGAAATAAGTCAGACAGAGAAAGACAAATACTGCATGATGTGGAATCTGAAAAACAAAACAAATGAACAAACATAACAAAATAGAAACAGAGCGACAGATACAGAGAACAAACAGGTGGTTGTCAGAGGGGAGGGAGGTGGTGGGATGAGAGAAATAGGTAAGGGAGGTTAAGAGGTATAAACTTCCAGTTGCAAAATAAATGAGGCAGAGGTATGAAATGTACAGCGTGGGAAATACAGTCAATGAAAATTTAAAAAAGAAAGAAAAAAACTGCAGATAAAGGAGAAGCTCTGAAAACCAAGTAAAAGTTACTCTTTTATAAAAGACATTTACATTTATAAGGGAAATCTCTGTTTGTAAGGTGGCTTCCGTCTCTGTACCAGGAAGGGAAGTTTGACTCTAAATCCCTAGAAACTCTTATCAAGGGAGAACACTACAACTTAGATCTGCATAGCAACAACACCCTTGTTTCCTGTGCTTTTCCTGGTAACCTCCCATAACTGGCCTCCCTACTCCCCCCCCCCATTTTTTTTTTCATTAACTGAAGATGGTATTTAAGGTAATGGTTTGGTACGTTTAGGGGAGTTACCCAGTTCTTCTGGGTATCTCCCGTGTATACAGGAGGTATATATGCTATATTACCTTCTGTTTTTCTCCTGTTAATCTGTATTCTTATGGGGGTTTTCAGCCAAGAACCTAGAAGGACAGAAGGAAAATTATTTCGCCTCCCCTACAATACATAGAGTAAGAATTCATTTACATAAATATTAAAATCATGCCAAACAATATAATCTACTGTTCATGGATGGATTGTTTGGGAAAGATGAACATCAAATTCAGTATAGTCATTTGCTCTGGAGGGTAAGGAGAATAAAGCAATTGAGGTAAGATGGTTCAACTTCACTTTAATGTTTTTATTTACTGTTGGTCGTGGGTAAATGGGTCTTTTTACATTATATTGTGCATTGTTTGGTATGTCTGAAGTATTTTATATTGAAGAAAGATACATCCATATTGAAAAACTAAACAGAAAACATAAATAAAATGGAAAATTAAGCAACTTGTTAAAAATAGGCACAGTATGAAATGGAAGAAGAACAATCTGAATAAAACTAGGCAAAGATAAGTGAGGGTAGACAATAAAATATATGGGAACCTATTTCAAAGTCTGTTCAAGACACAACTCAGTGTTATTAGAATGTGGACAACAAACAAAAAACAGTAACAAAATCAAAGAGCCCTTTACAGGAAAAAAAGGGGTAGGACAAGGTGTGCAAGGAATATCTGAAATAGTGGGAACTTACTGGGCTGTAAATCAAAGCTATCAGTCGAACTGATCATTTAAGTTATTGCTCTGTTTAGAGGATATGAATATACTTACACTTGTTGGTGGCATTTGGCAATATGCTTCTCCCTTTTCCTAGAGTTCAGGCAGTTCATAAAGTGCCCACTTCATCTTGGATTGCCCAAGAGTTCTCTAGTTTTTGCAGTGAATGTCCCACTTCCCCCAAATCTCTTACTTCCCCAAAATCTCTTAGCCTCAGACAAACTGGGATGGTTGGTCACTGCTTTAGGTGGATTTGGACAGCATAACATTTTTTATAGAAATCAAATGGCTGTTCCTAGAATGATTTCCTACTATTGCCAGATGTACAAATTCTAGCATCTTTCAGCAATTTCCAGTACTAATGACTTTATTTACTAATTGCATTCAAATAACTTGTATGATGAGTCTAGACAGGCTCTTAGTCTAATAATCACATTCCTAAGTGGTAAGCATGCTTCTTAACATCATTTCAGCTTTACTGTCCTGTGGGCATTTTCACTTTAAATTGGCTTGCACCTTGTATCTTTCAAACATGGACTTTGCTGATGCTTTCTCCTAACTACAGAAATAATGGCCTGCCCCCAAAGAAATCTGTTTCAGGTACTGGTATTGTATACAAGTAGCCCTGGTCATTCTAACGGGTGTAGGATGAGAATTGCATGGTTAGAGGAAGAAGGAATAATTTTAATGAGTGATGACATCTTGAATGTTTCTTTTGGTGCTTTATTCATGTTTATTAGGGGAAAATAAATTTTACATTCCAGAAATGTCTTTGCATGTTGGTTTGGGTATAACAATTATTGTGGATATGTGGGACCCCATCAGAATTAGAATAGTCCATAAATCATTAAAGTATTTAATCAAAGAATTTTATACTTGATTTCTAGAATTAGAATTTTGCAGTGTTGGATTATATCAGTGATTAACTGGCAATGTTATTTGACTATAAACCTCTTGGGCCATTCTAAAGCAAAAGAAAGTTTTGATTAATGTCTATTTAATATCTCTTTTATCAGACTTATATCAAAGAGAGAAAATATATAAGAATTTATTATTTTCATTGACAAAAGCAATGATGTATAGAAAACTCATCCCCTCTTTCTTGCATATCCTGTGTGACCCAATAAAACTAGCTATGCTAAATGATTAATTCCTAAATTTAAAATGGAATGTCTGCTACAAAACTAAATCATGGCCTGTAGACTGCACGGCATAAATCCTTCACAGGGTGCTATAACCTTTATCGTTTTTGAAATGTGCCCCCATGAAGGAGCCCTTGGGCAAATGTACAAGGGATGCAGATGACATTTACATAGCCATTGTGTCGGATTAGACTTTGTGATCCTCCCACATCATCAGGCAAAGCCTGAACAGAGCAGATGCATAACAGATTGCCCAAGCCTGATGCATAGCAAATTAGTAGAGAAACAGCAGGGCTTTATTCACACTTGGGCCCCATGTCCAAGGGGGCCCCCGACAGGAGGCAATATTCAAGTTCGAGCCCTTCAAACAAAAAGGTGCAGGACATACATTCAGCACCGGTTCTTTTCTTTTCCGGTAGCACATAATTACCCAGTAACAAGCATGATCTTCTACTTCCTAGGGCTAAAGAGCAGGCAGCAAATATTTTGCAGCTGGCGTATGTATTCCTGAGTCACTGGAAGAGCCCAGTGAAGTTTGTTTGATAACTGATGGATTTCCTTATGGTGAAAGAAACTATGTTGTCCTTGGTCCCCAGCAGCTGAACTTTACTCACCTATATTAAAAAAAAAAAAAAAAAAAAAAACAGTTCTTGATGTTGTCAGCATATTATCCTAAAAATCTCCTGTATAATATAATAATACACACTAGTGTAGAAGAAGGTAAATTGAAAACATTTTCATTTCTTTTAGGTAGAAGCTGGTTGAAGATGTTGTAGGAGAATGTGTCTCCTTTTTATGATGAGATTTAGCCTTTCCATCTGTGTTTAAAACTCATTCATGAATTGCAATGACTAAGAGATAAAGTAACAAGAACCCTGGGTACAGCGAGTAGAAGGCCAGGAAGAGAGTCAGCAGGTCTGAGTTCTAGCCCTAAAGGCAGAGCTAAATAATTATTCAGATTTGAGCAAGCTCCTTGACTTTCTATGTTTGATTTTTCCATGCCTGTAGGATGACTGTAATTTATCATCCAAACCAGGACAGGTTTGAGAGTGAACAAGGATGCTAACAATAATTACACCACAATGACAGGTCTAAACGTGGATTGTGTTAGGCAAACCAGGGTTTGTGGTCACCCTGCTTATCTGTAAAGTGAAATTTGTCATTAAATGATCTCTACTAAATAGTTTAAAAGGCTGTGATTTTAGGGAAATTTCTCTTTAATAATAAACTGTCATGAAGGACAGAACCTACAGGTCCAAATGGGGTAAATGAGGCAATGAGTTAAGTAACCAAAAGTCAGTTAAAAAAAAAAGAAAAATTGAGCCCTCCTTTTACATTCTTATGTCATCCATTTATCATTAGAGAGAAGAGAGGATAGATACGTATAAGCCTTTAAAAAATATTGTGTGTCTATGTCATAAGTAGTCATATTTTATTCATAAAATCTTGACAACTTATTGAAAGTCTGCTGAATTTTTTGACAGTCAACTTAGTGACTGCAAAGTTATCCTTTAATTCTCCATTTCCCCTTCAAATATCACACTTTCAGTATACTATCTTCATAATAATTTTTCCCCACCACTCCCCCAATCCCACCATATCTGCACGCGTACACGCGCATGTGCGCGCGCGCGCACACACACACACACACACACACACTCACAAGCACTCAGGAGATCTAGGAGTGGAAAAAGTTATGTCGGAAAGTATTTGTAATCTCAATAGAGCAGTTCCCAAGAGGGGGAAACGTTTCAGGAAATAGCAGAAAGACTTTCAAATATTTAACATAAAACAAGTAAATGGGAGCTAGGTAAATTCCAGAGCCTAGAATATTTATCTCTCAGTTCTAGGTATTTCCGTTTTCCAGTAGAGAAGCTGGCATTGGAATAGCCTCTAAAGAGTGTCCTTCAGGGCTTGAAAGTAATGTAGTCGAGGTAGAAAAATCTCATCCTGTATCAAGGTTTAGTGGTAAAATATGTAACCTTGAAGAAAACAACTTTATAATAAGTTAATAAGTTGCAAAAATCAGTTTTTATACTGGAATTGTGTTTTACAACTTAAAAGGTAGTTTCACACAGGTTATCTTACAGCCACTGCAACTTTATGAATACTTATTATTATTGTCCTTTTTACATCTAAGAAAACTGAAGCTTGGGGAGGCTAAGCGACTTGTCCAAGCATATATAATAAATATATGGAAATTCCAAATTTGATCCCAAATCTTCTTACTCGGCCAAAAGTAGGATTTCTGGAAACCTTGAAAAAAAATATTGCTCAAGAGGATAAGGACAACCCTGTGTGAAATTAGGGTAACAGACAAGATGACCCCAGGAAGTTTCTAAAGAAAGTTAAAGCATTCTATTTTAAGATCACAGATTTTCCCCTAGGTCAAACAGTTTAATTCTGGAGAGGAAAAATTGCAATTTCACTAACAGAGGTTCAAAAATGCCTAAAGCTTAATTCAAGAATGGAGAATTCAGTCCTTCCGAAATAGCAGTTACAACAGCAAAAGATTGCAAAATACTTCACCATGTGCAAGAACACAGTTCCCTCACTTCTCTGTTCTGGTGCAACCAAGCCTTCCTGACCTTCTTAATTTGTATGATTATCTTAGCAGAATCTCTAATGAGGGTCTGGTTTGCTGGCAGTCCTCACTGAACTCCAACCATAATAAAATAGACCTCCTAGAGGAAGTGCAAACGTGTAAAGAGGTGCAGGTAACGTAAAATAGAACCCATTCAAACATCATTTCCTACGTTTGACAGGTACTCACCAGTTATGATTTTTCTTTTAGAACAATGTGGTGAAATCCTAATTAAGAAAAATGTTTGGATTAAATTTTAGTTTAATTTCTTGTAACTAATTTTTTGCCTCAATTCTTGGAAAGAAGTTATTCTAAAATGTGATTCATACAATTTTCTGCAATAGTAGTAGAGTGTCTAGAAAATAACTACATTTTCCCCTCAATGACTACAGACCTCATTATGCCACAGGGTCATATTTCAGAACTTTGTTTTCATCGTTTAAGATCCTTGATGTAGACATTTTAAACAATTGGCCTCAGGGCATAGTCTGGGCCTTTCTTTTAGCAAAGAAAGCCCAAATATTAGCTTGTCAACTGCTAACATTTCCCTTGCTCCCAAAAAAATAAAACGAGTAATTCCAGATTCCCATTACTGGGATCTTTCGGGGTCTTACGATGTGAATAATCAAATTCATGAGATCACTTCTCTGGAAGAGATCATGAATAAGCTTTTGGATTTAAACACTCATTGACACTATATTTAAGTTTTTTATCATTTCCTACACTGGAATCTTAGAGAATTGTTACCAGCTGAGCAAGATGACCTGAATGTTTCCCTCAGGTTAACTAAACAGGCTTCTTCCAGACTCAAGACCCTGGTCTCCCTTTTCTTAGAGGATTTACTTTAGAAAACTTGAAATTGTGAATTCTTTCTCTGCCCCACGATGTACATTTTTTTGTAAAAGCCTCTTGCCATTTTTACAACCCAGGGATGCCTTTCTCAAGGACCTGGGAAACGTCTCTTTGAAATATAATCATCAAGGAGGATAGAGCCCCTATTTCCCAGTCTCTGGTGGGAGGGAAGGACCTTAACTTCAGTGGGCTCCTTGCTTCAAGTTGTATGTGGATCACGGTGTGTATATAAACTCCAGGTATTACTTCTGCTCACTGTGTCAGCTGCTTTTAATTCTACCTGCTAATAGTCTTGTTTGATAGAAGTAGGTTCAGGCTTTCCCAAAAAAGGGCTTATAACTTGTGCTGAACAGAATAACTAAAGAATACTTGGAGCTCTCGGAACAAAGTTCCTGGGGGAATCAGGGCTCTTTAGAATTGATCCAGGAGGCTGAAATATGCCCTAGGCACACATGTCATCATTTTACCTTTCAAACTACATCTCAGTAGCTTGAGCTTCATTTTTCCCCTCTAGTTGTTAAATAAATAGCCAAGTGGGTCATTCTCTTTTATCTAATTGCTAAATGGTATCATGTAATAATCAAAATGGTAGATAGGTAGAGGAGAATGAAAAATTGAAAATAATCGTTTTTAACAGTATAGACGATCACTACTGTCCCTTGTTCCCTTAACGAGAACTAGAAAAATATAAACAGGTGGTAGAGCAGTACAGAGAGAACATAAAGAAACTAAGTTGTCTGTTCTTCTAAAGGAGAGTCAGTGTCATACATTCCTTTACCATGCATCTGGCTCTATACATCCTCTGAGTATAAAAACAAGCAAACAAACAAAATACCTCCAAGTAGGCAAAAACAAGTGCTGAAGATTACTAGGAATAAATGTAACTTGTACAATATTGAACCAAAAGTAGGTAATGGCCATTACCTGCTTTTTTCAGTGACGTTTAATAAATTATTATAGGAAGTTACATGGTGTTTCTAGGAAGGAAGTGACTTCCTCTGCTGAAGACTTTTTTTTTTTTTTTTTTTGCGGTACGAGGGCCTCTCACTGTTGTGGCCTCTCCCGTTGCGGAGCAACAGGCTGCGGACGCGCAGGCTCAGCGGCCGTGGCTCAAGGGCACAGCTGCTCCGCGGCATGTGGGATCTCCCCGGACCGGGGCACGAGCCCGTGTCCCCTGCATCGGCAGGCGGACTCTCAACCACTGCGCCACCAGGGAAGCCCTGCTGAAGACTTTTTAAACAGTCCTGCTGTCACTCTAATTCACAAAAGAACATTAATCCCACAGGGAGCAGATATCCACTGGAGAAAATATAAACACAGAAGGCTCAGGTTTATGTAGAGAGAGATATAGAGACATGTATCATCCTGCAGCATTTTTTCTTAATGAATAATGCAGTGACCCTTACCTTTGTCAGCTCAAACTATAGACATATTTAATGAGTGTATTTTTACAGGTAAAATTACCTGTGATTAAAAATATGAGCACAGGGCTTCCCTGGTGGCGCAGTGGTTGAGAGTCCACCTGCCGATGCAGGGGACGCGGGTTCGTGCCCCGGTCCAGGAAGATCCCACATGCCGCAGAGTGGCTGGGCCTGTGAGCCATAGCCGCTGAGCCTGTGCGTCTGGAGCCTGTTGCTCCGCAACGGGAGAGGCCACAACAGTGAGAGGCCCACGTACCACAAAAAAAAAGAAAAAAGCAAACATCTTTGTACCAACAGTAGGGCAAAAGAATAGAACAGGACAAACAAAAAGAATCCTGACTTGATCTAAACCTTTCCCCCTGACAAATTGATAGGAAGGAAGGGTTTCTCAAAGCCAAGTTCTCTTGCAGCAAAATCAGAGGAGCTACTTTTATATAAACTCCTGCCCTCCACTCCCCTGTCCCCATCTAACTGGAATGTAATCTTGTGGGGTAGGACTAATATCCTCAGATGAACTTTAGATATGTCAAAATGTGGGTGGGCTAAGAGTTTTATCTACCATGCTTATTTTTCACATATCCTTCTGTATTGATTTTCATCCAAGCTTCTGAGTGAAAGGATAGAAAATGTAGTTTTCTTTCCTTTTTCCCTTTTTACCCATCCTTCCTTCTTTTCTTTGTTCATTCTTTCCTCTCCTTCTTCCTTTTCACTTGTTCTGACAATATTTATGAAAGCTTTTTATTAACATTAATGAAAGAATTAAAGTTCCCACTCTATAGCTGTTATGGTTTTTCAACAAATGTAGTTTCCAAAGTTATTTAATAAATGCTCCAAAGAAAGACTACGGGTTTTACTTTTTACCACCAAGAAAAAGTTCCCTCTTCAGATAAAGAAGCCACTTATGATATGAGAAAACTGAGTTCTGTTGTCTTACTGCCAAATGGCAGAACACTACACAGGTTAATTCTGAAATGGTATTTTATGAGAGGAAGTGAGTGCACATTTCTTACTTTGCTTTACACTACTATACTACTTATAGATTGGTCTCAGAAATTTGTAGGAATAAGACATCAGTAGCAGTATGACTCTTTGAACTGATTGCTTTCTTGAGGTGAGCGTCAAGGCAAGTGAGGCCAAAGGTTAGCAAAGAATGAAGAGATGTGAGTCACATGACATTGTGCAGTTGTATGCATAGATCAACCCTTTGGCTTTTCACTTGTTTGCTCATTGCTAATAGTACCAGATAAGGTCCTTTTCAATAGAAGTTTCCTTTTCTCTCACATCTCTTCAAGTAGACCAAGTTTCTAGATTTTAGGTCATACAAAAATTGTTTGGAAGGAGGTTGGAGAAAGGCCTTCTGTAACTTTTGATGATAATGCTGTCTGTATTCCTTGGGTCCTGTACATTATTTGTCCATATTTGCTTGCCAAAGTACAAAGAATCTAGGATTAGAGATGATATTCCTAGATACATGAGTCTACTAATGACTTACTTATAAAAGCAGAATTGATGAACCTCCAAAAGAGATTTTCTTATTATAAAGTTAGAAGAAAGAAGCCAGGGAAATTTCTGTCTTTCTCAAAGTTTTGGCTAACTAATTTGAGAGTATGATTTGTCCTTCCTTCTTTGCCTAAAGATCAGATTGTATGCACAGCAGAGTTTTTGAGCAAGCTGTAATGCCTTGCAGAGCTCTTTAATGACATTTCTAGTAAAATGAGCAATTCTGTTAACAGAAAGATAGATTGGAACTTCCTAAGTAGAATACATGAAATTGAGTACATTTCTAGCCACTTCAGAGCTATAGCTCTACAAAAGGGTGAGGATTTGTTCCACACTTAACACGAATATGTACGTCAACCATAACATGTTCATTTTCTACTGTAGAAGATAATTACATAAAGTCCATTTAGAGTTATTCAGGTAGGCCTGATGATTTGGCCATATCCATGCCCTTCCTTTAAAGTTTGTCAGGATTATGTTTTTTGGCAGGTAAGAAGTATGCTAGAGACAATGTGTCCTTGTGATTTGGGGAGATCTCATCTGGATTTTAGCATGTTTCCACTTGAGATCTTTTGGCATTACTAGGTGCCCTCCTGGGAAGCCTGAGATTATCTTCATGTAATTTATAACCAGATTCCTCCTAACATTTTTTTCTTTAATGCTAGGATAAAATTTGGCTTAAATAGTGGTTCCTGTAAACACACTGTATAGGGATAACAGAATTGCAGGGGCAAGAAATTTTGTAAGAACTGTCTTCTTGGCATCATGATCACCTAGGGCATTCCCAGTTCTCTTAGGTCTGGATGAGTTGTTAGTTTTAGTGAGCTTCTGCCTTAATAATAGCTACTTCATTTTGCTGCATTAAGGAATCTAGAATTTTCTCTACCTGTTGTTCAAGAGTTAGTTTTTGCTGAGGTTAAGAAGCCTTGCTTTTTCTAAAGTATCCCACATTAGTGAGGGACTTAATGTCTTATAAGTAATAACTCTCTTATCTCTGGGCAGTTAGCAAGTTCTCATAAAGGCAATCAGTTTTGCCAATTTGCCTCCCCAGCCCTCAAAATAAGGGATTATATTCCAAGGGTGAACTGAGATTCTTTTACGGCATAGCCAGTCTGATAATTTCTCATTTATGATGACCCATCAACAAACAGATTCAAGTCTGAATTACCCAAAAAAGTTTCTAATAACTCCTTCTCCTCCTCATTGAACACTGGCAAGCCTTAGAGGCTAAATAGTCTTGTGTTTACTTTTTTTTTTTTTTTTTTTGGTCAGGAAAAAAATGTGACAGGGTTCAAAGTGTCATAGTGATGGATAAAATCATGAGGAGAAAGAAAAAATACCTCATATAAGTCAACTTATTGAGAAATACTGTATATTTCCAATATAAGTAGTGAAGATTTTACAGCTTTGAGACTCTTAGGATCAATGGAGACCTCAAGACCTTCATCAGAATCCTCCACAAGTTTGGCAGTGGCCAGTGGTTGACAATCCTCTCTTTTTTGAGACTCATCCAATTTCTGGTTCATCATGGATTCCTCCTCTTACTTTCTATCATAGCTACTTTTCTTTTTTCATTTTAAGATGTCTTTTTGATTGTGTCTAAAATGTCCAAAATCAGATATAAGGGAAATGTCAACACTTCTACTAAAAATCCCCTCTATTCAGGGATATGCTTATTTTTCTTGCTCAATTTTTTGCAGGTGACTATCACTTTCACCTCAGTTAATATATTTGATAATGTATAGGGATCATTTTTATTGACAATATTAAATAGCTAGACTTCAAGTACCTTCCAGGAAGTATAATCTTGACATTACTAATATTCAATAACTTTCATAAAAAGGTTGAAGTAAGCAATATTTATGCACCGGTTTTGAAGTATATACAACCTATTTATTCATCTTAATTCTCCAAAACAGAATTGGTAAACTACTGAACAAAGCTGTGCTTTATCACTAGACTTGTTTTGTTGGGTCTACACAGTTTCTTTCTTTTTAATTGCACTTAAATCCCTTTAGTTTAGATATGCTCTTATAGATCTTCCATCCCTACCTGTCTTACACTAATTTTCCTTTTTTGCCTGACTTTGAGTGCATTTTATTTTGTGCTCTCCTCTCTAAAACATCCTTTTGTGAAGCTAGATATGGAAAGATATTACATACAGAGACCACATAAATTGATATCTCTGAGCAAGTGATTTTTAACTTTGGCATAAAAATATCAAACCACATTGAAAAACATATTAAAAGCAGTTCCGTAACATTCAGCATTGTACTTAACTCTAAGTATGTTGTTGATCTTTTTTTATCATATAGTATTCTTTCTAGGAAAATCCGTAGATAAATGTATATCAGTGTTTATAGGAATAATTTTCCTTCTCTAAACAATTGACTTGTTTCCACACTACACATGCTGTGACTTGTGTTACTGATTTTATTTTCTTCTGCTGCTCTAGAGAACTTAGAACTAATTGTTTGTCGTCTTTGAGCAAGTATGCAGGGCCTCATTGCCTAGATTTTGAGTTTTCAACATTTTCCTGCCTCTATATTGATTGCTATACTTATTTGGTCTTGCTTCCATTTTTCTTCCTTATTATAAATGCTGTTTGCTATGCAGCATTTACATAGCTATGTGATTCCCCATAAGTTCTGTTTGCGTGTAGTAAAATGCCTACATAAATTAACAAGTAAATATTATGTTTTTCCAGTTACATATCATGGCTTCGAACTTTATATGCTTTTGCGTTAATATCCTATTGCTATATATTTATACCTGGAAATAGTGGACATCACTTTTTCATCAGAATCAAGAATCTGCTACCCAGATTAGACAAAACCTGTAAACAGAGTGCCTATCAAATTTGATTTTGAGAAACTTATTTGTCTTTGAATATGTTACACATGACAATAACTAGGGATCTCAAGTCAAACAGTTTTTATTTCTAAACCAAATTTCTTTTCTAGATCCCTGCCTATTTTAAGATCTGGGGGTATCTGAATGTGACAGCCTGTGAGGAAATCTGCATGGTTTTTTATCTCTAGATTTATTCCTTCAAAAATAAACATTTTTTTGTCTTCTAATACTCTCAACTGCTATGTAAAATATATGTACATAATCCCATGAGTTCTGGGGACATGGATAATTTTGATTTATTTGGTCAAATAAATAATTTAGTGAAGAATGAGTACATTTAGTGAAATTACTAACTTGAAGTGCTCTTCAAATTTTTTTTCCCACCAAACTGGCCTATAGTTTTATTTAATTGACTAAACCCACTAGCTATTTGAGTGTCAGATTTATAGCCTAATATACATAGCATTCAGCTGGAATTCTCTTTTGTATACATTCTACCTCTGTCTGCCTTGTCTGTCAGTGACCATGTTTAAACTCAGTTATGCAAACCCATGCATATACATAACAGCAGTAAAATTATTCAATACCCATGTGTCCTAAAGAAATAAAATGTAACCCAAGTGCACTATATTACAGGCCCTAGAATAGTTGCACATTTCAAGTATGTATACAAAACTTTACACAAATACACAGGAGTAGTAATCACAGTGTCACAGAATGGACCTGAGTGATTTTGTAGGCCCAAGTTCATTTTACAAATAAGAAAAATCAGTGATTTTTCTGTTTTTCAGTGTATTAAAAATTAGAACTGAGGCCCTGTCAAATTCCAGGCACTGTACACAAAACAGAAGACACAGAGACGAGGCACTCACAATGTTGAAAGAGTTACAGTTTAGCATGGGAGACAATAAACTGAGGACCATATTAAAAAAAAAAAAAAAACAGGATAAATACCAAAACCAGGGGATGTTTAAATGTTACTGAAGTAGGAAGAAGAAGCAGAAGGAACATGTGTTATGTCATCATTGGGACATTAGAAAATGATTCAGAGAAGGGGTGACACTGGAGCTGTTTCCTGAAAGCAGTGAAGGGAATGTGTGAGGACAAATATTCCAGCAAGAGGAAGGCCTTGTTCCAATCAGAGAAATATGTAAGAGCAGCACACCTTCGAAGCCTTGCCAGTAAGTCGGTGTGGCTGGTACAGAGGATATGTGTATCTTCACAGGAGGGTGAGAGGAGCATCTCCCAGTTGTGTGACTCTGGGTAAATTACTATGATTGTGGGCCTTTATTTCCTCATCTGAAATAATACTTAATACTTACCTTGCAGCATTATCCCCACAGCAGGAGAAAAAGCTAGAAGGCAGGCGGGGTACAGAAAGAAGCTGGTCCAACTGATGGGGAGATCAAAATTTATCCAGAATACAATTGGGACAACTGGTGAATTTTAAGCACAATAATGGTGTTTTTAAAAATCATTCCAATGGCAGAGTAAAGATAGATTTAGGGGAAGAAGTAGATAAAGGCTGATGTCATTGCAGTTATCAACTCCCAAAATATTAAGGGCCCCACGTAGACAATGGAAGTGGAAATAGAGAGGAGGAAGGAGATTTGAGAGACAAGTGGTAGAATCAGTAGACATCAGTAACTGAGTAGATGTGATACATGAGGAAAAGAGTCAACGAGTTAAGAACACTTTGACATTATTAACTTCGGGAACTGGGTAGATAGTGGTACAGTTAACTTAGATAAGGAAACGGAAGAGCAGCTTTGGAAGGAAGAGGGGAATTGAGACTGAAGTGCCTGATGATGTAAAAGAGGCATTTTAAGATTATGATTTGGAGCTTATGAGAGAGGTCTGGATAGGGTGTGCATGGGATTTCTATCATAACCGTGTTAGACGAAAGAACAAGTAGGATAAGATCATTTAGAAGTTTGTATAGAGTGAGAGCAGAGGACAGTCAAGGGCACAAACAGATAAAAGTCAAGGTGGAAAAAATGTGAAGGAGGTTAAAGGAATGGTAATTTTAGGAAGGAGAAAACCAGGAAGATGCATCATAGAAACAAAAGAAAGACTTTCAAGGAAAGGGTCATCACCAGGGTCCAATTCTGGAAAAAGGCCCAGAAAGATAGGATTTGAAATATATGCATAGTATTTAGCCTTTTGGAAGTTACTGATGATTTTTCTTGAGTAATTTCAGTGGGGAAATAGGATCAGAATCCAGTTTCAGACTTGAGCTAGTGTATACAGTGAGGACCAAGAGCAAGGAGAGAGAAAGGTGCAGAAGAGTGGAGGGAAAGTTGATCGAACGAGGGAATGAGAGGATAAGATTCAGGGCACAGGTTGAAAGATTAACTGTAGCTAAGAGGAATGACATCCTGCCAAACAGGAATGGAAGAGGTAGATGGGGATAGTTGCAGATGAGCTTATAGGTAGGGTGCAAGAAGTTGAAGAAGTGTGTATAATCAGAGAACAAAGCTGTAAGATAATTATAGGAGAAAATAAGAATGAATATTTATGTTTTATTTTGCCTTAAAATAGCCTTCATCAAATAGTAAAGCATAGTTCCTCAACTTTAGCTCCAGTATTTTCAAACTACGGTGAGAAAATTCTCACGTATTCTATGAACACTCTTCAAGATTTACTCACATAAAAGCCTCACTCCTCTTAATTGGTTTTGCAGACATTTAGTAAAAAATTCAAATGCAGCTCCTTCCCTCTACATTTACTGTAGTCATTTAAAAGATACAATCTGTTATATTTCAAAATTAGAAGTAAAATTTATATTTCACAGAAAATTGGAAAGCAATGTTATATGGTACAACTCACAATACAATTATGAGTTTTATTCTTTTCATCTTCCCTTTCAGGATATATTACGTTGCAAGATATATTACAATTTTAACTTAGATTTTTAAAAATAAATCGTTTGGTCAATTACAGGAAGATGAGCAATGGTCTTAAAACAAATGCACA
Organism: Globicephala melas; assembly: GCF_963455315.2. NCBI lineage: Eukaryota > Metazoa > Chordata > Mammalia > Artiodactyla > Delphinidae > Globicephala > Globicephala melas. The sequence continues at coordinate 74,027,624 of NC_083319.1, read as the reverse complement.
GAGAAAACAAATAAGCTACTGTAAATTGAAAGCCTTTTTATTTATATAAAACCCGGTGAGCTCATTTATGCAGAGTGTTTGGGCTATTAAAAGCTCTGAAAAGACTTTAGTCCCTCAATTATATTCAATAGAATTGAGGGAGGTGGAGGAAGAGAAAGTAGAGTCACAGTTAGGTCAGATTTATGCTGTGGATCTGGAGGAAGCTGATTGTTTCTAGGCTTCATTGCGCTAAAGGGTAGATATTAGCCATGCGCCCTGATTCACAAATGAGAGTTTGTTTTAATCCCATCCTTCTTGGGTAGGATCCATCTACTGGTTTATGTCTATGTTTTCCTTGAAAACTTTATCCAACCTGGGAAGAGTGGTACTCCTCTTAGAGAGGAGATCCCAGATTTGGAGGCCAAAGATCTGCATGTGTAACTTCGGGCACATTACCTGATGACTCTGGGCCTTTGTTTCCTTATCTGTAAATTCCAGATACTACTTAATGTCTACCTTGCAGCATTATTGTTAAAGTTCAAAATTATATCCAACACAGATACGTTACATTAAAAGAAAAGTTCAGTGACTATTTCCTAATGATTAGCGTCTCAGAAAAAGGACGTAGATCCATGGGTTTAGAGGGAATAACATCATAAAGAGGTTAAATCCCAGAGAATTTTCTGGTGGCTAATATCTGCCCCTTAAAGTGATTGCAGAGTTCCAGAGACTGCTGAGAAGGTCATCGGCCTGCTAGAATAACATATCCCTTTACTGAAGATTTAGTGTTGTGGTTGTGTAAGTTATAGATGCTATACATATATCTATTAGCCATTTTACACAATGATATGCAGCATTTTTTGAATATCTAAATCCTAAAAATATATTTTTTGTGTGCAAATATATAGACTCTAGCTGTGGCGATCATGGAGGGCAAAATGGTACATACTTTTTAAAACAGTTTTAAACAGTTAATCAAATACAGGTGGTCTTCAGTTTTCACATTTTTAATACTCACACATTTCAGTTACCATAGTTTAATTAAATAACACAATTCCAAAGAATATGGTCCAATTTTCAGTTACCATGGTAACTGAAGTAACTGTGAGTAATTACATAAAGTACATTGCTGCCAACTATTCCATCCCCAAATCACTGGATAACAGATGTGCACCATGATGAGTGACCAGTCACATCACTTCTTTAAAAGTCTGTTGGTGATTGGTCACAGTGCATCTGTTACTCAGCTCCTGCTCAGACAGAACAGTGTGTAGTTGTGTTGCCTCCTTGTCTCTCAGTGATAAACCCATGTGATATTTTACAAAAGTGGATAATCAAAGCAGGAAATTGGCCGAAAAAGATGAAAGAGCAGCAAAGAAACAAAAAGCTATAAAGATTAACATGAATTCTGAATTGAATGTAAATGCAGTTATAAAAGAAATAGCTAACCATTAGATGGTTAACAGAGCTGCCATTCAGGAAGCTGTAGATGTGCAGCCAGATAACTTAGTTAAGGTGACTTTTATTGACTTAAATGAAGAAAGTGGTTGTGAAGGAAAGGATGAAGATGTCCAAGAGAAAGTGATGCCAGCTGAAATGCACATTAAAGAAAATCTTCACATACATACATACAGGGGAATGTTATTCAGCCATAAAAAAGAATAAAACCTTGCCATTTTTAACAACGTGGATGCACCTAGAGGGTGGTATGCTAAGTGAAATAAGTCAGACAGAGAAAGACAAATACCATATGATTTCACTTATATGTAAAACCTAAAAAACAAAACAAGTGAACAAACAGAAGAGAAACAGACTCATAAATAACAGAGAACAAACTAGTGGTTGCCAGAGGGGAAGGGGATGGGCAAAATAGGTGAAGGGGATTAAGAGGTAGAAACTTCAGTTATAAAATAAATAAGTCATGGGAATGTAATGTACAGCATAGGATATATGATCAGTAATAATTTTAGTAACTTTGTGTGGTGACAGATATAAGTAGATTTATTTCATAATGTATAAAAATACTGAATCACTATGTTATACACCTGAAACTAATATAATACTATAAGTCAATTATATTTCAAAAAAAGAAAGTTCTAAGAATAAATTGTTGGAAATGATTCAAACTCAGAAAGAAATGTGACTATTTTCTAAGGCATAGAAAAGACTTCCATTCCATAATGTAAGATATACATATATATGTAAGTATGTACATTAGGGTACATTTTATACATCAGTATAAAAATGTAATTTTTGGAAACAGGCATATTTGCTAAATAGGAGGAGGTAGGTAAAAATTTATTTTCAGAGTTTGGTGAAAGATCTGTAGCTTTTTTCCCAAGTGATTCAAAATTGTAAATAAGACAGTGTTTTGTCACTCTTTTCTTCTAAATATTTTGAAACTGAATGTGTGCCAAAACATTGAGTAATCTCTTCCTCACTTGTACATCTTCCTTATCCTAGTACAGTTTTATGAAACCTAATTCATGACTCCAAATTTTATGTCTTTTTTATTCCTATCTTAAAAGCCATTTTTTTCTTGGAACAATGGGTCTCAACTACATAACTCCAGTACTAAATATCACTCTGGCTAGTGGAGTCTTCAGTTAGGTTTTACTGAAGGTAAAAAATGCAATTGCATGCCCTTATTGGAAGACAGTAAAGGGCTTCCCTGGTGGCGCAGTGGTTGAGAGTCCACCTGCCGATGCAGGGGACATGGGTTCGTGCCCCGGTCTGGGAGGATCCCACATGCCACGGAGTGCTAGGCCCGTGAGCCATGGCCGCTGAGCCTGCGCGTCTGGAGCCTGTGTTCTGCAACGGGAGAGGCCACAACAGTGAGAGGCCCGCGTACCGCCAAAAAAAAAAAAAAAGAAGACAGTAGAGAAGAAAAAGGAAAATTATAACAATGACAACAACAGAAACTCGATGAAGACAAATGAAATGTTTGACTCAATAAGGATGATGGGGCTTCCCTGGTGGCACAGTGGTTGGGGGTCCGCCTGCCAATGCAGGGGACATGGGTTCATGCCCCGGTCCAGGAGGATCCCATATGCCGTGGAGCGGCTGGGCCCGTGGGCCATGGCCGCTGGGCCTCCACGTCCGGAGCCTGTGCTCTAAAACGGGAGGGGCCACAGCGGTGAGAGGCCCGCGTACCGCAAAAAAATAAACAAATAAATAAATAAGGATGATGCTAAGGATTCAGTTGTATTGAAAATACTTAAAACTTTGTTTAATCTTTTTTCCAAACCAACTATTAGCTGAAAGAAATTAAAAGTAAGCTGTATTAATTTATTGTGGTTATACAGAGTCGCTGTGAAAAATATCCAAACGTATCCGTTACATCTTTAAGGCCAATGATTTTCCAAATGCTTTACCTATCAAAGCTATTCCAAAGGAATAAATAATATAACTAATAGATTTGAATTTCCCTGTCTCTTCCTATGGTTTTTGCCATCTCTTAAATTCATTATTCAGTAAGGATCTATGAAGCCGAAATTATTGGAAAGATGTGCATTCGTATACGTAGTGCTGTTCATGTTTCATCTGTAAAAGTGTCAAATCTGGGATTTTCTTTTTGCATAAGAAAAAGCTAATGGGGCAAAATAGAAACGAATCCCAGAAGATTACACAACGTCGTGAGGATTTGATCTGTCACCAGTGTAATGTCCTAATTTGTTTTGCTGTAGAAGATGCAGTGTGAGAGCTGGCTCTTTATTGAAGACTGTAGCCAACTTACTTCAAGTGTAAAATTTATATTGTCTTAGGTAATAGCATCAAGCAGCAATATGAACGCTGGATGTAATTTATGTCACCATTTAGAGGCTATGTGTATTCTGCTAAAGTCATATTAACAACATTGTAGTCATTCTTAACATGACAGCTCCTGTATATATTAGTAATAACATTCTAGACACATTATTTTTCTCTCCAAACCCCTCCCCAGATGCACTTTCCAGAAATTCAATAAATAAAAATAAAGTTTACGGGTTTATGAGAATATTGGCTTTCAGTATTAAATGACAGGAAAATCAAAGGATCCAGAAATTGAGATGTCTACTCAAGTAATCAGTTCATTCTTACAACAGGCTTTCCTTGCATTGCAGGAAAAAAAAAAAAAGTGTTGTGTCTTTTTAGTTAACTGATGCCTTGATCAAATATAATAGGAAACAAAACATAAAAATACTTAAAATTATATATATAGGTATATATTTTCATATTTATATAGCCATATATATAACCACAGTTATGTATTTATATGCAAATTTTTAGGTATCTCTGACATGTCACTGCTAATTCATGTGCTAGATGGAGGGAGAGAGAGGTATGAAAAACAAATTAAATGTTAATAAATTTTCAAACAAAAGATCAGTTTCTACAGGGATCCAGTTGATTCTACTTTTGTTTTTAATTTTAGTTCAACAGACTTTTTTTTCCTATGCCTACCTATTATTAAGTAATATTAGTTAGCTATTGGGGATAAAAAATGAATGAGTCAGGTTCCTATTCTTAAGGAATGTATTATGTAATTAAGAGAAATATTATAAAAATAGCCTTAGATAATTTCTTCATGATATTAATAGAGGCATGCAAGACCAATGGTGTTTTTCAGTGTATTTCTCTTATTTGATTATATCACTAATTCTTAGTTGGTACACCATGATATTTGGTATCTCATCTTACTTAGGATGTTTTCATATTCTAACTTCCCTCTTTCTTCACCTCCATTTTTTCCTCAGGAGAATTAATGTGTTTGTAGCTAGAATGCAGAGACAGAAAACAGTAGATGGTATATTTGTAAAGACATTTAGGTGAGGTTGGGAGGCTGAGTGGACAGATTGCGAAGACTGATGGCTGCCTGTAAGATAAAAGGTTGGGTGGGGATGGATGCAGCATAAAGGGGAACATAACATACTTTCTTCTCTTCCCTGTTTTCTCTTTTGTATTCTTTGATTCTCCCAATTGTTAGAACAAGATACTATATCACATAACTTCCATAAAGAGTAAGTTGGCAGCAACCAACTTCTTTAAGATAGAACGACTTCCATATGGAATTCTGAATTTTTCTTTAACTGGTAGTTTGTGTGAAAGAGAGTAACCAATGTTGTGACTTGAACCTTTCCCTTTTTGACTGAAAGCACCACCGTCCATCTGAGTAGCGTTCCCTCAAAAGGGTGGACCCGCTAGAGCACCAAGTTCAACATATTCTTTTTACTGCTCCAGTGCTATTCTTAAGAAAAACAAAAACAAAACAAATAACTAGGACTGAGTACTAATCATACAGAAGTAGAAGAAGTGTATTCTTCATCCAAAGTAGTCCAAATTGTTTTGCAGTAACAAACTGATATCCTGGGTGGCTTTTAACAACACAGGTGGAGTTCATACTTCACTTACACGTCCATTTCAGGTTTGCTGAAGTTCAGTTCCCCATCAGCTCTCCTCCGAGAACGAGGCTGATAGAGCTGGTGATCCTGAAAAATGGAAACGGGAATACGGCGAACCATGTTCTAGCTCTTAAAGCTTCTGTCTGAAGGGACATAGACCATGTATGCTCACATCACTGACCAGAGCATGTCACATTGGCACACGTGATGTCAAAGAGAAAGAAAGTAAAATTGTCCTCCAGGGAGAGGTGGCGATTACTAAGGAACAATAATACAATCTGTTGCAGTGGATTTCTTCAAACAAGGCCCTACATGAACAGGTCCTCTGTTATTTCTCTAACACCATGTCCTACTACTTATGCCTGCTTCTCCTGCTACACTCCCTTTTTCATTCTCCGTCTTCTGACGCAGTCCTCCACGAGGATCTTTCTGGCGAGCCTGCAGAGAAATGCCTGCACTTCTGTGATATTTCTTATCTTTCTTCCTTGCTCTATTTTTCTGTACTTTCTAACATACTATATATGCCATTCACATTATTTATTGTCTAGCTTCCTTACTAGATTGTTAACGGCATGAAAGCAGGATTTTTTATTCAAATCTGAGCCACCGTCACCTAAAATAGTGTCTAGAATGAGGTAGACATGCAATAATTGTTTGTTGAGTGAATCAGTTCATGAATGTATGGGGCATTTGATTCTTTCAGTTTGGGGGTTCCCCCTGCCTGGTTAGCTTTCTCCCTCATGCTGTGGATTTGAGATCCTCCTCTCTTCCCAACCAGGACTTCTCCTTTCTCCTAAATTTGATCTCTCCTCATCCCCAGGAGACATTTTTGAGTCAGTGTGATATACAGCAAAAAATGATAATTTGGATGTTTCGAAAGAAATATTTTTTTCAGTTTTCTGCCAGTGCAATAGTGCATGATTCTAGGGGAGTTATTTCAGTCGTTGGGCATCAAGAAATGTGGTCTAGTGAAAAGAGTATGACATTTATCATCAAGATATCTGAATGTAAATGCCAGCTTTACCAGCTTTATTATCTCAAAGCAAGTTATTTTGCTTTGGCTACATCCTCTTAAGCCTGATTTTCCTTCTTGGTTTTGATTTGCAGAATTAGGCCAGGAAAATGATCTGTTCTAGTTATTGAGTTCTTGGCCTCAACCTCCACACTGTCCTCTGTGTGTACTGGCTTCGGACCTAAGCATCTGGTGCGCCTGCTTTGCTGGCTGGCTAATACCAGGCTCTGGCAGGAGCGAACACTAGGGAGAGACCACACGCCTGGAGGGAGAAGAGGTACTAGCTCCTTCCCACGGCGGGCGGTTCTATGAGTCACACTGGCAGGCCTTCTTCACCCTGTCAGCAGCAGTTCCTTCCCGAAGGAGCCGTTGAATCCTGTTTGCTGTTTTCTAATGCTTGCAGAACCAGCTTCATGCTGCCCTTCCCTGCTCCAAACACCAGCACCAGCTCCCACTTCTGAAGTCTGTGTCCCTGCCCCACAGGGTCCCTCTTCCCAGCTCAGAGATGCCAGCATGGTCGGAGCTGCACCAGCTCCTTAGACATCTGAACTCCAGCTCCTCTGGAGCCCTCCTCCAAGCTCCTGAATTGTAGTAATTGTTACCTCTTCTCTGTTCGCTCGGGCCTAAGGACTTTATAAAGTAGATACTTTTGTGAAACTTCAGAATTCTTTTTTTTAACACTTTGCAATAGTTAATTGAAAGTTAACTACTACTTAAGCCTTCACATTAAATTCTCTCTTGTTTTCTGTCCCCTGATACGATCCTGACTGATACACTACCTGTCCTATCAAAGTCATAGGGTTAGTGGGAGGATCAAATGAGATCATGTCTAGGAAAACACTGTGTATAACTCAGTATTGTCTGAAAAAATGAAGTGACCAGACCGGAGTCAGCCCTGCAGTGTGTGCTCCATGCACCTCTGAGAGCTTCCCCCAAACGGCCTGTAATGAAACATCAAGTCTAAGAGTAAAAAATATTTGTCACCAAATAATAACCCCACTCGTTTTATCTGTGTGAATCGCCGGAAACAAACAAAACAAAAAAGCCTGTTGCTGCTTCTGCTCTTGAAGAGTGGGCGCAGGGAATGGCACAGGTTATCCCCTCGGGAAGGAGATACGTGAGGTCCAAAGAGGACGGCACACCGTTCAGCAGAACACATTCATCAGTGTCTGGGTTTTAAAAAGGTAAAAATAGATCCGTAGTTAAGTTTCAGGCTGGAGCTCAATTCAGGGAACTGAATTGTGGAGTGAATGAGTCTGGGATTGCTGGGGGGTCAGGGATGAAGAGTTGGGCTAAGTAGTAAGAAGATAAAGAAAGAAACAGTGGAGTTGGAATGAGTTGGAGTGTATCATTGCCAAAGCAAGGCAATCTCAGATTTTAGTTTGCGTAATTTGTGGTGCTGCTGTAGAAAATTAATCCCTGCAGCACTTGAAGTCTGCCAGACGTGCCTACCATGTATGAATGGTTCTAAGTGTTGTTGTGTTTGTTCGGAAATCAAGGTCAAGTGGCTGAAGGCCAGTACAGAGAAGACAGATGGAACTGCCCGTGAGAAGTGATAGCTCAGAAGAAGGAGAACTCCAGGGAGGCAGGAGTTCTGGGCCTAACAGGACCAGGTAGAACTTAAGGTTCATGAAAGGACAGTAGAAACTGTTACCACCCCAGGACTGAGGCATGGAAAGGAACTGCCATCGGGCCTGAGGCATTTGGAACCGCCTCCCTATTTTATATGGCACAAAGGGCGTAAACGAGGGAAAGCCGCATGAAAAGCATGACTAAGTTTCATTTGTACGGCATATAGAAGCCTCCCTCTGCCTTCCCAGCCCTGTCTCTATCTACCCCAATCATCTCATGGAGAAATGTTCAATAAGATTTCAATTTTCTAATAATTTTATAGTCTGGAGATAGAAAATGAATTTGTGGGCTCCTTTTTTCATCCTCCTCCTACCATCTGCCTCATGACAACTGCCCAGACAAACTTACATATTCTCCAGAGCATCTCTACTGTCATCCCACCTCCGATGCCTGCCACATGCATGCCATTGTGTCTACCTTTGTCCAGCTTCTTTAGGACCTTTGTATCCTCTAAGAGTGCTGTGTTTTTTCTCCCTAGACTAGCTGAATGCTGACACCTGTTATCAATTCCTATACATCCCTCCATATTCTACCACCAAGTCTTGTCACGTATACACACACATCCACAAACATTAAAAATATATCTCTCTATAATAGCCATCCTAGCAGGTGTGAGGTGATAGCTCATTGTGGTTTCGATTTGCATTTTCTTGATGAATAGTGATCTTGAGCACCTTTTCATATACCAGTTGGCCATATGTATATCTTCTTTGGTGAAATGTCTGTTCAGGTCCTTTGCCCACTTTTTTAATCAGATTATTTGTTGTTTTTGCTATTGAATTATAGGAGCTCCTTATATATTTTGGATATTAAAACATGAACCGTTTATGAGATATATGGTCTGCAAATATTTTCTCCCTTTCCATAGGTTGCCTTTTCATTGGTGAGGATGTGAAGAAAAGGGAACACTTTACACTGTTAATTTACATCAATTACAATTAATTTTAAATTAATTACAATTAATTTACATTAAATGATGCAGGCAGTATGGAAACCAATATGGACGTTCCTCAAAAAATTAAAAATACAATTACCAGGGCTTCCCTGGTGGCACAGTGGTTGAGAGTCCGCCTGCCGATGCAGGGGACACGGGTTCGTGCCCCGGTCCGGGAGGATCCCACGTGCCGCGGAGCGGCTGGGCCCGTGAGCCATGGCCGCTGAGCCTGTGCGTCCGGAGCCTGTGATCCGCAGAAGGAGAGGCCACAGCAGTGAGAGGCCCGCGTACCGCAAAAAAAAAAAAAAATTATGCTGCTTTTATAATTACATATTCTGCCTTGGAAAGTATATTTCTGACAGGGGGAAACTTCCATTTTGATGAAACACCAAAAATTAATAAATCCTCCACTTAAATTTTAGATATGTATTTATTGGAAGAATTTTTATAGAATAGTTTTTGGTCTCTATATTCAAACAGTATTTCTCCTCCACTAACCTCATATTTCCAGTGCTGAGGGTTGTAGGTAGTTTGTTTTCTCTGTAGGATCTCTGGTCCTGATGCATTCTCTCTTAATACCAGAGGGCCATCAGAGAATTCACAGAAGTCATTCCTCTACAGGGATAGCAACCAGTAATGTAACTATCCATGGCAGTGACTGCAAACTACATAAATCTATCCTATTTGATACAAAATAAATGTAATGGCTGCAACTCAACTTCCATTTAGCTGGACCTCAAAATGCCCTCAACAACTCTAGTCACATGAAAACAATAAAAAGAGGTCAGAGTTGAAAGAGAGTAAAATAAAGCTAAAGGATTAAAAATTTTAAAAAAAAATTCAAATACGCAATTCAGTTTAAACACATAACTAGATCCCTTCCAGGCATAAATCCTCCTCTGGGCACTTATAATAACTACTTTTCAATGTAAAGTTTTTATTGAAGATAACTTTCCTTCCCCTCAAATTGTAAGTATATGGGGTTTTGTTTTGTTTTGTTTTTTGTGGGTTTTTTTGCGGTACGTGAGCCTCTCACTGTTGTGGCCTCTCCCGTTGCGGAGCACAGGCTCCGGACGCGCAGGGTCCGGACACGCAGGCTCAGCGGCCATGGCTCACGGGCCCAGCCGCTCCGCGGCATGTGGGATCTTCCCGGACCGGGGCACGAACCCGTGTCCCCTGCATCGGCAGGTGGACTCTCAACCACTGCGCCACCAGGGAAGCCCGTAAGTATATGTTTTGATAAAGTTTTGTGTGTACACACTCTTGTTACTAGTACTCAGATAAAAAAACAGAACATAATCAGTGCCCCAGCAAGCCTCTTGTGCCTCCTCCCATCACTATCCCTCACAGTCCCTATTCTGACTTCTAAAATCACAGATTAGGTTTACCTGGTTTTGAACTTTATATAAATAGAGTCATACAATATGTACTCCTATGTCTGATTTCTTTAGTTCAATATCATTTGTGAAATTCACTTACATTGTTGCATATTGTAGTTCCTTCATTTTCATTGCTGTATAACCTTTAATCGTGTGAATATGCCACAATTTATATACTTGTTCTGTGATTGATAGGCATTTTGGAAGATTCCAGTTGAGTCTATTACTAATAGTGCTGCTGTGAATATTATTTTTTATGTCTTTGTGTGTAGAATGAAGTTCTGATAGTTATACATCTAGAGTGATAATTGCTGGCTCACAGAGTATTGTTGTTCAGCTTCAGAAGATACTGCCAAAAACTTTCCCAAAATGTTGTACTAATTTACACATATCTTGGCTGAAACTTGGTGATATCTGTCTTTTTCATTTTAGACATTCTGTAAGGTTTATTTATAGTAATACCAAAGTGTTATAATTGGCATTTCAGTGATTACCAATGAAGTTTACCAACTTTTCATATGATTATTGGCCTTTTAGATATCCTCTTTTATAAAGTATCTACTTAAGTCTTTTGGCTCTGTTTTCTATTTGTCATTGTCATATATTCATTACAGTGCTTTATATCTTATGACTATACTTAGATTGGCTGCATCTTTTAAAGAAATATCTAAATGAAATAAGAAGTGTAGACATTTTAAGCGTATGTGTGAAAAGAGTGAAAAGTTATGACTTAGATGAAAAGCAAGTGACTATGTTTAGTACTGTCACCTAGGAGATCATTTGCATTCTCATATCTTTTAAGAACTAGTTTTTTCTCGTTCTTATTTATAATCATTTAAAAAATATAGGTTATAAAAGATTATATATAATGCTCTATAAAGACCTTACTCCAGTTAGAATATTGGGGCTTGTAAGCTTTTATTTTCTAAATTCTCAAATGCTTTGAAAGGAGCTTATTGTGAATGTACTTTTTTAAGCAGGAAATAATTCTTTTTTAAATTATGGTCTTTTTACTCTACCCACAAGTCTTAATGGGTTTACTTTATTTGGTCAGATTTGACAGAAATTTTCATCATGATATTTGCAATGTCCATTATGTTTAGAAATTCAGTCAAATTCTAAAACTAAAACACATTCCAGATTTCATTATGAGTTTTCCCTCACACTCTTTATAAGAGCTCTAATATTTGTCCAGTGTATTAGAATGTTTTCTGGCATAGTGCTAACAAAATTAATATTGCCAGAGTGTTAATATTTCTCGTTTCTCACTTTCCTTATGTTTCTCCTTTCTTCTAAATACTTACTCTGCACTACTCAAAAATATTCATTCCGTTAATTAAGTCACTAGACATAATCAAAAGTGAAAGAAGATAATTTAAATACACTTCTCTTAGGGTAGAATAATTCAAACAAGCTCTCCTCTAAAGCACAGTATGAGCAGAGTATGGGAGAAAAAGATATACTTGTTTACAGCCCTGGTTTCCTAAAAACTATGAAAGGAAAAAATTGTCAAGGTTTTGCCATAAATGATGAATCATCAACAATATTGTTATTTTTGTTTTCAAAAATTTAAAATTCACACACAGTCATATCCAAAGATCTCAAAGATAATTTCCAGCTGGATATAATGAAACCCATGCTAAGACTATTAATCAAATTAAAGCCAAGATTCTGGGAATAATTTCTTTTATGCAGAAAGCTGCATTGCTGGTTTCTCCTCTTATATTAATATCAATAGTTTTATACAAAGCAGGAACTTAAAAAAAAAAAGAGAGAGAGAGAGAACAAAGACTACAGATGATGTAAAGATGATTGCAGTTAATTTTTGTCTCCTGTCTGAGCACTGGAAAAAAGACACCTCCTAGAACTGAAAATTGTTAACATTTAGATTACATATTCCTTCTTTTTAAGCTCATCTTTAAGATGGTCAAAAGCAAGAGGCTTTTGTTAACACTGCAGGTTGGATTGTCTTAGGCTTTGAAAATGTGATTTAAATAGAGAAGGAATCATTATGGATGAGCATATTGGATTTTGCAAGTATTTGACTGTTTTGGTACTTCAAGCCTGAATGTTTTCCAACTCTCTGTACCATGGATGCTTCCCACACACTGAAATGTCTTACTGTTGTATTCAGAGTGAAGGAAACCAGGCAAGGAAGTCTATCTTCCAAAGAGAGTCCCTCTATATATAACATTCATTTAGCTGTCAAAACAGAAAAAGGCTGCCTGACAAATGTCTAAATATCAGAGTGTTCATGTAGGCTCATTGTCTGAGGTTTGTGTTTTAAATTTACATTTAAACATGTTTATTATATTTATTGCTCATATAAAGATTTGCCCATTTTAGTTGTAAATGATGTGTGTACTATTTTTTTGCGGTTATGAAAAGTCATATTTTCTGTGGTAGAGGTGAATTAACTGTCTTTAGTAGAGTTTTATATATCAGGAGGCAGAAAAATATATGAAAAAGAGTTTTATATTATTTGACTCATCTTTTAGTAAGACTTCATAAAAAATACAAATATGGCACAATATTGTTTCTTTTTTCCAGATTATTATCACAAATAGAACCGTTAAAGGTCTATCTATCTTCCTGTGCTCCAAATAAAATTAAGTATTGTACTTTTAAGTCTATAAACTTTGCTTGGAATAGAGTTGGGGCTTAAAAGATTTGCTAGAATCTTCTAAAGGCTTCAGGTGCATCAAATTCTGCACATATACAGACTCAGGGAAAAACGTATGATAAGCAAAGTTCGGTTTTGGAGTCCTGTTGTCTCTCTTCCTGTGCCTTTTTCATTTCTCTTCTAGGGTCTCTTCCTTCTGGATGCCCAATAATCCATTCCCATGTTAGTTGCTTTCTTCCTTGAAGGAAAGCTTTATGATTGATCAATTCTTTCAAATAAAGGTATAATGATTTTTTTTTTTTCCATCTTGAGGATTCCTTGTGCTATTTGGATTTAAATAAAATTTTCTGGAGAATGTGTGCTTAACCCAAAGAAGAACAGTTTTAATGTCTGGATTCTGATGTCCTGTTTGTCTTCTCACTTTATTTTTTTGGCTGGCCAGGTCCCAGGGCCTAGGAAACCTTCCAGAGTGGTCTCTAGCTTTGGAGGCAGGGGGTGCTCCTGAAGAGGAAGGGGCTGTGACTGAGGGAGCCGATGCTGCTCTCTGGATTCCAATGTCCTTCCTTCCTTCTTTCCTTCCTTCCTAAGACAGAGCAAACTGGGCTCTTGTGTGGGCTATAGAGTATAGGTTAAAGGATCTTAGTGAAGGCTAAGTTGAAAGCATTAAACACAAATAAGGCAAGAACTTGATTGGGTGGTGATAGCTCAGGCTCTGAACAAAAAAAGTAATAAAAGAGGGAGGCTTGGAGCTTGTGTACAGTTTTAAGACACAGTTTCCGAGAAGACTTCAAAGACTGGAGTCAAACAGTGAACACTGTAGATAGAGTTCTCTGGTCCCTAGGCTAGTAGCATCTGGAAAGAATCCATTGTTATATTGTCCTAACCAAGTGCTTTAGAGATTGGCAGAATTAAAACAGCACGAAGCTCTCAGTCCTGACCCACATAGTGTGAACAGCTTCTCCTTATAGCTTTTAAAGATCCTGACTATATTTGGTTCTTCTGGAAATGGAACCTATTTGGGGCACAGGGCAACACTGAGGAGATGCTAAAAAGTTCTCCTAATTTTTCCCATATCTGCCAGAGATGGTCAAGGGACCTAATCAGAGAACCCTTGAAAATCGCAGGTACCTTTCCATTTAAAGTACCTGTTACTGAACGTAAATTCGTGTGCCTGACGCACAGAGAGGCCAAACAAAAATGTCAGTTTGGAGCAGGCAAAGGTTTATTGCAGGGCCATGCAAGGAGACGGGTGTCTCATGCTCAAAATACCCGGAACTCCCCGAAGGGTTTCAGCAAAGCATTTTTAAAAGCCAGATGAGGGGGGAAGGAGTGTCCCAGGGTATGTGATCAGCTCACACACAATTCTCTGATTGGTTGATGGTGAGGTAACAGGGCAATTAATATTATCAATCCTTAGAAGCCGGTAGGTCTGGGGGCTCATGATCATCAAGTAGTTAATTTCTTCCATTTGGTGGTGGATTTAGCATCTGTAAAACAACTCAGGAAGTGTGCAGATACTATTACCTACGTACTTCAGAGAGGAGCTACAGCAGACGATATGGGGGAGGTATCTGTCCTGGGAAGGCCTCATAGGGTCCTGCTAGGTTACACATCCATGTTTCCGTGGTGCAACTTACTTATTTATTAGTTCATTCATTTATACATTGAAGTAAAATTTATTTTACTTGTACCCTAGGAGATGGGATTCAGTGTTCAAGAAGATAAACAAGGTCCCTGCTCTCATAGAAGGATCTGGACAATGAATGAGTAAGTAATTTATACCACTCAATTCTCACTTTTAATGAAAAGTCCTTATTTCAGCAGGTTTGTTTATTGATAATGAAGGACCTAAGATTTGTGAAAGGGTATATCCAAAATAAGTTATTCATAAATATTCAATAATATCTTATAACTGACAATACTAGATACATCAAAAATTATAGAGGATGCTCAATAAATGCATGCAGCTTTAGAAAGAGTCAAAGGGAATCATCTTTAGATTACCCATCCTTTGTCTAATGCAATCAGATGTAATATTTAGGAATTTGTATCTGTATGTAGGTACCTGAGTTAAGAATCAAGAGTAAAGGAGACAACTTGATGGTTTTATCAATTTGCATTTTTATCAAGACGACTTATTATGTGGAGATTTTATCTTTTCATGTCATTGCATTTAAAAATAAAAGGTTATTGTAAAATCTGGCATCATAAGGCATGTATCAAAGTATCTTCAAGGAAATTCCAAGTCATTGTGAATCAAAGGCAGGTCTTTTCGTAAGTATGGTGGCAACTTGTGGCAGTATTGAATTTTAATGCAGATTACTTGCCTATCTTATCAGAAAGGTGGGATTCTTTAAGAAAAAGAAAGCTACTCTAAATATCAATACATGACATGATTATGTGATTAGGCCTTAGACACTGACATCTTTAAACCATGTTCTAGCTAGGTAAAGTTAGTTGTTTACTGAGCATACACTATGTTCGTTGTGTGGCAGTGTAATACATAGATGGATAAGATATGAATCATCCACTTAAGAAGGCTTTAACAAGGTTTATATTGGCTCCCTTCATTCCAGATAAGTTGATATAAGTATTCCGACCTTCCATATTACCATACTTGTCGTAGTGCCTTGCTTCTATGACCTTGCTTAGCCAGTATTTTTGATTGAGTGGAAAGTGAGTGTAGGGAGTGATGATACAGTCATAACTTAATGGGCTAGTTCTTCCTCAGGAGGGAGATACTAATATATGCACTTTGAGACCGATGGAGATGATATACTGTACCCTCAAGCCCTCTACCATTTCAGCCAAGTTTTCATCTCTGGAGGAAGAATTCTAGGACAAGCATAACAGCCTGAATGGTCTCACTGCAGGTTGCTAGATAAAGCGCTTGTGCCATCTCTTCCTCTAATGATTTTTCTGCAAAGGCACCTCCATTGCATCACTGCCAGATGGAAAGTTTACTCGTGGCTCCTCTCCAGTTTGAGCCAGGCCATGCTTCCTCTGAGGGCCATACAGTTCAGGCTAGCTGGTTAATTAACAAGCTCTTAATAAACACCTACTCTGTATGGAACACTCTGTGCAGTTCTGCTCTCTACCTATACAAAACCTACTCACACATCACAGCTCAGCTCCAGGCTCTGCTCCTTTGCCTCCTCTACTGATTCTAACCTATGTTGATACACCCTGTGGAAACGATCATCTGAACCATTTGGCATTTTAATATTTTTTTATCATTTGATTTTTTATTGATATCTAAGTGTACACTTTAATTTCTAAGCACAACTGTAAGCACAAAGATGTTATTTTTCTATTGTTACTTATTATAGTTGAAGATTACTTTGTGACTAATTTATTGTTACTTAAAATACTGTTTCCCAAAAGTGTTTCAGGAAATGCTAGTCCTTAGAAAAATTCTGGGAAAAAGGGCAGGTGGTGGTGTGAGACGGTCGAATAAGTTTGTGAAAAGCTGTACACCATTTCTTCCCTCTTAAAAATACATTGAAGATAATTCAAACTTTGCAAATTCATGTGTTAAAGATAAAATTTTAACTCGGTTTTCCCTAAATTTAACCAATTCCTTGTTTAATGAGATCAGATATAATCTTCAGGAATTACGTCTTTATTTAGATATCTGAAGTAAGAATTCACTATTAGAGATAGAAGTTTAAACTTGGTGTGGTTTGTTTTTATGGTGACAGTCAAATACCTTTTACCTTTTTTACCAGTCAAATACCTTTTTTACCTTTTTATATATATAAAATATACCTTATGAGTATATTTTCAAACGAAAGCCCCTCCCCTGTCCCTTTACTGAACACCATTTAACATCCCTCAAAACCAGCACTCTACTGAATAATTTTTGGGAAATACATTTTTCCATTGTAGGCAATAGTTACGGCTAGTGGTATAATCAAAGTAGATGCTACATCTGAGAGGTAGCGTCTGTTTGGCTCGTGGCCGTGGTGAGGAATATCCTAGATGTCCAGAAACTTTGTACAGGCAGGGGTTAAGTTCTCTTCCTTAGCCTTTGAAGCTGTGATATAAGTGATACAAGAAAAACAGGTGTAACATCTATCACCCCAGTGGCAGTCAAGGTCCATTCAGTTGATCAGATTATCTCTGTCACTAAATAGAGGAGGACTGTCATTTGGTCAAAACTGTCTAAAGCTCAGCTCCCATGCTAGAGTCTTCCAATAAGCTCAGGAGACATTAAACCAGACAGTTTCCTTGTCATCAGACTTGAAACTACAAGGAAGTCCATAGCATTATTTAGTTGCACAGGGTACATTTTATGAAATACTGTGCCTGAAAAGTCAGAAGGAGGAAAATCACTCCAACAGAAGTAGTGTTTCTATGTTTTCTCACGTAGGAAGTGGTGTTTTCTAAGTTTTCAGATAAATGGCCACAGAGTTTAGGAAAATGTTCAGGAATTGATGCTGTGTCTTGTTTTTGGCAATGTCAATTAGAGATGTTTGCCAGGTTTCTCCATTGTAAAATTTCAAATTTTTCTTTTGAAAGTAGTAAATATGTCGTAAGAGATACTTTGAGACTATGCGAATATTTTGTTTCTCATCATACTTTGACCCAGTAATTTTAGCATTAGTTGATGACTCCTGCCTACAGTACCTATTACTAAAATGTTCACCAAATGGCAAATTGCTGTCATTCCTCCTACATTTATTAATTGCAATCCTAGTATAAGGAAGAGCTACCCCTTTTACCCCATTTATTTGTTTATGTATTTAATTACTTATATCAATATAGACTCATGGAGATTTATTTTATTTGATGTGCTATTATCCATTGCTTGTTACTGTTTAGTTTTTTTCCTTAACTTGTCTCAGCTTCAGCTTTTGGAAACATCTTTAAGTTGGCTTTTGTGACCTTCATCCTTTTTTTGTTTTAACACTTCCTTATTTTTCAGAACTCTAAGATATTCCAAGCTCATCCTGTACTTCCTCAGTAATTTCCCAGCCCTAGAATCAGTAATTTTTCAAGTGTTTTTGTTTCTTTTGGGGAATTGTTTATAGAAACCAAGATCTAGGCATAGAGTGTTCTCATTGCTACTGGGACGTCATTGCTGTTATGCCATCTCAGTGAATACAGCTAGAAAATATTTGTATGTATAGTAACCCTTGTATATATACATCTACATCTATTTCCTAACAGTTCACATTATTTCTAATAAAATCCATCAGTTCCAACTGATATTTCCAATTCCAGTCTAACATCACCTTGTTCATTCTAGCCTTCTCCTTTCCTTATTTGTAACTCCTTTCTCTGGTAGTGAGAAATCTGTATCTCATTATCCACAATCCATTACTATCGGGTACACTGACATACGATAGTCACAGAATTGCTAATTCATACCCCAGCGAAATCAAATTTACCAACTGAAGCATTATATTTGTGTATAGTTCTTTTTTTTCTTTAGGCTTATAGTATCTTGTGAAAATACTTTTTTTTTTTTTTTTATGGAGTTATTTAGTCTATTTTTCTCTGACCCCTGCAGTGGGACTATTTATTCATTTGTAATAGGATTAGGTTTATTTGTTATTTTTGTATTCCATTTTCAGTCCTTCCCCTATATCCAGTTTGAATTTAATTATTTATTGCTTCTGTTTATAAAATATTGCTATGAGTCTAAGATGCAGAACTATACATACAGGTACACTCAAAGAAGTTTCTCTTCCTCTCCTTCTTTTCTGATCCACTCCCGTTCTCATTCCCCCATCCTTTCCACTCTATTCCCACCACCCCAGAGGTAACCCATCTCATTTGTTTCTGAATTTTTTTACCTGAATTACTTTTTGCACTAATGAGCAGATATATTGATATTTTCTTACTTGTCTTTCTTTATGAAAGGCTGTATGCTCTATTCTTTTGTATTTGCCTTTTGCACTTAAAAATCCAACCTGAAAATTACTCCATGTCAGTAATAGAGATCTTCCTCATTCATTCTTACAGCTGTATATGGAGCACCTAACATTTTTAAGGGTCTGTACATACAAACTGATGAGAATGACCAATTGTATTCATTGATTGTGATGACTACTTATATTCAAATCAAAATAAAATACCCCATGACTTGCCGCCTGAATTTTTATCTCATCCCTGGCTTCATGAGTCAGAAAGCATACATATGTCTAACTTAATTTCATGCACATGCTCTGGCTGGTGCTTCTCACTCTCTTCCTTCCCGTTTCTTCTTGCTCAAGTTGGCTTTTGCTTCATCTTGTGGTCTCATGTTTGAAATGAGTCATTAGTTTCTGGTTCTCCCATTCTCTGTCTTGCCTCCAGGCACCTTACATCAATATGGGTTCTACCTTGGCAACACCACAGCTCCTGGCCTGTGTGTCAGTTTCACTGTAAACTCCCCTGGTCATGGTGGTCTTGCTTTTATAACCAGACCTAGTCTAGCTGAGTCTAATCCAGCTAACTCTACTCCAGATTTCTCTTTCGTCTCTGACTTCTCTGCGGCCCTCACTCACTCTTAGGCAAATTACCTGGGATACTGTCCAATTTGCAGAATGAGGCTTGGCTTTAAATTTTAGCACTTTTTTTTTTTTTTTTTGAAAGAGGCTTACGTCTTTTTACTATATCTTTGCAATGCTTTTACTCTATTCATTCAGGACACTGTTAAACAGTTCCCTCATG
Source organism: Globicephala melas (assembly GCF_963455315.2). Classification (NCBI taxonomy): domain Eukaryota; kingdom Metazoa; phylum Chordata; class Mammalia; order Artiodactyla; family Delphinidae; genus Globicephala; species Globicephala melas. The sequence goes on along the minus strand of NC_083319.1, from coordinate 74,008,024 downwards.
AAATTCATCCATTATGGTAAATGTTTTCACTTCATGGAAACCTACTGAAATGGAAAGTATTTTGAAAATAAATGAAACCTATTTTTGAAGACTATGCATGACCAGATTTAGCAAATGTTGATAGCTTGGAAATTCCTGATACTTTAAAGGAAGAGGGGGAAAAAAATACAGTTCTGTGCTAGAAAGGTTTTAGCCTGCACATGTAACTTTATTTTTATAGATGTAGTGATTAAAATCTTGATTAATTGTTCCAGGAAGTCTAACTCACAAAAAACAAACTTTCCGATTATCCAAATAAGTGCACACACAAATCAAAATGCAAGAATGCTATCTCTATGTTTAACTCTCTTCTCACCAAAATGTTATGAGATTCTGTTCATTCCCTTTTTCTGTTGATACACATAACAGTTTAGACATCTGGATTTGAGCTATATGAAAAGCAGGGGACAGCCATTAGAAGGAATAAGTAGAAAACATGTGCAGTGAATATTTGTGATAAAACAAGCCATTTCATTATCCACATGCAGTTGGAGACTTTTTTCTACCTTCTCATCTTTGGCAGAAATCAATTTAACTCTCACATCAATAGAACATCTCCTAGATGAACCCCTGAGGTGGGTCTATAAAGGGTATCTGATTTTTTCATTAATGCAAAGCTATTAAAGCCATAAATAGGGCTTAACAGCATTCAACATTCATTGCAGAAGGGCTCCTCTAGCAAAGTTGTATACAGAGAAAAATAACAATTTCCTATAAATTCTGGCATTTAAAGGTGGGAAGTGATCTGAAAATTGTACGATGGAAATGTAGGTTCTAAGGATGAAAATAAGACAATAGTGGTCAGATCTGAAGAATTCACTTTTTTTTCCAGATCAGGTTTAATTTTGCTTATACTATAAATGGATACACACACTTGATACTCTAAAAATACACTGTGTATATTTACTTGCCACAGATGTCTGATGAATCACTGTACAATATGTTTGAGATAGGTGAAAATGATTTGAACATCTAATGGAATAGCAACTAAATATAGTACTTTAAAATAAATTACAGAGGTTAAACATCCTGAGACATTTTAAGGTTACCTCTCCCTAATTGATAAACAGGGTATTCATTTGTCTTTTTTCTCTGCATTTCTCATTTTTTGAGATCAGATAGCTTGTTCTACCAAATAGTTTCTGAGATATCCCATCTTCTTTCTAAATGCTCCTTTTTTTTTTTTGAGACAAAGAGTTAAGAGTAGTAACAGGTTAGTGTGAAATGTGTAGGTTAACATATTAACTAACTAATAAAACCTAGACGTTATGTTAGGTGTTGGAAATATAATAGTAAAAAAATATGGGCCTTGCCCTCACAGAGCCTATAGCCTATTATAGTCCAAGTAAGAACATATATGTGTGTGTGTGTGTGTGTGTGTGTGTGTGTATATATATATATATATATATATATGCAGGTTGTTAAAGAGCTATGAGGGGCAGCAGTAGGATGCCAAGAAGATAACGAGTGGGTGAAGTCATCAACTCCCATAGGTAGGTAGTCATGAAAGAATTCCCTCCTGAAGTTTGAAGAGAAAACCATATGAAAGCTAGCAGAAGAATACTCTAGATAGAGAAAGGAGCTTGTCATGTCCAGGGATCTGAAAAGAGGCCAATGTAGCTAGAGTACAGTGCAGAGAAGTTCAGATAGGAAACAAAAAAATGGAAGTTGAGAAATTGGAGTTTTCAGTGACGAAGCTGTATGGCAAAAGCAGATGGCATCTGGAGGGATGGGGATTTGTAGTCAGAGGTAGAAAGAGGAAAGTTTACACTTTCAGATGTATAGCAGCTCTAGATGATTGCAAAGTTTGCAGTGCTACCTAGCAGACCTGGGGGATGAAGTAGCAACATTGTGAGAGTTATAGAATGAAAAGATGTCAAGGAATGTTAAGAGAAGGCTGTTAAGGGGTCCTCATGGTCTTTGAGACCAGGCTAAGTATTATAGAAAGCAAGACTCTTTTAACATATGGGAAGTATACATTTTGTTATTATGCTAAATTCAAATCTCTATGATTAGAACATTTTTACTAGTTTTTAAATGGGCAAAACTTATTCAAAACATTAAGGATGTTCAGTTTTCTTCACGTACATATGGGATAGTGAGAAATTTGTTGTACTTTGACTGAAACTGTCATTTTTACATTCAGCAACCAACTGTCTGTATTGTATCAGAAACAAATAATCCAGTCATTAAAATAATCAGAGGCAGTGATTCTCAAACTTGCCTAGTGTAAGGATCACCTAGGATGCTTGTGAAAAGTGAAAACTCCTGGGTCTCATCCCAAATTTACTGACTCACAATCTTCTGGAACAGTGTTTGAAATTTTTCATTTTTAATAAGCACCCTAAATAATTCTTAAGATCAAAAAAGACTGGGAAAAGCTGCTGTAGTGGAAATACAACATACTATGCATGAGGAAATACGAATTCTAGGCCCATTTCTCTGCTAACCAGCTTTTGATCCAATTACTTAATCTTTCTTGGTCCTCAGTTTCCTTTTCTACAAAATAATTATTTTGAGGGTCATCCATAAAAATTTCCTAGCATCAGCACTTCCATCTATGGTCTGTATAGGAAATTTTCCATATACAGTAAGTTAATAGTTTAAGTCTTGTGACTTCAGGGAACATTTAAGAAAACAGCAAATTACAAGTGATTTGCTGAAGACTCCATGAAATTAATAAGAAGGCATTTTTCTTATTTTCTGGTATTTTTAAGGACTGGCCACCTTACCATATCTTTGTGGAAATAATCTAAGAGATTTTCTGGCTCTCTTCTTTTGAATCTCCTTAAAAGTTTTCATTGAAATAGCTTATCAAAAGAAAAAAACAACTCAGTAAAAATAACAGTCTTAAACCCAAAATATATTTATTAAAATAACTATTCTTATAGTCAAAGGAAACCATGACAGACAGCAAAAGAAATATAATTTTTAACAATAATGTTTTATATTAAAACATGTTTTAGATTTAAAAGGCGTGTGTACCACTAGTAATATAATATAGCTCCTTAGATAGAGCACAGTGTTTTTAAAGCTGTGGGTTGCAGTGTATTAGTGGATAGGAACCAAAAATGTTTTTGCAGATTAAATTGAACACAATAAAAATATCAAACACATATAGTAGGTTAAGTATTATTTTGTGAATGTTCTTCTTCAGGTATATACTCATATATATAGACATATTTTTGTATATATGCATATCTATAAACACATGAGATTTTATACAAAATGAATTTCTCGCTGTGTCATACATGTATAATATGCATTATTTACTGCTATATTACAAATAATTATGAGTTTGGGATATTAAGTTAGACCTGTGAATACTGTGCCTGAAAACATGAGGGAAAAAATATATCTCAGGCTCCTGTGAAATATGAGCACGAACTCAGTGAGCTCTGACTTATATCTCATTTCTAAGTACTCACTCCACACAGTTAGTGTTCTGTCTCCAGATATCCAGGTACGAAGGCCCAATAACATTGGTGCTTGGCACCAGAATCTAAATGAAGCACAGTGTTATAAGGGAAAGTCAACCCTGTTCAAAATCATACTCAACGCTCTTTACTACCTACCTCACAGGTAGATTGAAATGTCAGTGTCCATTATTTGCTGTAAACTTCTTGAGATCAGAGACCCTGGCTTCTGTTCAAGACAAAATCAGTTTATTTTCATTGGTATGGGGAAAACCTGAGGATTTCAACTGGATTTACTGATTTTCTTTCAATAAGTAGTTATATTTTAAAAAGAAGAATTGACTGTAGCTCCTTTATTTGGCATTTACAAGTGTTTATGAATTTGAGGAATATATTTAGATGAAAAATGATTTGGCTTCCTTGCATGTCTTTTCCCTGAACCTGATACATACAGCCCTATGTCAGGTCCAGAACATAGGACAAAAAAGCAAGTTGTTGGGCCTCCAGTGACAACATGGAATTTGAAGTTCTAAGAACTAGATGTTCATTGAAAAATTGAACTGCAACATGCCAAGGTCAGAGAGTGACGTTTTCATAAATTAATGCTATCAGAAGCTGCTGGAATTTTCACAATTGTCTTATTTGAAACCAGCAGACATTTCAGTAGAGGTCATGCTGATTATGCTGGGGGTAAATCTGAAGACTTCCAATGCATGTAAGAATTTTATCTGAATACATAGTGATAAAACTCAAATATAGATATGTATTTATGCTTAAGAAAAACCCTATATTTGTATGCTTAGTGCCTCTTCAGTTGCTCTAAAATATGTTTCTCTTTTTACGTACTTAAACTTACATATCGCTTTTGGTAGTTTTTATCTAGAAGTAACAAAAATCTTAAACTATAAGTTTCAGTTTGATAGACATAGATTTGAATTGCAACTAGACAATGGAATAAGAAATGATAAAATTATAGTGAGGAAGTGACAGAGGCTAACAGAAAGAGAAGGAGAACTAATTTTCCACTTACTTTGACTATGTAATAATTTCTGAACAGTTCATACCTGGGTGAACCCTGAACACAGGAATTGATTGGGAATTATTAAATATTTATTTCACGTTTTTCATTTGCCATTAGGTCATTGGGTATAGGTCATACATGAAGAATATTCTGAAACCGTAATAAGGATTATGATTCTAAATATTCTATTAAACATTTCGTTATGTTAAAAAAAATATATGGGAAACCAGGACAACTCCTCTGAGACATGCGATGAAGCCTCTAAGTGGGAAATCAGAATAGGAAATCTTAATATGCCTGTAATTTTTCTAATCATGTCTTTATCTACCGGAACTCATATTATCTCACTTAACTCACTTCCCTCCCCTTTAAACCTTTGCAAGATGGGTTTTAAAGGAAGTGATCAATTCCAGTTCATCATCCCTGAACGGAGCTGAAGTTTCACTGGCAAGAAGGAGTTAGGGTGGTAGTTTCCAGCCTTTCTAGCAGCAAACCTACTGCCCATTTCCCTGAAATACAAAACAATAATGGGAACAAGAAGTTTGAATTTTACTTACTGACAGTGTAAGATTCCGCGGGAGCAGAGATCAGTGTCTGCTGACCTGCCAGAGGACAGACTGCCTGTGGGTTGCTCCCATCCCTGCCCCATCCCTGGCCAGGGAGCCTCAGAGTGGTTGCCACAAGGACCTTCAGCCCTGCTGGAGGCCATGAACGTGTCTTTCACTTTCTTAGTAAGCACTATCTGTACACTAAAACAGAAAACAACAGACAGAGATGATAACCATCACAGTCACAAAGTAATTTAAATTAAATTTAAAAATACGCAGACAAACAAATCAGACAGCACATTCCCTGGGAATGGAATGTGAAGCACATTTGCACTCGCAGATACTCCCCATTTAGTCCTGTTAGCAAGTAGGTCTGTCCTAGCCTTCATTTTATGGACTTCAATTACTATATTTTTCTAAATATGAATAATCTTTTTCCTTAAGTCATATTCTGATGGATAGCTCTGTTTTGACACCCCTTCGTCTCATCTCTAGACAGATGCCTCTCGCTTGTGAGGTGGTAGGGAAAAAAATGTTTTTTCAAGTCAGTGCTGTTAAAGCAGACAGTGCTCCTCTTGCACCCTCCCCGGAAACCTCTAAATCTCTAAGCAACAATAGGCTCAGCTGACAGTCCTGATCTGAGATGTTTAAGAGGATTTTAGAAGAGATTTGGCTTTTGTTTGTTGTTTGTTGATATCTGGAATAATGGGAGAGTATTATTTCTAGTCTTTCAAACAAAAGGTTTCAGAGCTTGCTTTGAGAGTAGGTCTGGTGATTGGGATGCTTCCATCTCATCCCACTCATTGGATCATCACTAATGTTACACTGCAGAGCTGGCCAAATGGTGGTATATTTCTCAGTAGCAAGTAAATAAAGGGAAGTAAATGACCAATAATTTATTCTACACTGTTATAAGTAACTGAAATGACCTAGAAGAAACGAATGTGTCTCTATTATTACCACATGCTGTAAAAAGATAAAAGTATATGGAAATAATGATTTTCAATTGCATAAAGAAAAATGTATATATCAATGCCTTTATATTTCATATATGTATAACATTTCATCCATTGAAAAACAGTAATGGACCCAAAACTTAACGTGTCATGTGGGTCATGAGATAGTTCATGAGATTATGGATCTGAGGGAATATATTCAGTGATTTGTCCAAAGTTAGCTAGAATTAACAGCACAAGCAAAGAGGTATTGTTACCTCTTTCACTTAGCTACAGCTAAAATACTGAGTAATAACACTCAAACAGTTTAGGGGTATCCAAACAGTGTTGTCCTTGAAAGGTAAGAACTAGCCTCTACTCTTTGCTTTCTCAATAGCTTGTGGAAGAAGTTGAAATTAGATCTTCCACACTTTAGTAAGGGAGCACTGCGTTGAGAAAGTTTTAAAGATTGAATCCAAATTCAACCTTAGCAAGGAAGAAAGTGGGATTAGTGATATCTGCATAGGTACTGAAGGGGGAAGGAGCACTAGCCCTTGTGTCACTTACTTGCCATCTCTTATTGCCATATTATTGCCAACACATTGTTTATCCATTTCATCATTCAGCTATCTATCCATCTACTTTAAAATGGCATATTGAACTTAAACTATATGAACTTCTGGGCTATATCCTAGGAAATTAGAATCTATGTTCTAGCCAAAATACACTCTAGAAAAATTAAAACCTAATATTACATAGGACCAGCCTGTAATTTCCTTTCTACTCTGTGTGGCCACTATTTCAGATGCATGCTTTTCAGATATCCTCTTTTCACTCCATTATTCTCTTTTGAGGTGCACAGTCTTCTCCCACTTCTTATTCTTTGCTTCTCCACAATCTCATGCAAATACTTTTCTCTCAGTCTGTAAATAATTACTCATGAGCTCTTTGATGTAGTTTCCATTTAACTAAAAAGTGGTGACTGGGTGTTGGTATCTGCTCAGTGTCCTCAGGGATGCTGAGGTAATTAACTCCACCTACTACACTGGCCACATTTTTGCCTATTACTAAGGCCTCAGTGTTTTTTGTTTTTCTGTTGTTGTTGTTTTAGTATTTTCTAGCTGCTTCCTCATCAATTGCCTGTTGGTCAAACTTCCCCTTTAACTTACTGCTGTCTCAGGTTTCATCATGGGGAGAATCTAATGATACAGGATATGATTAGAAATGTAGACAATTTTTTTTTAATTCTCTTATTCTTTCTTTCTTTCTCCTGTCTTTTTTTTTGTTTGTTTTTTTTTGCTTAAGATTGAAGTTGCTTTGGGACTAGAAAAACATCATGTAGAATCAGTTCCCTAAACTCAAAAAGGTTTTAAAGTGCTTAGTCAACACTATAGTATTTTCTCCCAAGTCTTGTTTCATTGTAGCCTAAATTCTACTGATTAGGTGGATTGTTCTTTCTTCTTGGTGAATCTCTCTCTAAATCTGGATACTTCCTGCAGATATGATCAAACTAAGCCACTGTTTATCACTATTTGAACGCCAATGTCCTCTTATTTTCCTAATATTTGAAAAATTAGCCTTGGTAAAAATAAATTCAGTAGTAACTTCATTTTTAATAATCAAGAATTTGTATAAGTTAACAGCTGAAAAAGAACTGTTGGTCACCTCGGGATTCATTTTTTATTCAACAAATATTTATTGAGCACCTATATTATCCTAGATAGTATAAAATGATAAACAAATCTGATATGGGCTCTATTTCTTTGTATCTTACAGACTGGCAGAATAGATAAACAAAATGTAGTATTAAAATGGAACTTACAGATTAGTGGAAAATTTAATAAAATATAGTCAAGGCTAATTGTCAACATTCTGAAGTAAGTGAATAGAGCAAAGGGATAGACAGCAAAGATGGTTGTCATCTAGGAAAACCTTGATGGAAAGAATATTTAACTTGAGATCTAAATGATTTTTTTAATCATGACAAGTCACACAGAGCAGAGGAAGAATACATTCCAATTAGATAGAAATGAATGTTCAAAATCCCTAAAGCAGGAAACAGTTTGACAAGCTCCAAGAATTAAAGAGGCCAGCATGGCTAGAGTGTAGCAGAAAAGTAGGTAATAAAAATAGATGAGTCTTAAGAAGTACGCAGGAGCCAGGGATTATCAGAAAATTGTAGGCTATGTTAAGAGTTTTAGATTTTATTGGAAGCGTAATGGGACACCACTGTAGGGTTTTATGCAGAGAAACAGCATGCTCATATTCATGCTTGCAAAAAGTCACACTGGTGGGCTTCCCTGGTGGCGCAGTGGTTGAGAGTCCGCCTGCCAATGCAGGGGACACGGATTCGTGCCCCGGTCTGGGAAGATCCCACATGCCGCGGAGCAGCTGGGCCCGTAAGCCATGGCCGCTGAGCCTGCGCGTCTGGAGCCTGTGCTCCGCAACGGGAGAGGCCACAGCAGTGAGAGGCCCGCGTACCGCAAAACAAAAAGTCACACTGGTGGCTCTGTGCAGAAGGGATTTGATAGGGTAAATATTGAGACCAGCAAAGCAGTTGCAGCAGGCCAGATGATAGAGGGTAGCGCTTTGGACTAATCTGTGGTCAGAGGAGATGCTGAGAAAAACCAAGATTCTTTAGAGGAAGAAATGAACAACTGGAGATGGATCTAGTACCAGGGGTGGGAATGATAGGGAAGAAGAAGGAATCAAAAAAGACAGCTGGCTTAAACCACAGGATGGATGGTGGGACTAATTACTGAGATGGAGAAGTCTGGGAGCAAAACAGCTTAGGAGAGCAGGGCAGTGTAAGAGTTCCATTTTGAAAATATTGTTGGACACACCTGTGAGATAGTCAAGAAAACGCGTCAGGTGAGAATCAATGTTTGAAGCTGGAACTCAGAAGCTGGAACTCAGAGTAGAATTTTGGGGTTGAGAGATAAATTTGGAAAGCACTAGCACAGAAAAAAAATAAGGTTATTGGATTGGATGAAATATTTAATGAAAACATAGAGAAGAAGAAAGGATATAGGAATCCAGCATAATCTGAGGGCTTGTAAGTTTAGAGTTTACAACTGTTATGGCAATACATGTTCAAGTTCCTACAATGTGCTAGGCACTTTATATATTTTAAGTTTTTAAAATACTGGTTCATAGTTGAATTTATTAAATACTACTTGATTGAATGAATGTACAGCCTTCACTAGAACAAATATCTCTTTGAAATATGGTAGAACTTGTCCTCATCTCAGCTGACGTGCCAAAACTAGACATTGATTATAGGTGCATACCTGTCTGAGAGGCTAAACCATATTGAGAACCTTCATCAAGGGATTTGAACTGGGAAACTGATTCACTGTCCTGTATATAAGAGGGCAGCATGATCAGAGAGAAGACTGGGGATATGAACATCTTGAAAGAGTCTAACAGAGAGTGTTTTCCTGAGGTTCCCGCTCCCTACATATTCTAAGTAAAAGTTCCTCAGAAGAGCCACAGCTAGATCCTGTGAGTAGTCCACAGAATGGAAACTGACATTCAGCCTGAAGCAGAATACTCTAACTGCAGAAACTGATATTCTTAGTGTATGCTTCGACAGGTGGAGTGTAGTGAGACGCTTGGTGTTTGTGGGACACTGTTGCCTGGATAAATCTTAAAGGTTAAGGGTTAGCTGAAGATGACTTCAGGAGGGTGGGTGAGGAGGTAAAGCATGGAAGAGAATAAACATCAATTTCACCCTCCTTTTCCATTAAGGCTGGTTAATTCCAATCTGGGGGGGAATGGGTAGTGACAGTGCTGTGAGGAGATGAGAAACAGGGAATTGGATGAGCGTTTTAAGTTTTGAATTATATTGCAGTGGACTTTTAATATCTGAAAATGAGGACTGTTCATTAATATTCAGAAGTAGTTGTAAATTAATGGTTCTTTTCGAGATATTATATAAGGGAAGGGAAGGAAGAGTGACAGAGTGGGTTTGAGGGGCAGTGGTAAAAGAAAAAAATAAATTACTTGGTTTTTTGCACCCTTCTGAAGATAGCTGGTAGGTAACTTAGTTCTAATTAGAAATCATTCCCAGACTCCTGTTACTACCTTCAGTGATGCGTACGTAGCTGGAGAACTCAGATTGAGCCAGAATCACTATTTTAGATACGTATGCTTAAGAATAAGAGGGCCCTATCTGTTCAGGGTTGATTTAAAAATACAAAACACCAAGACCGGGCGTGCTGTGGTGGAGCCAGGGCCGGGGCAGGAGCCGGGTCGGGACCATGGGCGCTCCGCACCTCGCCTGCATCCGCGGTCCCTCGCCTCCAGCCCGCTCCGGCCCCGGCCCCCTCACTCCTGCGGCCAGATTCCTGCCGGAACTGGAGCTCCCAGGATGCCCCTTCCCCGGCCGTGGTGAGCCCGCTGGTCTCCAGGACGTGTTCCTGATTTGAGGTGAGACCATGAAGAGAAGATAAAACAAATAATAATGCTTTTCCGCAGTCGCTTCGTGCTGCGCTGCTGGCCTTCGTGAGCCTCAGCCTCCAGTTCTGAACTAGCACTGCCAACCACATAGGAGGTGTCTCAGGAATGTTTAAGTGAATGAATGAATCTACACCTGCTCTGGAAAGCAGGCCGACCCTAATTCCCTATCCTTCTAGTGCTGTGTACTTGAAGCCGAGAAAATACCTGTGCAATGCCAGCAGTTGTGTTTTTGCTGCCACCTACCTGACCTCCACCTCCCACCTCACCCCGATGGGTGGGAGACAAGGGCTTGGCCCCCATCACCGCCTGGGACACCTCTGTGAGGAGGTGGCGTTGCTGTCACTGTCTGCCTGATGGAAGGAAGGGCAGGTGGCTGCGAGAGCAGGATGTTCTCAGTGTGCTGGGGGACGTGGGAAAGACTTGGCATTTGGAATAAGTGGTTTGAAGGGAAGAGGCTTTGAACAAGTTTCTCTGCTTCCCCTCCAATTTGTGACACATTCCATGCACACATCTACTGCATATGACAGGCACTTCTAATAGTAAAGAGAATTAAAAATACTCACTTTATCCTAACAGAATAGAGAAAGAGGTCAAGAGAAGATACTTGTTTAAAGATACTCCAGATAGTTAATGAAGTGTTAAAAAAAAAAAAGAATATTTTCCAGAAAGTGTGTTAGGACTGTCATTCATTTAATTGTTTATAACTTTTCATTAAAAACTTTCCATCCTGTCACTGGAGAGGTAGGATGTTACAATCAACCTTGATTGTTATTCTGAGACCCTGACAGGTTCTGAGACGTGAATGTGGGTTACTTGTGTTTGCTGCGTTTCTCTTGCATGAGGTGGTTTCCGCATCACTCAGTTGGCCTGTGTGTTTCGCTTATATAACTCTTCTGAAAGTACCTTCTGTTTTAGGAGAGCCACTTTTCAGCCGTACTGTTTTTACGGAAAATTTTGCAGGGTAAATTGACCTGCCTGGGTCTGAGGTCTTTATTCTTGAATACGTTGAAGTTCGGGAAGATATTAAGATATGAACGTTCTTACTGCTCTTCTGTGTCTAGGTAAACTGTAACTTTGGAATTTAATAATTCCTGTGAAAATCGAGTTAAATGGCTTTAGTTTTTAATTGCTTTATTGGTTGCTAATTATTATGGTGTAAGAAACTGGACTAATTCATAATACAAAGGTGTCTGCTTAAGTAACACTTATATTTTCATCCTTACCCTAAAATATATGGCCTTTTTTTCTTAAAATAAAATAAAATAAACAAAACAAACAAAAAAACTCTTTCATTGGCATGAAATCAAACATAGAGAAAATGCTGGAAATATGCAGAGTGATCTCTTGCATTTTCTTTTCCAATATCAATTTCACGATGGCTTTCTGAAGATTGAGACCAATAATTAGAGTAAGAAGTGGGGTATACTGATTGTCCCAGTGCTGTCCAATAGACCTTTCTGTGATAATGGAAATGCTCTATGTCTGTTCAATCCATCATGATAGCCACTAAGCCACATGTGACTACTGAGAACCTGAAATGTAGCTAGCGTAATGTGAGAACTAATTTTTAAATTTTATTTAATTTTAATTCATTTAAGCTGAAATTTAAACAGCCACCTGTGGCTAGTGTACAGCACAGGTCCAGACCCTTTAAGAAATAATGCTAATCTACAAACATGTAGCATGGGGACACTACTTTAGAACTAACAAAGACATTTCCCACGTTAAAAAGTCTCCATTTTGGACTTCTTTTGGCCAAGTGTTCTGTGTGGATACCTTTTGCTCTTAGCTACATTACTTTCTGCTTAACCTATAATGCTCTTGCCCTCTTTTGTTAGTCTGGCCAGTGCTTTTATATTTAAAGGAAGGAGGGTCTTTCCCCCACTGTAGAAAGTATCCTAGTTAAGACAGAGAAGTCATGCTGCTTTTTGTTTATGTCACAATTTTCCCTGTAGCTAGAATTAAATGATGTTGTCAAAGGGCAATGCTAGTGTTTGATGGTTTTTAATATTTTTGTCCATATCAAAAGATTAAATAAATGCAATCAATATTCTCAATTCCTAACCCTCTAGTAATTATTCCAATAAAGAGATATTCATGCTACCAAGCATCAATACATGCTCTTCATAGCCCTAATAAATCGGCTCCCAGAAAATAAAACCGTGTTCAGCTAGGGCTTTAGAGAGAATGTTAGCAAATCCCAAGCTCAGAATGTGATTAACTAAGTTTTTCAGCACATGGAGCTTACAAAATATGGATTTTTAAAACCCAAACATTTAATGAGAACTATCAAAAAATAAAAATCGTATCTGCAAAGGGGCTGCATATTATATTTGGGGCAGCTCCTTAAGCAAATAACTCATATGGGGAGTTTAAATACCACTGGCTCTTCACAAGAACTCATTCTATTAATGTCTTATAAAATAAAAACAACAAATTAATAATAGTATCAAGAGTTAATGTGTAATCCTTGCTGGCTGACTCTATTTTAAGATTTTTAAGAGCTCTTCCCAAGAACCCCATGAGGTAGATACTACTTTATTCCATTGTACAAATGAGGGAACTGTGGCTTCAGAAGGCTGCCCAAGGTCATACATCTGGAGTGGGAGGGTTGGGTTGTGGTGTTTATGAAATCTGGGTATGTATGTCTTACTCCAAAACCTGTACCTCTTATTTATTACATATTCAAAAATCTACATATAAAGACCCACTATATATTAAGATAAGTCTTTAACAAGGCTTGTCATTAACAAGGCAATGCCAGCCTCCTTCCTAGTTCAGTCTGAAAATTGTCAGCATTCTAAAAACCTTTTTTGGTGAGTTTCAATTAGCTCAGCTCTTGGATATATAGGTTAACTTTATTGACTATTAAATGGTTAAAGTTTTACTTGATAAAATCATCCTTAAAGATTATATAAGAGAATGAGGAATTAATTTTTTCAATATCCTAGTCATTCAAGAAATATTTGTATCATACTCTCACACACACACACAATATAAGCTGCTCCAGGAACTCATATCTTGTACAGATCTACTTGTACAAGAAATATTAACTTGTACACGAAATATTAACTCATATCTTGTACAGATCTACTTGTACAAGAAGGACCTCAGCATCAATTTACTGGAACAGGTATTTGCAGTACGTTATCAATGTCTAAAAGAGGGAAAAACACCTTGAGTTCAGGGGATCTAAGACAAACGTATGAAATGGTAGGGTATAAACTTTCTTTACAATCCAGATAAGTGAGACAAAAAATGAAACGTACTGTATGAACAACAAGGCTTTATTTCTCATAGTTCCATAGTTCAGAGGCTGGAAAGTCCAAGAACAAGGTGCCAGTTGACTCAACTCCCCAGTGAGGGCTCTCTTCCTGGCTTGCAGGTGGCCATCTTTTGGCTGTGTACTCACAAGGTGGAAAGAGAGACGGGAAGGAAGCTTTCTGATGTCCTTTCTTTTATGGGCACTAATTCCATCAGAAGAGAGTCTCACCCTCATGACCTCCTCTAAACCTAATTACTTCCCAAAAGCCCCATCTCCAAATACCATCACATTAGCAATTAGGGCTTTGACATATGAATTTTGGAGGGGTACAGTTCAGTCCACAGACCATGCATTACACCCAAACTCCAGGACAAAAGACTCTCAGTAGCAGCATGAATACAGCAGCAGAGGAATAATGGAAGGTAAGCATAGAAACACCCAGGGCATCCTGCCAGACTAAGGAGTTCAACATAATTATACAACCGACCTTGGTCAAAGTTGTTAACCAAGTTCATTTGATGATATATTATAGGATGTTTTAAGGAGAGAGGCCACACAGAGGCATTTGATATAGGATGACTTGTCCCAATGTGAGTGTGCCATAAATTACCTTAACATATGATTCATTTGATAAGAAATGTGGTTCAAAATGGAGAAATGAGAGTCAAATAAGTATGACAATAAAAGAATCTTAGAAATCAACTGGGGATACAGGAAACTATGTATGTAATAGGGCCTCTTTCTCAAGCCAGCACTTAGAAATATATACCAGAGAGTGTATATGGGGAAAAAAATAAAAATAAAGAAAACTTGTTTGGAGGATGGGAGAAAGGGGGCAGTGAACTCAGCTGTCATTCAAAGTTGGGTTTGAGAAGTACTAAAGTGGAAGTGTAAGGCGAAAAAAAACAGTGCCACTCCAGTTTGCTGACACAGCTTTTCTTAACTCCAGTATTTACAGAAATGTTGGTGTAAGGCATTATATTAAGAAGCACAGGGCTTCCCTGGTGGCGCAGTGGTTGAGAGTCCACCTGCTGATGCAGGGGACGCGGGTTCGTGCCCCGGTCCGGGAAGATCCCACATGCCGCAGAGCGACTAGGCCTGTGTGCCATGGCCGCTGAGCCTGCGTGTCCGGAGCCCGTGCTCCACAACGGGAGAGGCCACAACAGTGAGAGGCCCGCATACCGCAAAAAAAAAAAAAAAAAAGAAGCACAATGACTGTCACCTCATCTAATCATCTTTTTTCTCTTATGTAAAATGAAATACAAGTGTTGAACAGTTAGAGAATGGGCAGTGAGGGTGTGGAGAGAGAAAATAATAGATAATAATACTTACAAAAAGTCCCCTTTTTAGTTCCCAAAAAACTAAAAAGTTGCTGTTTCAGGGAAATAGTGAAATCAAGTACTCTAAATTACTTACTTCCACTTTTTCTGCTCTTTTACTACAAATTTTATAACCTTAGTGAAGGAATAATCTTTGGCATTAGAGTTTTCTAAACACAAAGTGCACATAGTCCGTTGGAGTTTTTATTTATAAAACTGTCACATTTATTATAGGAGAATTCTTATCTCTTTTTCTTGAGTAGGGGTAGCTTAAAGAACAATAATTACAGTGTCAGAAAAAAGCAATTTGTGTCCTTTGAGCCTTTTTTCTCTTCAGTAAGCAAGTAATTTTACTGCTTACAAGCTCCCATTTTTCAAAGAAAGCACAAGTGTTTATTTTATGTATATTTTCTAATTAAGAGCTTATGTTTTTCTATATTCTCTTCTTTGAAGGATAATTGCTTTTAAATTTTATCATTTCCATAATTTTTTTCTCTAAGATTTCTTCATTTTACTTTCATATATGTTATATTATTTGTGCAATAATATTTTCATATGTAGTCTACTAACAAATAATAGTCGGTAGAACCATTTTTACTAACTTTTGTCCTACTATATTTAGAAATGCTGTAATGTTCAAGTATACAATTCTTGACAATATTCTAAGTGAATTTAAATATATTTAAATACAAGGAATAATTTGGGCAGTGATCATTTTAGTAACTCTATTCCAAATCATCTTTCAACTTAGAGATCACATCCATTGTCTCTACCTCCTATTTGGGAAGATGGGTGGAATCTCCATTAACCCTAAGGTGAATGTTCATTGCTTTGCACAGATAACCTTCATGATTGTGATTAATAATCTTTGCTGGATCAATTTTCTCTCCCCACCCTGGTTTTTTTTTTTTTTTTCCCTTTTCTTTCCTCCCCTCCTTCCTTTCTTTTAGTAAAATAAAAATAGTTATATATGCCACATGCCTGCAGAGGGGCAGAATTAGTGGGTTCTCTCTTTTGGGAGTATATACATATAATCAGATTAGTTACTGTAAAATACATAAAACAAACTGACAATTTTACTGGATCTTCTTCTGCTTAATGAGTTTTACCTGCTTTTCATGATATTTTATATTACTTCATTAATTTATCAAGGCAAAAGAGAGCACTTTGGGGTTGGATCAGGGGTAGAGAGTAGGACATGGAGGCCTTCTCATATAACCAGTGTCAGTGTTCTTTAGGAAACTCAGTATAGTTCATTACAGTGGTTAGGTACAAAAATTTACGAGATATTCTACAAAGGAAACAAAGCAGCTTTAATCTGATAAGTTGTAAAAAGAGAATACTAGTAGATTTACTAATGTAAGGGTAAGAAGAGTGAAGCCAACAAAAAATAAAAGACAGTACTCAATTCATAACACCCAAGGGGTGACTGAATCTTTCTTATGCAGAGTCTAACTTGTGTGGCATATCTATCTTCTTATCTCAGGGCTCCCTAAAGCTCTTATCTAAAATCGGGAACTAATCACCTTTCACCAGCATTTTTTCTTGCAGTCTCCATACACACTATGGGAAAAAACTTATTTTTTGTTCAATAATACATAGAAAAGTTGGTGTATGTCTGTAACAAAGTTTTCACCATCTACTTTTATTGGAAATTAAGAATGATATGGTCTTTTCTTTCATAAAACTAAATTTATATTTCTTGAAATTCTGAAGTTATATATCCTTTTTGATTTCATGAAATGATAATGACGATTGTGTTTTTGTGGTGTTTTAGGATAAAAGTTGAATAATTCTGTCTTTTCCCCTAGTTAGTTACCTTTGTTTGTACTGTTCAAGGAAAACCCCAACTGTGAACCAGGTTTCTCAAATGCTCTTCTAGTTCCTTTACTTGTTCCGGTGGTTTGAAGACTTCAGTTAACCTAAGAATTACCTGGGACCTTGTTGAAAATATAGGTTCTGGCTAACACCTCTCTCTGCCATGAGATTCTGGCATCAGTGTCTTATCCTTAATTTACTTTGCAATTATCCAATTATTGTGTAAGTTGAGTCCCTTAGAAACAGAGTGTGATTCATTCAATGAGCTGTATCCACCCAGAGATTTTGGAATTTACTGAGTAAAGTTTCTTGAACGTGTGAGACACATTTTGAGTTTCACAGGTTTTGTTAACAGACCTGAGCACATCAAGTACGTATAACCTTGTTTCTATAGACTTGCAAACAATTTGCCAAGTGGAACCCTGGCTGTCCACAAACTGGGAATTGCCTATATTCTTTTGAGAGCTACCCGTTCCCACTTGAGTGCCTCATGACAGGTGCTCAGCTCCACTCTGTTGAATGTTTCCTTAAGCTTAGAGGTGGGTTAAACCGCTGGGTTCTAAATAAACCCGTTATAGCTTTTCAACGTGCCCCACGAAGCTGTCCCAGAACTTCTCATTGTAATATTATTTGCTTTGAGATTGCCCTGTAAAAGGCAAGGTAACTGGTGGTTGCGCTGGAGACAGGGCGAGGCCGGCTGGTTCCTGCAGTGCCCTGGCCCGCGCCGAAGAGCCCTGGCAGAGCCCGGCCGAGGATACACGCTTTTCCCCCCCGCGCTGCCGGAGGCCTGAGCCGCAGGGCGCTCCCCAGGGGCATTGTGTGTGAGCCCGCCTGGAGATCGCAGGCCCAGGGGGCAGCTCCACCCGAGGAGACAAGACACGCCTCAAACCGGGCAAACTCCCGGCCTCCTCTGGCCCCAAGCCAGCAGCCGCCACCCGCCACCTTCTCTCCTCCTGCGCTGTTGCCCCGACTGCCCTGCCGGGCCCCGAACTCGCTGGCGCCTGGGCGCGCGGCCCCTCGGCCCAAGGGGCTGGCGGCGTGGTTGGGACGATGTGGCGCATGCGTGGTGGCGCCACCAGGCGCGGGAGCTGCGGCGGAGGGGACAGCCGCGGGCAGGGCCGCCCGGGCCGCGTTCGTGGGGGTGGCGGCAGCGGGGGCTGGAGAGGCCGCGCGGGCGGCGCCCGACAGCAGCTGGAGGAGCGGTTCGCCGACTTGGCGGCGAGCCACCTAGAGGCCATCCGCGCGCGGGACGAGCGGGACCGACAGAACGCGCGGCTGCGTGAGGAGAACGCCCGACTGCGGCTCGAGAACCGGCGGCTGAAGCGCGAGAACCGCAGTCTCTTCCGTCAGGCCTTGCGGCTTCCCGGCGAGGGTGGTGACGGGGCGTACGCGGAGGCGGCGAGGGCGACCCCGAGCCCCGAAGAGGCCAGCACGAACAGGAGAGCTAGGGGCGGCGGCCCCGAGGACGAGCAGGGCAGCCCCAGGGCCCTGAGAGCCCGGCTTGAGAAGCTGGAGGCCATGTACCGCCGGGCCCTGCTGCAGTTGCACCTCGAGCAGCGGGGGCCGCGCCCGCGTGGGGACAAGGAGGAGACCTGTCCACGCAGACCCGACTCAGGCCAGGGAACCCCGGAACCCGAGCCCGAACCCTCGGAACCCTGGCTGTAGCCCGAGGCCGCAGCCGGGGGGAGGCGGGGCTTCGCGCGGGCCCCTCCTCCTCCGTTCACGGTTGCCCCCAGCTCGCGCGCTCCTGAGCCGCGCGCTCCCGCCTCCTGCCTGGCCGGCCACTTCCGGGGGCGAGTCGCGCTCGGCCGGCAGAGGCTGAGAAGGGCGCGGGGCCGTCTGAGTCCACGTGTACAGATCAACCTTCTCTGGCCCCTGCTCGTTTCCGTGGAGGGAGGCCAGGCAGCGGAGGGGCGGGTTTTAAAACAGCAAGAAATGGGTGCCAGTCAACACTTCCTAATGCCTGAAGTTTTCTGAGTGTTGTGAGGACCTGTGGTATTTTTTCCCTCTGTTTTGGTTCTTTGAGGGGTGAATAATACATTTTGAATCGGTTTAGTTTGTTCATTCTTAAGTCTCCCAGAGCCTCTAGCCGCTCTCTCTTATGTGGCCAACATTCTAAGTATTTGGTTTGTCTTTATAAGTCGGTGTTACTTGGATAGCCTATGAAGTACCACCCTTTTATGAAAAAGGTGATATATATAATTTAGAAACTCATGTCTGCCCTGGCTCTAGTCCTTATACATCTAATATATACTGATTTGTTTACCCCATTCTGCCCCCCACCCCCAGCCCTGGGAATTTTTAAACTATCTGCCTATAGTAATTCTTTGATCGGCAAATAAATTTGGTGCACTAAAAATAACCTAAAGCTATCCCACGACTATTATTTAAAGTGTGTGAAATGTTTACACGTTTCTTTAAGAAATATACATGTATGTATATATTATACCTATTTTTAATATCTGAACTTGATTAGCTTTTGTAAACTCATTTTCTTTTCGCTTTATGAAACAGTGATCTTTTAAAACAATCTAAAGATTAGACAGTCTAAACATTTCATAATTTTTATACATTTTAGACTTGACAGCATAGCACACAGCTACTTTGCCTAATATTGCTAATGTTTAAGAATTTTTAAGAAATTATGAATTATATGTATATCAGAAGTCCCAAAACAAAGTGATTTAAGTCTCAGTTGTAATTTCAATGCAGGAAAAAAAAATGTGATTATCTTAACAAATATTCTA
The DNA here is from genome assembly GCF_963455315.2 of Globicephala melas. Classification (NCBI taxonomy): domain Eukaryota; kingdom Metazoa; phylum Chordata; class Mammalia; order Artiodactyla; family Delphinidae; genus Globicephala; species Globicephala melas. Next base: position 73,988,455 of record NC_083319.1, on the reverse strand, counting down.
AAATCAGTTGATTGTACTTTGTTAATGAATAACACCTTTGCCTAGTAATGAAGAGGATACCATTGTACCTGGTAAAAATCATAGGTGTAAAAGGGTGTTTAAGTGGTGGAGAACACTTCAGTTTAAGGAGGCAGAAAACAATGAGAAGAGTTTCTGTTACAGCTAGAAAAAAATCATGAGTTAGAATGTTTGTTTTGTTTGTGGAATATTCCAAAAGTTTCATAGCATATATTATAAAACAAGTTGCCAAAGAAAATAGTTTTGAGATGTTTTCTAATCCTGGGTATTGAAGACACTGCATTTTGCTTAAAAGTAATTGATAGTTTTGAACATTAAAATCTTCCCCTATGACCAAGAAATACGAGAAGAATCTTGGTGAGAATAAGTAGGTATATGAAAACTATTTCTATCCCCTTTACGTCGTTTTCTAATAGCGAAAGAATTAAAACACTTTTAGGAGGCAGTAGGAATTGAAGAATGGAAAAAAGCCTATTGGCCCTACTTCTACTTTGAGTGTAAATTAGTTAATCTCTCTAAGCCTTAGTTTTGTTACTATTAAAATGAACATACCATCTACCTTAAAATGTTAATAAAAATTTTATTGAAATGCTATCTGCAGAATACCTGCTTCAAAATAAGATCTATCAGTAAGAATTATAATCCAAATTGTGAAATTTCAAGTGCATATTTTACTGTCACTTTACTTTCCTTCTGTATTTTGTTCCTCTATGACTTTATGGGTATTAGCAGATATGTATATTTCGAATGTGTTGACATTTTTCTCTCCTTTTAAACAAACAGGGGAGATAAAGCCTTTATGATAAGGGAGTAATACAAAAAGTTTAAAATATTTCCTGATTGTGGCAACTGGCGATTCAAGAACTAAGCAAAATATTCAGTTTAACTAGTTTTAAACACCCTTTGTTTTAAAATCATGTATAAGCATGGTGAAAAAAACTTTTGTAATAAGGCACACACACAAATGAGGAATTTTTTTTAGCACAATTCCTGAAAAGTTTTAAAAATTCTGAAACCCAAATGCCCCTATAAATGGGTTAAGGCTCAACTTTGTTGAATTTCCCCAATGATACCTGATGAGAAGTATCATGTAGTAATATAAAAGATGTTTTGTTATATCAAAATATGTACCTGTTTAAGAAATGGGTAAAGTTGATTTTAGAAAAGTTTTGTCTAGGCCCTAGTTTGATCTAAAATAACCTAAAACTACAGATTATCATACTTTGTTACAATGACATTTCCATAACTTCAGATTTCTTGTGCAATGAAAAGAGGGCTTATAATAGAAATGAGCAGAAAATGTGTGTCATATTAGCAAGCAAATTCAGTGAGGAGGGTTGGCATTTTTTTAATTAGCAATTTTTATTGCTGCTACTCACAAACGTATACCATCTTTATGTTTTCATCTGTAAAAATTAGGATGTAAATCAAAGCAGTATAAAATGGGGTCTTTTGTAGATCATAGAACAAGCTGTCCTTGCTATACTTCTTGAACATAGTGAATATTTGAAGAATACTTGAAAATATTCTTTGTATTGTTTAGTCTTAGACATAGATTGCCAATTTATGAGTATCGCCATGATGAAACTAATACCAAATTATTCAATAAATTAAATCATCAGTATATACTAAATAATTGTTAGCAACATGATTTTGATCCCAGTGCCAAAATACCATTTTCTATTTTGATTAAAGGAACAGATTTTCACTGAGAATTTGTCATAAAATCTTCATGAGTGAATGAAAAAACTTATTACTATTTCTGTTCAGTGATTAATTGATCAATTATAAGTTCTAATTTTTCTACTATAAACTTGCTTTCCTGATATATATTTTACCTATCTGATATAGACACTATATAAATCTATTTGTGCAATGGAAATATGAACCAAGGAAAACCAATAATACCCACGTCTGACTTTATGAGGTTATCATGCTCAAATTTCAGATTTTAAAGCTTAAACTAATATTAGCATCTCTTAATGATTTGAATTAAACTATGTTGTGTTTAATCCATAGGGGGTTTTGCTTATTAAAAAATTCATATTCAGAATCGACTTGTCAGTATAGTGTTTGCATTATTCATGTTAATTTATTAGACTTTAGAGAAAATTTGAGAAGGACTTTAGAGAAAATTTGAGAAAGGGGGCTTCCCTGGTGGTGCAGTGGTTGAGAGTCCGCCTGCCGATGCAGGGGACATGGGTTCGTGCCCGGGTCCGGGAGGATCCCACGTGCCGCGGAGCAGCTGGGCCCGTGAGCCATGGCCGCTGAGCCTGCGCGTCCGGAGCCTGTGCTCCGCAACAGGAGAGGCCACAGCAGTGAGAGGCCCGCGTACCGCAAAAAAAAAAAAAACAAAACAAAACAAAAAAAAACCTCTATTGTATTTTAAACTTAATGGGTCTGACTTAAGTTATGGTGAAGACTCTGTTGCTAATAACCAAGAAACCCAACAATTCAGTGACTATTAAAAACAGGATTTTTAAATCTGATACATAAACTTCCTGATTCAGGTGCTTCAGGATGTCAGGAAGCTATGCTCCACATGGTCATTCAGGGTCTCAGATTCTTTTTATCATGTTTCTCTACCTTGCCCAAGGTCATTGTTTCATCTGTGTGGTAGAAATAGGTTACTTTCAGGTCCAGGTTTCAGCATATGGGAAAGCAAAAGAAAGGCTTGGCCAAGTGAGAAAGTGATATAAATTCCCCTGGTCACATTCTGCTGGTAAAACCTTATCACATGACCCATTGACCCTGGCAGCTATCCTGTGATCATAAGAATAGCAGTTCAGAGAGATGAAAGAAAACTTATGTCTTAATAATATCATTGCAGCTCTGTTTATCACACCCAGAGTCTGTCCTACATCTGGACTTACAGTTATCTGAGAAAATACATTTCCTTATTGTTTAACCCAGTTTGAGTTAGGAGATTCTCTTAGTAGAAGTAAAAATGGAATACTATACAACAGTATGAATGAACGCTATGATGACACATGAAAATATGGATGTCTCCCAAACAAAATGTTGAGGAAAAGAGGCCAGACACAAAGAACATAAAATGGACAAAACGTTAATATCTATATCTATTGAGAACTCTTATAAATCAAACAAGAGAAGGGCAATCATCCCAATGCAGAAAAAGGCAAAAGAACTTACAGATCCTTTATGTTAGAGAAAAGCTGGATAGCCAATAAACTATGGAAAGATTTTCAAATTAATAGTAATATAAAACTTAGATGTCCTATCTCTTATATTCCATAACTCAAATAATCAGCATTTGCCTAATGGCTATAGGAAAAAAATTATAAATCATTCTGAATATCTTTTCCAATGCTCCTTATAGCTAAATGGTTATCAAATCTTAAAATTTTTGGTCTCAAAAATGCCCTTCACAGTTATTCCTTTTTCTTCATTCATAATTTTGGGCATAGGTTATCTAAGGACCTTTGTTTCATTTTGCATGAGGTAAACACTAAGGAATGCAAATTTATTTTAATTCAGAGGATAAATTGGTGTATGTACTATTGACCAATAATTTTCAAAGTAGGGTATGCAAGTATGCTGAGAGCAGGTTAAAAATCTCAGGTCTTCTATTTGCGTTTATTTTTACCTCATGCTTTTAAAATTTATTCTTTCTGTGTGTGTTCTGAAGTGTTCTTAGTATAGTAAATGATATACACATTTTGTTATGTGCTCAACAATATTTATAGATCCTGATAGAGTCTAAAGAATACTACACTGGGAGTCAAAAGCTCATTTGCAGGGTTTTCATTTATTAGTTTTGGACCTCAAGAATATTATAATCTTTTTAACATGGAATTTTTCTTAAATAGGAAAATTGAGTAATAGAATGTATCTAAATATGCATTATAGCTAGGTTTGTTATGAGACTTAAATTAGATATTATAACTAAACTTATATTTTATGCTTTAAAATACGATACTACCAAAGTAAGAAAATTACTATTTTTTGAAAGATAATTTTTCATGTTCCTTGGCTTTTGGGACAAAAAGAATTAGCTATTAAAATTATTTTAGATTTTTGACATTTTTTTTAATCTTCACAACTACTTTTTAAGGTTTAGGATTAATTCATCAGAATTTTTCAGTGCGTATCTTTTTGCTTGGCATTTTATACATTTCAAGCAAGAAATTAGGGCAGGTGTGTATCTATCAAGTATAAGGAGGCTACCGAATTAACCTACAAATCTCAAAAGTTATATTAATGAATCTGTGTGCTTCACAACCTTTTCTGAGAAGAATAAAACAGTTTTATTGAGGCGCATTAACACTACTAATAATTCTAAAACCTGAAAATACCTGACTGTGAAGTTGATTATGTACTCCAACAGAAAGCTATAATCAAAAGGTTTCTGAATCCCCTCCTTCAACAGTGTTTTTTTTCCCCATATTATTGATGCAGATGTTGAGTTTCTTAACAAAAATGCGAAATAATTGGGGCTGAAGACTTCCTTTAGCCAAAAAGAAATTTTCACGTTTTTATTAAGCAATATATTTCATAATGAAATAAATTCCATGAATTATTCTTCTGATACCAAGATTCAGCAGCATAAAATAAAAACAAAATGTCCAAAAATAACTCCTAGATATCAAACATTTGCCTTCCAGATCCACTCTCTATTCTTCTCCACTTTACTCTCTTTTTTACCACATTACTGGCCTCCCTTGGTCCTTGGGTTTCAAGGCAAGATTGGTTTCTGACTGGATTTGGCCATGGAAATACTAGCAAGAGGGCAGAAGCAGGAAGTAGGGTTGGGTATGGGGTTGCTACAGTTTAGCTGCATCCTGCCTATCAAGGGTCACAGCTCCTGTAAGTCTGCCTTCTCTCAGAGCTCTCTTTCTCCAGGTTCTGGTAGGGGCTCTAGCCTCTCACCACTTCTGCCCAAGGGGTGGTGAAGTTTTCCGTAGTAGGTGTTACTACCTTCAGGGTACTGCTCCGTATCCTTTGGTTTCCCTAAACCTTACCCAGTTTTTGCAAACAGCCCTTTATTGCACCATTTAAAAATTACTCACCTTCAGTGTGCCATTTTTTTTCCTGTGGGGACCCAGGTTGATTCAATAAATGAACAGTGACTACTGATATTGATATCGATTTGCATACTTTTACTGTATTTAATTTAATGCATCTTGAAGAGTCCATGGAGCAAAATGCTATATCTCAAAATCTGATCTTCAGTTAATCTAGTTTGATGCTTTCTTGATTTAACTAACTCAAAACGGACACATGAAAATTAGGTTTTACAATTAGATACTAGGTATATATTAGTGGTTACAGGGTTTTTAAAAAAATTGTATCCTCAGTGATTCAGTATCATTCAACAGATATTTAATTTTTAATAACTCATGTATAAAATCTTTGACCATTAGTAATACAATCTATGAAATCATTTCTTCCTTTGAAGTGTTTAACATCCAATGCAAAGATGCAGACATATAATGTAAAATAGGAAATCAGGGAGAAAATATTAATGACCTAAAGTAGGAAGAACAGGATTAACATGAAGTGTTATTAGAGCTAATTCTTAAAAGACACATAGGGTATCAAGTAGATGGGTCTCATGGGATGATTATTTAAGACTAAGCGAACATGAGCAAAGGGATGTGAATAGAAATGTATAGGGAATGCTCTAGGAATAAAAAAGACTGTAATATGACTGCAGTGAAGGGTATAGAGGATTGAATAAAGCAGATTGTGGTCAAATAGTGAAAGACCTTAAACTCCAAATGGGAATTTAATCGTTCAATGGAGAAAAATCAAAGTTCTTTGAGCAGGTGATTGATTTAGAATTGTAGAGTAGCTCATATCATGATCAGGTGTAGTTTTAAGGAAGATTACACAGGCAGCAGATAATTAGAGGAAAGGGGAAACTGGAGGTAGAAATGCCAGTAAAGAAATTAGAGCAATGGTACAATTAAGAGGTAACAGTGTTTGAACATGATCAAAATTGTTGGCGAAGAGTATGTTTCTTAATTTGTTTCCTCTGAAAGCAGAGCTTGTTACAAGGCAGTATATAAAGATAATACAATTATGGGGGAAACATCTACAGCTATAAGAGATAAAGACCAAAGAATAAACTTAGAGAAAAGTGTATATTCAAAGAACTAACAAAGGAGATTCAAAAGAGTAGGCTAGAAATGTAAGGGGAAATCTAACAGATTGTAATTCCTTAGGGGAAACCCAGGGAAGATAGATTTGATGAAAGAATGAACTGTTTAATACTACAAACAAGTTAAGCAATATGTGATAGAGTCCAAATAAAAAATGGTCTAATTGTCCGCTCATCCCTATATCCATAGCCATTATAAAGTAATTTTACAACTCTACCTATGAACAGATGGAGCTTCTTGTTGCTCCTTGCTTTGGCCAATGGAATGCAACTGAACTGACAATGTCTTTGTGTATAGGACTCAAGAGACCATGAACACTTCTGTACTTTCTTAGAATATTGTTGTCACCACATGAACAACGTTAAGCTAGCACGCTGGGTGGAATGAGTGTAAACTCATCACTCTTGTTACCCCAGCCCATGGCCAGCCAACTAGCATGCTGGGTGGAATGAGTGTAAACTGATCACTCGTGTTACCCCAGCCAACAGCCAGCCAACTATCTTCAACCACCCAGTTCCCAGTCAGTCAGCTAAACACACAGATACGCACAAGCCCTGTATAGGTCAACTCAGCCAGGCCCAGGTCAGGAAAACCACTGACAAGTAAACTTGTGATCAACAATTAATGGTTATATTAAGTCATTAGATTTGGGGAGCAAACTGTTAGATTATAAATTGTTGAGCAGTTACAAGGAATTTGGCAATGAATATTTTTAAATAAGTATCTTAAAGAGAAGAACAGAGTTGGAAAAGTTGCTGAGGGTATTATTATTTGTATTCTGTGTATGGAATGAATTTGAGTATGTTTCAGGAGAGATGCGAATAATGGAAAGTGAGATGAACAGCCCAATGGAAGAAGATATAAAGAGTTAACATGTTATCATGAATGGATTAACTCAAATGCACAGATGATTAGAATAGTCTGGTAAAGGAATAGATTAAATTCTTATTGAAGAGGAGGTAAGGAGAAAAGAGCAGGTGATAATATAGAGAAAGAATGAGGTTGGAGACAGGTAGATTTGAGTGAGGTCATGTCTTTTCAATGAAACAGTAAAATCATTTGTTGAATTAAGTTAGCTGATTTTCTGTTCTAAAAGTGGAGAAAAGTTTCAAACACTGATGAAAGATATTTAAAGTGTGGTCAATTGGGAGATAAATAAAAGGATGGCTGAATGGTTCTGAGAGCCCAGGTGATTCTGGATAGCAAGAAACACACTGCAAGTGTAGAAATCATATTGGCCATTGGGAGAAAAAACACGCAAGAGAAAACTGAAAGATAACCTCAAGATACACAAGAGAACTTTTTATTTCTAAGGTTGGATTTCACTAAGCAGTCTTACTGGTAACTGAATTCTGATGATTTCTTTCTGTATGTTGTATATCTTGAATTAATCCTATTAGGATAAGTATAATTAATTAGATCATGCATGTGCAAATTTGAAAATTTCATAATTTTGGAGTCTTGGCAGTGTATGTAGGGTGGAAGAGAGGGACAAAGTGGAGACTTGACAATCCAGACTAGTGTTGGGAAAGAAATATAAAATATTAATAAGAAATGTAAGGAAAACAGTGCCCTCTCTTTGTTTATCAGGCTTAACATCAGGATTGTGAAGTTGATGAGAAACAGTTCTTGGGTCCTTTGTGCAGAGATGGCAAACTGTCTCTGTATCTGCAGCATGTTGATCAGAGGAGGATGTTGATAAAGGCAAAGAATGAGGTACATTTATACAGGAAGGGAAGACTGGATTTTTGTGGCAGTCTCTTGGGATTTCCTTTCTTTAATCTGCAGTCAGAAGAATCAATTGGATTCAATATCTTTACTTATAGCATAATAATATCAATGCAGAATTGTTGAGAAAATCAAAAGAGATGAGTATACATGAAAGTGCATTGAAAATCTAAAACCTGATGCAAATGAAAAGGATTTGCTAAAGCTAACGGCAACAATATTTAAGATAACTTTTATTAAAATTTGTTTTTAAATGATACAAGGAATAAGCCTTATCATATTGCTTAAAAATACTGGTTCTGTCTCAAAATGATCAAAGCAATTAATCTAAAACGTTTGTCATAAGGGGTTAAAATAATACCCTGAGTGTTACACGTTATAAAATTGTGTATATACTGTTTCAATGTATGTACACAACATTCACCAAAGAAACCTAAATTCAATTACTTCTAACCCCACCAGCCCTGCATATCTTACTGCTTCTATCATGCAATGTTTATGTGAACTTTTTTTTTTTTTTTTTTTGCGGTACACGGGCCTCTCACTGTTGTGGCATCTCCCATTGCGGAGCACAGGCTCCGGGCGCAGGCTCAGCGGCCATGACGCACGGGCCTAGCTGCTCTGCGGCATGTGGGATCTTCCCGGACCGGGGCACGAACCCGCGTCACCTGCATCGGCAGGCGGACCCTCAACCATTGCGCCACCAGGGAAGCGTGAACTATTTGAACTATGTGAACTATTTTTATTATCATTTTTTGTACCATTTGAAAGTCCTTCATGATGAGGATTATTTGCTCTGTTCGTCTACATAGATGTTGATAGAGCATAAAGCCAGTGACACATAATTTTTGAACATTGATATGTTCTCCCTGCTATCTTAAACAGGGAAAGAAACAGCATAATTCACCTACTAGTTTGTATTTTGCATTCTGAAGATCAGGTCTCAAACATATATACAAGGTGAGAAATTTTAAAATAATCCATTCTTTTATTAATGAAGTTAACAGTCATTCACTTTTGAAATGTATGTTGAGTACCTGCTCTGTGACAGGCACTGTCCTCAGTCCCTACCTTGGAAAGCTTGCAAAGAATTGAAGGGAGGTAAATAATAAATATCTTTTTTCAATCCAAAATAATTTATCAATTTTTGTTTAACAAAATTTATTTTTCAGTTTTTGGTTTATATTAATTGGGAGGACAAGATGAAAAAAGTTTACACTGAGAGAGGCAATAGCATAGTGGTATGAGCAGGTGGTTTTGAGTCACTATCACTGAGCCTTTCTAGTTTTCAAGCATAAAGCTCTCTTCCCATTTTAATTCCCCTGATCTGTATAAATTCTCACCAACTCATTTAATTTTAGATACAATTTAAAAATGAATATTCCACACAATGTGTAAGGATAGTGTCTTCAGTAAACGGTGCTGGGAAAGCTGGATAGCCATGTGCGAAAGAATGAAATTGAACTCTTAAACCATATACAAAAATTAACTCAAAAAGGTTTAAAGACTTAAACATAAGACCTGAAACCTTAAAACTCCTAGGTGAAAATATAGAAAAGAAAGCTTCTTAACATGGGCCTTGGCAATGATTTCTTGGATATGACACTAAAAGCACAGGTAACAAAAGCAAAAATAGACAAGTAAGATTACATCAAATTAAAAAGCTTCTGCATGGCAAAGGAAACCATCAACAAAATGAAAAAGCAACCTGTGGAATGGGTGAAAATATTTGCAAACCATATATCTGATAAAGGGCTAATATCCAATATATATAGGGAAATCCTACAACTCAACAGCAAGCAAGAAGGAAGGGAAGGGAGACAGGAAGGGAGGGAGGGAGGGAGGGGAGGGGGGAGGAAGGAAGGAAGGAAGGAAGGAAGGAAGGAAGGAAGGAAGGAAATGATTTGATTAAAAATTGGGGAAAGAACTTGAACAGACATTTCTCTAAGGAAGACCTACAAGTGACCAATAGGTATATGAAAAGATGCTCAACATCTCTATTCATCAGAGAAATGCAAATCAAAACCACAATGAGATATCACCTCATATCTGCTAGGATGGCTATTACCTAAAAAGAAGTTTTGTTTTTTTTTTTAAAAAGATAAGTGTTGAGGAGGATGTGGAAAATAGGAAACCCTTGTATACTATTGGTGGGAATGCAAATTGGTGCAGCCACTATGGAAATAGTATGGAGGTTCCTCAAAAAATTAAATATAGAACCACCATATGATTTAGCAATCCCACTTTGTATATATATGCAAAGAAATTGAAATCATGAAGTCAAAGACATATCTGAACTCCCATGTTCATTGCAACATTATTCCCAATAGCTTAGAAATGAAAGCAACCTAAATGTCCATTGATGACTGAATGGATAAAGAAAATGTTTACTATATACATATTAATATATATATATATATATAAAATGTTATAAAAGTAGGAAATCCTGTCATTTGTGATGACATGGATGAACCTGGAGAACAGTATCCTAAGTGAAATAAGCCAGACACAGAAGGGCAAATACTACATGGTATCACTTATATGAGGAATCTAAAAGAGTTAAACCCATAGCAGCAGTGAGTGGAATGCCGGTTGCCAGGAGGGGGAACAGGGAGGTATTAGTCAAAGGGTACAAACTTTCAGTTATACAAGATGAATAAATCCTAGAGATCTTACTGTACAGCATACTGCCTGTAGTTAACAGTACTGTATGGCATACGTAAAATTTTGCTAAAAGGGTAGATCTTATGTTAAGTGTTCTTATCACACCAAAAAATAAAGATGTCAGTAGGAAACTTTTAGAAATGAGGGAGATGTTTGTGGCATAACTTGTGATGATAGTTTCACAGGTATATACTTATCTCTGAATTCATCAAGTTGTATACATTAAATATGTACAGCTTTGTGTTTGTCCATCATACCTCAATAAAATAGTTTAAAAAATAAGGTCTTGCTTGCTTTTAGAAGCTTTCACTGAAGTAAGTGGATATTTAACTTGAAAGGTGACATTATATAAACGTACATCATGTGTTTCATTTGATTGTGAATTCTCAAAGGCAAGAATTGTATCTTATTCACCCTGTATCCCTAATAAGTACCTGGAATATTATAGGGAATAAATAATTATTTTTTACTTTTGAAAAAAAAAAAGATTCCCAAGCTGAATGGAAGCAGATTACTTTTCTCTTCTTCCAAAAATGTATTTTGAAAGAAACGAGATGAGTTTTCCTAGAGATGTATCTAATTGTTTGGCAGTAATTTGTGGTCCTTCAAAAATCGGACTAATTATCATCATGTAGGCAGGGGTTCTTAGGTGGCAATTTGTAGTTTTTAGCAGTTTTTTACTTGCAGCATTTTGAAGTTGCTGCAGCAGGAGGTAAAGCACAAAACCATGTTTATTTGAAAGGAAATATCTAAAATGCTATGTTATAGAATCACTGAAGTTGAGTTCAGGGGAAGTGAAGAATGTATCTTTCCTCTTGTTTATATTAGTTAAACTTCCTGTGTTTTCCACATAATGGTGATTTAGAATTTGGTTCCTATAATAGACTCATAAGTGTACTAGTGTCTTAAATTGGTATTCACTTACAGATATAGTCTAATACACTGGCCAATATGGTAGCCCATAGCCAGAGGTGGCTGTTGAGTATTTGAGCAGTCTGACTTGAGATGCATAAAGTAAGTGTGAAATACACACTGGATTTAACACGCTTAGTCAAAAAAGCTTAAAATATTACATTAATAATTTTTATATTAATTACATGTTAGAATTATAACAGTTGATATATTGGGGTAAATAAAATATGTTAATAAAACTATTTTATCTGTTTCTTTTACTTTCTTAATGTGGCTTCAAGAAAATTTAAAAGCATACATGTAGCTTGACTTATATTTCTTTTGAATAGTACTGTCTAATAAGTACAGAATACAGTGGGATTATTTTTTTACCCTTGAGAACATCATCTTCTGTTACTGGATTACAATGATTTTTATATCACACAGCTTAGGTTTGTATTCAATTTCTCATCTACTAAAACCAGGAGCTACATTTAAAGAGAGCTGCTGGTAAGCAGCTCAACACCATTCTGCAGTTTATTATATGTATCAAAAATTTATATATCCCACTTACTTGCAAATAGTTTTTGCCGAAGCTTACCCACAAAATATATTTAAACACAGCAGTTACAAATAAAATCAAATAGAAACAAAACAAGATAGAGGAGGAATAGGTATCATTCTAAAGTAAAGTGTTTACTGTACTTGATTAGTCATTTAGACCAAAGTTTCTTACAAAGGGAAAAGGAAGACGTAGCTATTGTCTTCTTGGCCTTATGGTAAATTAAAACAAAAATTTGGAATCATCCATTATTAGAAACTGAACTTTTTATAAGGTAGCCTCTAAAGCTTTCTGAATGGTGAAGAAATAAAATAAAAAGGCAGCAAACTATCTGAGAAGTGAGGAAAATCAGAGCACCTTAAAAATCTATTGCTCCTATATCTGGTTATCCCACTGATGACCCTACTTATGTGGCCTCAGTTATACATATGTATCTTTGTTCTGAAATAATGGTAACATGAATAGCAGCAGTAAGGGCCCTCTTCATCAAATTCCATAGAGTATTTGAAAAACCGGTAGTGAAAATTTTCAGCAATACTATGAGGGATCAAAAGATCCAAGGGTTGCTTTAATCAAAACATAGCTTGAGGTCAATTAAAAAGTTGTGCAGTACAAATGGAGAAAAACATTTTGGCATTTTAGAAGGGAACCTGAAGAATCTATTGAAATGAATCACATATGAAAAAATTGCTTTTAATTAATTACATCCTGGTTTTAGTCAAGTCTGAAAGAGAAAATTGAAGTGAGAAGAGGGAAGTAAGGAGAATGTAGTTGAAATGAGAGGTAGTGAGAGCCAGAACTTCCTTGTAAACCCTGAAAAGAAATTTGCGTTTTGCTCTAAGTGTGATTCTAAGCCATTGACTTTGAGTGCTGGAAATATAGAATATCATTTTACATTCTAAATCATCAGTCTGACTGATCTGGGGGCCCAGAGAGAAATCAAGATAATGCCTTTTTAGAAATAGACATAAAGATATGTTATAAATTCTTGATTACAAGAATTCAAATCTCAGGGAATGGATCAGGGCTGGATATGAAAATTTGGGCATCAATATATAAAGAATAGAAGAAATCTTCTGGGAGTAGTTAGAGATAGAAAAAACAAGTGGCCTGAACTCCCAAATATTTGGATCTCACCTAAAGATGCTGAAGTCAGTAAAGAAAACTTAGAAGGGGCAGAACAAAAACCAGGAGCATGATACTTCGTGGATGCCAAAGAGCCTATGACAGGGATGGGGGATTACCAAGTGTGCCAAATACCATGAATAGGCTGAGTAAGAAGAGAACACAGAAGCAGCCATGAGATGTGTCACCACCGGGGCCATGGTTGACATTGACTAGGGTGGTTTCAGTGGTGCAGTTTAAAAGAAAGATTGGAAGCTGACAAAGTGAATCCTAGATGCACAATTAATAATAGGTTTTTCAAGACTTTCCTATTAAAGGAATAACAATAACAACAAAATGAAATGATAATAAGCCAATAAAGGATTAAGAGAAACTTGTATTTTTATGTTTTTTTAATTCTAGGAGTGATACAATGGAAAGAGAAAGATGATATTCCTGGAGCATATGAATAGGGGACCAGTGTCCTCTAAAAGAGGAGATAGGGACAAGAGGATGGAAGTCTGAGAATATATGAAAAGACTGGCCTTAGAAGAGAGTAGGGACACTTCATTCTTTGTCATAAGAAAGAAAGCGGATAGAGGATAAAGAGATACAGGTGGAGCAGCAGATTTATTGGAGGGACTCTAAAGGCATTACTTTCTTCTTTTTCTATTTTCTCAACAAAGTGTGAAGCAAGTCATCGGCTGCAATGGAGGGAATGGATCTGTCTTATTACAAAAAGAATAAAGCAATTGACTCTAATAAAGAGAAGCCATCTAAACCTGTTTTCAAGGTCGCATGCTACATTTTCTTTCCTAGTAAACCCACTGCTATCTACATGATTCTAAATGATTGGAAGAGTATCTACAACCCAGATGTTTGATAATTCTATGTCACTTCTTAACACTGTTGGGTTTATGAGTGAATAGGGGAGGCTGGAATACATGTCACTTCACTCACATTTTCTTTATTTGTTGAGTCATCAGTACTTAGAGCAAATCTGGAGGATAGCCAAGAGATTAGCCATACAAAGGCAGGCTGAGGTTTAAAATAAAAGAAGTTAACGTCTGTTCCCCTGAAATAATATTTATATAGAAATCAAACATAGATTTTATTTTTTCATTGCCATAAAAGATATAGAGAAGGCCAGATAAACTCATCTATTTTATTTCCTCAGAACTACAGAAAATCTGATATCAAAAGACAAACATGAAGATTAGTACTTGAATTGTGATTATCAGATATTATTGCAATTTATTCTCAGGGTAGTACCATTTTATGTGACAATTTCAGGCTGAACTGTAACCTATGTACTAAGGCAGTCATTCTCCACCTGTTGAAACTTAAGGTATGGGAGTTCTTATTTTGAGGATACTGATGAATCTTTAAACATCAGTGGATATAAAGATAATCAAAAATACTACTTTAAAAACATAGAAACCTTAATTTTATTATCTTTTGGCAATAGCTCATATTGTTTGATTGGGTTAATTAGTGTTACAAATCCATTCTTTATTATTTATTAGCTAGATAAAATCTTTAGATGTGTGGTGGAACAATCCCTTTGTAACTTTACTGACTTTTATTGTTGAGGGCTTTCTTAAAATGTGTTTCTATAATAAATATATAAAGTGTTCAGTTTGGAGACCTATAAGGCAGTTGACTCCTGAAAATCAGTGACAACATCTAGGTACAACATGATAAATCTTGGGCTCTAGAGTCAGGCAATCCTGAATTACTGTTCTGCCATCTCCACTGAGTTGTATGTCCTTGAGTAAATCACTTAACCTCTAAACTTTCTCATGTGTAAAACAGGGAAATTAATAGTATCGCTACAGTTGTAAGATAAGTTGAGAACATGAATATTAAACACGTGTGCAAAGTATTAAACGTGTGTGTAATGGCAGCAATGGCATATGTGGAAAGCAACCTATGTGGAAGTTTCTTCATGAACGGGGTGGTTCCTAGATGTTTACTTTTTTCATCTCTCTTGTTGAGCTTTTCTTTTTTAATTATTAATATGCAAATTCATTGTAGGTAGATGTGGTTTGCATTTTATTTCCTAATATTTGATGCCTAAAAATATATATATTTAATATACTGTATGTAGAAGATAGGAGACATAATAGTAAAATTTATACCTATGAACTCATCACCCAGTTTAAGAACTGAAATAAAATAAACACAGCTTCATCAACTAGGTGGTCCTTTACTATCTCGTGCTCCTGACTCATGGTCAGGGATAACTGCTATTTTAAAGTTTGGATTTATCATTTTCTCTTTTAAAAATACACATTCATCATATATGAAAGTATCCCTAAAATATATTTTTTATTTTGCTTTTTTGCTTATGTCGTTTCTGTTAACAGCATTTTTGATCAATATATTCCTAAAGTGTATCCACGTTTGGCATTTTTATTTTTTATGATTATAAAAAATCCCATTGTGCAAATACAACAAAATTTTGTTCAGCCTGTTTTGAGGATTATTTGAGTTGTTTCCAATTGTTTTGCTATTAGGAACTATGCTGTATCTTGTACATTGAAAATTAGTGCAGGTGTACCTCTAGGAAAAAGTGGAATTGCAACGTCTTTTTTCAGTTTTACAAGATTCTATTGTGTTTCAAAGTGGTTGCACCAATTAATTTGAATAAGTGTCATATAAGGATACTTGGTGATCCATAAACTTACCTTCAACTTTAAAGAAACAATATTTGCTCAGTTACAGATTTCTCCATTCTATCTCTCCATCCATCCATCAATTCATCTTATTTTTGATGCAGAGTAAGTTGAGGATATCAGTATTCCTCAACACAAAACACTTCAGCTTACATATTATGAACTAGAGTTCAATATTTGTTTAGGTAAAATAAGCATAGAGAAATGCACAAACCTTATGTGTAACATTTCATGAATTTTAATATATGCATACATCTGTTGTATCACACAAATGGCTATCAATTTATAGAAGAACATCATCATCATGACAGAAAGTTCTTTCATGGCTCCTCCCACTCAACTTCTGCATCCTTCTAGGAAGCAGTAATTGTTCTGTTTTGTCATCATGTATTTATTTCTATAGAAATGGCATCTTTTGTGTGTGGCTATTTTTGGGTCATTTGGCATTTTTCATATAAATTTCAGATTTAACATGTCAAGTTCTGAAAAAACTATTAGAATTTTGATTTATAGTACACTGAGTCTATACATAAATTTGGAGGTTTTATTGTCCATGAGAATGGCATATCTCTCCAATTATTTGAATCTTCTTTAATATATTACAAGAAAAATTTATATTTTTTCTATACATCTTTTACATATCTTTTGTTAAACATTTCTTAAGTACTTTACATTTGATAGCTATTATAAATGATAAATAATGATTATGATGAAAATGGTGATGTGATGATTGTATTCTTGTTTCTTCCTGGCATACAGAATTTTATTGCATACTGACCATATATTCAAGTACATTGTTAAACTCTCTTATTTTCTCTAACTTTTTTGTAGAATGTTTTGATGATTTTATATAGTAATAATAATATCTATGAATAATTATATTATTAAAAATTCTAATAATTTTACTCTCCTTTCTTCTCTGTGCTAACAAGGACTTCCAGAACTCTAAATGGAAGCAATGATAATGTACATCCTTATCATGTTTTTGATTTTAAAAGGTCTGCTTTTAGGAAGATACACTTTTTCCAAGTCCTTTTTTTTTCCCCCTCTATTTTATATTTTGTGAAGGTTTTATAATAACTTGATATCAGATTTTTTCATTTATCCACAAAGATTGAGATGATCATACAATATTCTCCTTTAATTTGCTAAGAAGCTGAAATACGTATCAGTGTTGAACCACCCTTCTATTACTGGATTAACTTGGATTAATCATGGTGTACTATCTTTTCTATGCAGTCCTGAATGTAGCTCTCTAAAATCCTGTTTATGACCTTTGCAGCTAGATCATGATTGCGATTAGCACATAGTCTTCTATTAAACAGAATTTATTATTATATATTAAAATCTACTTTCTCCATCTCACATTTCCCTCATACCTTTTAAGCTGCTCCCCTAATTTCAACCAGATTATATTTGTCAGGCTTCAGAGTATGTTAAATACTCTCTCAATTTCATCAATTTAACCCATTGTAGTGGATTCAAAGTCTCTTAAAGTAGTTTGACATTTTCCCCAGAAATAATGGCATTTTGTGTGTAAAGAAGAGACCTAGAATAAAGGCAACGTTTTATTATTTATTTGGAAAGTTCTAGCAAATACAGTATATGACCATATGATATTGAGGGACTCCAGAGAAAAAGACAATTTGACCCCCTAGGCAGTCTCAAAATAGACACAGTTTGACCCAAGTTTGTGTAAATCGAAAAAACAAACAAGCAAACAATACTTTTTCTATAATTTAGAACATTTATATGCCCATTTTTCTGTTATTTTATTTTTGTTCTGGAGTCTGAGCAAACAGAACAGCTAAGATGCATTCTGGTCTTTCTAATCATATCTGTATCACATTACAACTATTAGTTTGTCCCCTCTTTCCTTTCACCCACTTTTAATACAAGTTTCAATTGTGCTTTGTTAGTTCCTGTCCATTACTATTAGAGAGGAGTAGCCTACATCCCCTTAATGAATTACTTTTCACTCTTTCTTCTATTGCATTATTTTCTTTCATTAAGAAGATTTGGGGGATAGCAAAATAGATCTGTCCATATATAATTACAAACTAATAAGTATAAGTTTTCTTATTTTTTTTTTATCAATTATGTGTTTTTGTAGTAGTATTGACTATGAAATAGGAGGACGTATATCTTTTTTGAAAAGAAGGGGGAATTTGCCTTACAATTAACAGTCATTAAAATATTTTTATTATTATGTAGATATAGGTAACAATACAGATATTAAGGTTAATTTTAGTGGTCATTATATTATCATGCTTTTAGTTGACCTCTGCTAAAAATGGAAATTCTGAATTCCATTTCTGCTTTTATAATTCAAAGAGAGATTTTTTGAAACAATGTTCTGGTTTATTTTCACATAAAATTAGCTTTGACTTTCAGTACTTTGCAGGTATTTTGGTAGCATTGCTTCAGTATTGTTATATGCCACTGTATTTTTCTTTTCTTTTCCTTGTGAAATTTTGCTGTCTCTACCAAAAAAAAAAAAAAAAAAGTAAAATTGAGAATAAAGTCTTTTCTTTCTAGTCTTCCTAACTTCTTCAAAAAACAGTTATATGTGTGGCTTGTATCAGGGATTACAAAGTGTGAACCCAATATATTGTCTGTGTGATTAATTTACCTATTATGGAAATTGAATCTGGTAGTCAGTCAAATGTAATTACTTCAGCATGTGCCAGGCAGGGCACTGTATTAGGTATTAGGAGTGTTGCTACCAATAAACCATCCAGGAGCTACTAGTAATATGTTTGTGAAATATTTGTATTAGTTTTTCATTACTGCTATAATAAATTTCCAAAGACTGGTGGCTTAAAACAGCACAATTTTTTTTTTTTAATCTTAGAGTTTTGTTAAAACTTCTAACTTTATGTTAGAAGTATGAAATGTTTCAATGGGCTAAATCAAGGTGGTAGCAGGGATATGTTCCTTCTGGAGGCTCTAGGGGAGAATCTATTTCCTTGACTTTTCCAGCTTTTAGAGGCAGCCAATTTCTTGATTCAAGGTGTCCTTCTACCTTTGAAGCCAGCAAAGGCCCAATGGCCAGTGGAGTCTTTCTCATGCTGCGTCACTCTGATATTGATTCTCTTGGTTCCCTTTTTCACTTATAAGGACACTTGTGATTACATTGGGCCAGGATAATCTCCTTATCTGTTATTCAAGATGGTCACCTTTTTTTAAAGGTCGTTTTAATATTAGTAACCTTAATTCCAACTGCAAACTTAATTTCCCGTTGCCATGTAGCATAACATATTAACAGGTTCCAGAGTTTAAAATGAGCACATCCTGGGGGACCATTATTCTGCCTACCATAGTACTCTATAAGTCTAAGTACCATGCCAAGTTTCAGACCTCTAAAATAATGAACTGAAAGTTTCATCTGTAAAATTTGGATCTAAAACATCTTTTTCATTATTCATTACATACAAGTGCTGCAAAACTTTGATTTTGGTTGATTTATTTGGATAATTATCCTTAGTTCTCCAGCTGATTTTGCATAAGTTAAAATAACATAGATTTAATCTCTTAACCAAACATAAGAGTTCCAGTTTTAGAATTGTATTAATTTTAGAAACAAAAGACAGTAAGGGATACTTATGAATATTAATTAAGTAGGTTCTAAAATAAATTATAAGGAATAACATTTCAGAATCTAAGGACTCAGCTTCTGTGTAAGACATATTAAAAATGACAGCATGGTTTGCCACTACTATTTTTTTTTAATTCCTTCTGACCTTATATGTTTAACTTTTCAGGGTCAAAAAAGAAGTATTAGGTGTTTGATTTGAATGTATAAATTTTTGACTTAAGGGTTTCTGGCTTCAACTCTATTAGGACCTCCTAACCTTACAGCTTGATGTGATTTAGTAAGTAGACATGATGGTCATTGTTTCATGTATAAACAAAAAGCCACTTTTTGTCTTTCAAACTAGATTTAAAATTCACTGACACAGTAGAAATAGAAGTTAGAGTGAATATCATGGAATAATTAACATTATATTCATGTTATGATAAAAATTACCATTTTCATTGATGCTGAGCCAAAATAGATTGCAGCATGAGTTCCTAAAAGATCTCGAAGTCCCATCCTGTTTTTTTTTTTTCCTCAAGATGTCAGAGTATGGTTTTTGCTAACTCATTGGTTTAGAGAATGTATTTGATGAGGCCTGAATGCTGAAATACATAGGTCAGTTATGACCTTCACCTCCTGGTGAAGGATTCTTTAGATGTTGAGCATAAATCTGGAGCAAGAGTAATCATAATAAAAGTTTCTTTTAATTGTTAAGCACATAATGAAACTTTGGGGTACCAGTACTTTGCATCCTCCTCAGGGCTGTAATGGCTGTAATTTCTGATAAGATACAATACTAAACTGACATTTTCATTTCTGAATTTATCCTATTTCATGAGATTTTAGGCACCTTGTTTTAAATAAAATTGCATGACTAACTACTGAGCCCCAACCATCTGTTGCTGTATAGATATTGTGTACTCAGTGAACATCCTTCTACTGAGAAATAGCTTCATATTTCTGTTTTGGAAGGGATATATTTGGTCATCAAATTAAACTTCCCATTTTGCATGTTCAACCAACCCAAACTTTGCCAAGAGGTTAAAAATTCCAGGATCTCTTTATATTTTGCATTAATTACATGAATGGGTTTTAATTTTTTTTTTTTTTATCAGTTATCCCTCATTTTGTTTTGCTTAAAATTTGATTTATTTGGCTCCTGCAGACTTAGAGAATTAAAAACAACTTGGGATCAAATCTCAGCTCTATCTTTTAAAGATGTTTGATTTTTTCACTTCCTTGGATATAAATAGAAAATAATAACACTTATCTTTCTAAATTGTAATGATTAAAAGAGATATGTTTAACTGTCTAACATAGTATCCTATTCATAGCAGATACGCAAGAAAACTTCTTTCCTTGTTCTTTTGTGTTATCTTTTTCTTCCCTCTTCTCCTTTTTAGTTACTAGAGTGGTAAATCCAGGTTACATTTTTGAGTTGCATTGTGTTGTTTTCTGCTTAGACCTTATGGTTGTATAGGGTGAAAAATTGGTTGTTGACATTTATTGTGATGAAATAAAGGATAAAAAAAGGTTTGAGGCTTTGAATACACCATATCCCATAGGAGAAAGGAAAATTAGAGACCCCCAATCCTTGTAGGCCAGTGTGATAAATCTTTAATAAAGCAACTGTAGGATATATCCCTTAAACCTAGAGAAATATATAAAATAATCTTTTAAATCATGTTAATGGCTTGTTTAGTAGCACTGGCCTACTTAGTAGTTAATATTTCCACCTACTTATAGATTTTTCACTTGAGAATTGGAATTTCCTTCTCTTTAATTCCTGTGCATGTTAGAAATATAATATAATACTGTTGGGTGAGGAATCTTTTGCTAACACAGGCTCAGTGGGGGTATGTGAAACCAAAAAAAAAAAAAAAAAGCTATAAGGAGGCTTGTACACTTTCCTCTTATTATTGCACCTGCATTAGCATACCTTCAGCTTCAGTTACTTGTTAAAGAAGGAAATTTTAGAAGAAAAAAATTCTATGTACTTCAAGGAGTATAGGTAAAGAATTACTCAAATTTAAGACATAGGTCCCCAAACCCTAGGTGAAGGCTCACAAACATATATTATTTATTATGTATTTGCTGTGAAGTTTAAACTTCTTAAGTTCAGGGAACATTTTTATTATTATATATTTCCAAGTGCTTCAGGTTATTATCCTCTGGAAAATTAGTGATATGATTTTAAAATGTTATGCTGTCCTTTTTAACAAATAAACATATGAAAATTATTTGAAAATGAAAATCTATGAACAAATAAACGTAAAACACTATAAGAATAATGAATATGATGGTGATGATGATGGTGATTATGAAAAAGATAATGAAAATCAAGGCTATAGAATTTGATGTGGAGGAGAACTGAACAACTTAGTGAAGAGGTGTGATACCTCTTGTTAAGAAGTTAGTGTATCAGGTAGACTGGTATAGGTACAGTGTAATAATAAAGGAGGAATAACTTATTTGTAAGTAAAAGAATTTATCATTTACTGTTTGGTGATGCAGTTAGATACTCAGATGAAGAAGTTATTCCCAGTATAATAATTATATTATACCATTGTTATCACCAGTATAATAATAGTTAAGGGTAAAATATTTGAACACAAATAGCAAAAAGCATTTTGCATGGTGGTGTTTAGAGGAAAGAAGAGGCAACTTCTGCTTGAGAAGGGGGATCTGAAATTCTAAAATCAAGTCATCAAACCAGAGACTTTTGCAGAGAAAAAGCTACAGTTTTTCAGCATTAACTAAATGTGAGGATAAGGAAGATAAAGAAACCAAGTTGATTCAAAGTTCTTAACTTTGAAAGACTAGAGGGTGGGTGCCATGAATAGAAATTTAAAAATCAAAAGGAAATTTTAGTAGAAGACAAATAGCTATAATGCAGTCTTGTTTTGTGGGAGTTTGAGGAAAGTAGGGGTTTTACTTCTGCTTAGAAGGTGGAATTAGTCATTTAAAAAAGAGGCATCAAACCTGTGTCTCCAAGGAAGAGTGATGGGATGGAGGAGGGAGATCAAGTGACATTTAGTCATGAGAAGAGACAGCAGGGAGTACGGAACTCTTGAGGAGAGAGGGTTTGGGACAGGATTGCCTAAGATGTAAGTCCAAGTAGGTATATCAAGGGGATCTGGGAACGAGGCAGGTTAAAAATTCAGATTAAAAGTTTGGGAGAAGACTCAGAGCTGGAAATACAGGATTCTGAGCCATCTGAGGAGAGATGATACTCAAAGATTTATGATAGGATATAATGGATTATAGATAGAAAGACAATGACTCCAGAGGCTTAGGGATGGCGTACCTTGAAGGGCTGAGAGGAGCAGCAAGGCAAGAGAGTAGAGGAAACAGAGAAAGAGGAATCAGAGTAGTGGTAGACAAACTAGAAGAGTGTTCTCAGAAACAGAACCATGAGAGGAAAGAGGATTTAAGGGGGATCAACCTGAAATGTGTATGTTGTCGGAGCATCAAGACATGTTTTTGGAATAGATGCATGTGGTTAGATTGGGAGTAATGATAGCTATGTGCAAACATTGCCATTCCTACCCTTGGCCTCTGCTGGCTGATAACGTTAATGTCTGTAAATATCTTTTCACTTATTTGTACACCTCCATCTCTGTCATTTGTGGTTATTTCAGAAAAGAGAAATCCAGAGCATATGTGCGCCTTTTTAATTTCATGTATCTTTGTACATACTTTCTCAAGTGCCTTGTACATAATTTTATATTCTTTTGTAACCACAGTTTTTCTTTGCACAAAAGATTTGCTAACAAGAGCTCTGATTTCTCAAGTGAACCCAAACATTTCTAATTAAATGTAAGCTTAGTATCTTTCAGAGAAAAATTCTTAATGCTTCCATTAAAATTAGTAAGCAGCACGTGTCTACAACAATAACAGTAGAGTTTGGTGGTGGCTTTTAGCCTTTGGATTGAAAACTGCTTTTGATAATGAACTCAGAATGTCTTGTAGAATCCTTGCACTTTAATATCCCTAATATTATTCTTGATGATTTGTTAAACTTAAGGAGAGTAAAACAACTTTTTTCATACCTATAAAGGAAAAGTCAGGAACAAAGTTTGTCTCTAACTTAAACTACTTAGTTTTTTCTGTTTTTTAATACTTTTGTTGATTCTCTAATTGCTTCTGTGCATATGTTATATTTACCCAATTCAACTGTAAGATTTTTGTGGGCAGAGACCATTTTTATTTTTTTCATTTTTAAAAAAAATTAGCCATGTAGCAGCACAATATCTTACACATGAAACACAATAGTAAACTGAATGTATGTTGAATGGAACCAAAAGAATCTTCTATATTTACATATCCCTCTGTTTCTCTTAATTCTCATTTAAGCATAGTTCAGAATTCATCCCAATTCATTTTTTATGACTTTTTGTAAGAAAAACCTCAGAAATGGCCATATTATAAATGTACCTAAAGTGAAACTTTTTACCATGTTATCAACAAGATAAATATTTTGAACTCAAAACTAGAGAAATTAGATAAAAGGGGAATACTACAAGTTGGAAAAAAAATTAGTACAAAAGCAGCATATCCCACAGAATAAAAAGAAGTAAAAGATCAAGACATTGAAAAATAGGAGTGGGATATGAGAACACTTTTTTATTTCTTGTTTATTTTTCATAACTAACAAATAACTCATTCTTTTTACCTCTGACAGTAACATTTGTGCAGAAAAGTCATTTTCATTAACCTTTGGTTTGTAATTTACAGCCTCTCTGCCCAAAGGCATTGCTGTTATTTACAATTTTTCTTAGTCCTATGGAAAACCAAACGACCATCATCGGAAGGCTAATATATGTTAAGTGCCTTCGGCACATTTCAATTAAGTATTAACATAGATTGGAAAATTTCCAAAACATTTAGTGAATATTACTTTCAATCATTTTCATTAAAATTAATAGCAAGTGTTAAAAAGTAATATACCAGGGAGCTGGGGGAATTGACTTCCTAGCTTCTAAAAGTCCTCTTGTGTTAATGTAGAAAGAATTTTAGTACAATTCAGCCACATAGTAACCTGGTCCCATTAAATCCTCCATTTTGTGTAGGTAGAGGATGGGAGTTATGTGCAAATTGTTTTTTTTTTTTAAATAAATTTATTTAATTTATTTATTTTTGGCTGCATTGGGTCTTTGTTGATGCATGCTGGCTTTCTCTGGCTGTGGCAAGCGGGGGCTACTCTGCGTTGAGGAGCGAGGGCTTCTCACTGCGGTGGCCTCTCCCTCTGCGGAGCACGGACTCTAGGTGCTCCGGCTTTAGTAGTTGTGGCACCCAGGCTCAGCAGCCGCGATGCATGGGCTCTAGAGCGCAGGTTCAGTAGTTGTGGCGCATGGCTCAGTTGCTCCACGGCATGTGGGATCCCCCTGGACCAGGGCTCAAACCCGTGTCCCCTGCATTGGCAGGCGGATTCCCAACCACTGCACCACCAGGGAAGCCCCGTGAATTGTTTTAATACTTTTAAATAGTGACTCCAGATTTTAATGAGTATTTACTAGATACCCTAAATAATGAACTGGCATTTGAGCAAGGTTAAAACCTCCAACTACACTCATACATCACTAACAATATTTTTCAGAAATACTTAAAGATGAGCTTTGAGAAATCAGTTTACAGAAGTGAGAAAAAGAACTCTCCAAATTAAAGATTATACCAAAATAGAGGTACTAAAATCATTATAAGAGGAACCAATGATTGAAAATTTTGTCTGCGAGAATTTAAAAAAAAAAGTAAAACTGATGAATGAAGTGAAATATATTGTTGAAATATCAAAATATATCAGAAATCTTAATGGCCAAAATTTACCTCTAAAAATAGTATTATATAGAATGTTAGCATTAAAATAAAAGTCATTGGCCTTCCTCACTTAGTAACCCTTTATTTTCTTAAAAATGAAAAGATCTCCAGCTGCATACCTGCTTACAGTACTATTGGTATTACATGCAGCATTTTAAAAAGTGATATTTTATCAGATTTAGTTTGTGAGATATATATATATGCACACATATAATATTATATATATACACACATATATATAATTTTCAATTTGGGGTAATAATTTTTCAACCTTTAGAGATATTACACATAAACACTGATTTTCCTTCATGTCTTCTGTTCAAGTCAATGTTATATAAGGATCACAGAGTGGAACATGAACAAGTTAAAGATTTTACATAGAGTTTTGCTGTTGGAATAAGAGCAGCATTTTGAATGTTAATATCATAAAGTGTTTTACTCACTTTGTCCTAAATTTCCTTCAAATGTAAGAGAAGGAAAAGGGATATTATACAAAGGACATAATAAAAGAGCGTAAAGATAAAACTCTTTTCTTTGCAATGGGGATGGCCTTCCTTTTTGTTAGTTTTCTAGATGCTCACCTCTTCAAAAAAGCCATTGAATACAATTAAACTGACACTCCAAGAGTACAGAATAGTGAAACCAGAAGAATACTTAGCTTAGAAAACATGGTAAGGATAATTATGTCACCGCACTTGTGTAAGGTGTGATGATCAAGGTGAGGTACCCCTGGCTATGAATCCAAGTAGTGAATGTTGACATCTGCTTTGTGAAATCAGGGGAGTCAGCCTGGCCAAACAGTAGCTTAGTAGCTTGTATGGCCAGTGCAGGTCTAAGAATGTGGGCTCTCAGGCAG
This sequence comes from Globicephala melas, assembly GCF_963455315.2. Lineage (NCBI taxonomy): Eukaryota > Metazoa > Chordata > Mammalia > Artiodactyla > Delphinidae > Globicephala > Globicephala melas. The sequence continues at coordinate 73,962,432 of NC_083319.1, read as the reverse complement.
GTCCTTAGGAGAGTATGGCTTTGAGAGAGCATCCCTAAGAAACTACTGAAAAATGGGTCATGTAAAAAGCACACAGGTTTATGTTTGCCACTGTAACTGTTACATGAGAAAACTAAGGCTAGTTGTGTGGTGTGTATAGGAGAGACTCAGAAGATGTCGTTCCGCATGTCTGGGATAACTTTTTTCTTATCCCTGTTGTCCACCAGAAAGATTCATTTTTATTCTTCAAATCTGAGGGAAAATGTCATTTGGTTTCACTAGTTTTCATTCGCCCCATTTCTTAAGTAGAGTCATTCCTTCCTTTGCCTCTGCTATATTAACCAAAATTTCAGAAAGGGAGACTGGATTTAAGTAAAAAGGTGTTTATTTGGGGTTTGTTAGGACTGCTACTGGGAGACAAAGGTTCAAGAGGCCCTTGAATTGTGTTCCAAGGGACTATAAAATTTGATTTTTTTTTTTTTATTATTTATTTAGTTTTTGCGGTACGCGGGCCTCTCACTGCTGTGGCCTCTCCCATCGCGGAGCACAGGCTCTGGACGCGCAGGCTCAGCAGCCATGGCTCACAGGCCAGCTGCTACGCGGCATGTGGGATCTTCCCGGACTGGGGCATGAACCCGTGTCCCCTGCATCGGCAGGCGGGCTGTCAACCACTGTGCCACCAGGGAAGCCCCCAAAATTTGATTTTTAAATGACCTTGAATATGCCATCACATAGCACTTCACACACACACACACACACACACACACACACACTTTTTCTTTCTCTCACCATAGATTAAGCATCTTAAAGAAAGGGCCGGTATCTATTTAACTTTTTATTCTTGGCCCCTAGCACACTGACTGATAGATAATAGTTGCTCAAATATATTGAATGAATAAATTAATAATTTAAGGCTATAAAAAAATCGAGTAAGATTAAAGGGTAATAAGATCAGAACAATATCAAGAGTTTTTAAGGAAAAATGTCTCTTATATTTGAAAGTGATTCTAAGTAAATGCCAACAGAATTTGAAACGCTTCTAGATTCCATATGCTTCAAGCACTATTACTACAGAAAGAAAAAAAAAAAGACGGATTCATGTGAGGATAAGTGGGGAATTCTTAGAAATGGTATTTTGCCATATTTGCTAGTATTTTGCTAGTTCTTAATAGGGAGGGGTTAACAAATGAAAAGGAATTAATTTGCACCAAATATATTGCAGTGAATTATAAAGGCATGTAAATTGTAGTTTGGTAGATCATTATAAAATTCTTCCATACTAGTTTGGTTGTTCTCAATTCAGTTGTTTTCATAGTTCCAAATTTGAAAATCAAAAATTTTCAACAGTTTATCTAGTTATGAATCTGGTCTTTGGACGAATTCTATAGAAACTGAATCTCCTAGCATGATTCAGTCTCTATAGATGACTGAATAGAGGTAGTTTTCAAATGGATTATTTGCAAAAAATCACGTTATGGTATATTGTATTTTTGTTTTGTTTGAAATTAATAAATTATCTTTGAAATATTAGATGGCTATTAATAAATAGCATATGTAGCATAAGCTAAGTATCTTCCATCTAAGGTTGCATATTGATAACAGATCAAGTAAAGCTATTCTTCCTCATGTAAGTAGACAGTGAGAGCTTGAGCACCGTTTTTTGCTTTTTTTTCCTACTCTTGTCTCTAATTTGATATCTCTAAGGCTTTGGTTTCTATTTCTATAAAAGCTTTTTCCCATGTGAATTAGGCAATTTTTACTGATAAAGAGAAGACCTCTGTAACATTTTTTCCTGGAAGCTACCATCAAATTGTTGACTTCTTTCCAGTGACCTTCAAAGTATAATGATAATGCATCATTATTAATCTGTATTGGAGTTGAACTTATAACCTTTAGACCAAGACTTGTATATTGGACATCTATATTCATGATTCCTAGATTTTAGCAGAGTATCTATCTCTTGGGTCATCTATGAGGAAACATGCGGAATTCATATGAACATAGTTGTAAAATGGTTAAGATTTTTAGGACAAAAATTGTATGCAATTGAATTACTTTAAGATTGATGTTGCTCACAAGATAATGTGTCTTATACAAGAGTAGTCTATGGCGCTTTTACTGAGTAATTAGGGGATGTAGCCCATGGAACTAACTCTTCTTTGTGTTAAATTCCAATTTTATTTTTGATTCTCAGTAACAAATCAACTAGGTGAATATCCATGGAAAAGGATTACCTATGGTTCCCTTAGCAATAAAATTATATTTATATAATACTATAACTATAATATAATATTTATATTATAGTATAACATAATATATAATATAATAATGTTTATATTATAACAATATATAATAATATAACATTATATTATAATATTTATGTTAATATTCACTTAAAGGTTCAAAAATATAAAATGGATAATATAGCCTTAGATTCTTTATGCCTTTAGAAGTGAAACCTAGCTACTACATAGATATGTAGCTATACAAGTATGTAGAACCTATACTATGATGTCAAGTCTCCTGCGTAGTCTATCATTGCCAACTGATGGTGGTTTTAGGACAGACCTGATGGACACGTATATGGGTTTTGTTTGGATGAAATATATTTGTGCATTAAAACTGAACACATTATTCTGAATCAGATAGACTTGGTTTTTGAATCTCTCATCTTTACCTTTGGGTAGATGAGCAAGGGAAATGCTTTCATTCCCAAATTCCTGTGAACTCTGCTATTATATCTCTAGCACTTAGCACGATGAGCTGGCTAATTGATTCCAATTAAACAAAGGTTTAAACCAAACACGACAGAAAATCATGTCCAAACAAGTGGTTGTTTCCCCTTCATCTTCAGATGTAAAACATGCAAGAGATTCGTTGGAATACTCGTTGTCAAGATCTTCAGAACAGAGGGCTCTGAGAATGGCCACAAATAATATGTAGTAATCACATATAGGTTGAGTAACCAGCCTTTCTCTTTCAACTGAAGTATTTTTTCCCTTGGGAAAAGTTAATCTCCCTACTACAACAAGGTACTGAAAACTGCCAATTACGGCATCTAATTCTGTTGATAAAAATATGACCCAGGTAAAGGTCCTATCCTGTGAAGTCTTTTATTTTCTTTGAAGTAATGTGCTGTGTCCTAAGCATGCTAATACTGACCTATAAAGCTAATTTCAGCTCCATTAACAATTATAGAAATGCACATTAGCAATCAAATAGTAAAGAAAATAATATATTGCAGTGTTCCGTGTTTGAGAAAGTGTAGGAAATTAACACATTCATTTTCTTGGGGCATTGTATGTTTTGACCAACTTTCATGAACATATCTTGATAGTCTGCATCAAAACATTGAAAAATGTATGTACCTTTTGACCCGATAATTCTACTTCACATGTATTTATCCTAATGAACAAATGAGTGTGTAAAAAGATCTTTACAAAAGACTGCATGTCATATCACTGTTATAGTAGGGAAAATATATAAACAATGCGAGAGTCAATAATAGGGCATTTGTGATGTAAATTGTGGCATATCATAAGTAAAGTATAGTCTTAAAAATAATGTAGGAAAATATTAAATACCATAGAAAGGTATTCATGATGTTTTATAGGGTGTGTTAGGAAACATTATTTCCAGTGTGATTTTATTTTTGTTTAAACAAAGTTGTATGTTAAAAAAGACTAAAAAAAAAAAAAGTTTCAGGATGTTGATAGAAATTATCTTTGAGGAGGGTTATTGGGTAACTGTCACTATTGATCTCTATTTTCTAAGTTTTTAAACAACAAACGTTTTAAATAAGAAATATCAAAAATTCATATTTTGAACAACAAAAGGTCATTCCAAAGATAAGTGGTGCAGTATTGATTGTATAGAACCTTGGAAAGTTGACATCACTTTGAATGATTTACTTAGAGATTTCCTTATTTGCTTTTATGTTAGACTGAGGGACGTGACTTTGTTGTTGTTTTTTTTTTTATCTTGTATAAAACATGTTTGTTTCTAGCTTTCAGGAAGCCAGAACAAAGAGGGAAACATACATAAGATGCATAACTCAAGTTATTAGAAAGTAGAAACCGTAACTGCTCTTCAGGGGAAAGAAATATATAAATAACTGTACAACTCAATTATAAATAGTATGCATTAAGTGACAGAAAATGTCCTCAATAAGATGTTAACACAAATGCAACAATTAATCAAGGTACTTAAGAAGCATGTTGAGTTTGTCAAGAGTCTTTCTTTTTCTTTTCTTCCCTAGAATCATTTAGCATTATGGTGAATATACAAAATACTGTATTGCCAAAATTAAGTAACCTGGAAACATTTTGCATCCCCTCATCATATTGGTTTATTTAAATTCAGTAAATATTTTTTGTATGCTTATTATTAGTTCAACACCCTGTTATATGCTATGAAGCATGGCAAGCAGCTTAAGTTGGGAGTTCATCATGTATAGAACTTTCAATTTTATTTAATATTATGTTCTCAGAAACGAAGATTTGTGTATTCTTTTATTCACTAGCAGTTAGTGGTGTAAGTGATAAAATAGGGCAAGACTTTATTTTTTGTACTTGAAGGATGTGATCTGCAGGATTGAAGGATTATATAAGTTCATTTAGAGTCTGTATCCTAAATTTAATAACCACATCTTAAAATAGGGATAATAGTATCCATATCATAGAGGTATACGGAGCTCTAAATGAGAAAGGCATGCAGAAGATTTAGGAGAGTGCCTACCATGTAGCAAAAATATAATAAATGTAATTTATTATTACTATTATTATTATTTTAGTGTCTAAGGCAAAATTCAAACTCAGTCTGGCATACAAAGCTCCCAGAGCCCCTGTCTGTTCCTTCAGTCTTATCTTGCACTATTGCATTCACACCTCATGCTCCCCAGGCCCAATGAGACCTTGCACGTCTCATACATCTGTGCTTTTGCTCAGCTGCCCTTTCTGCATGGAATCCTAGCTTAAAGACCTAACAGAATGTTTCTCATATTTTAAGACTTGATTCAAGAGATGTATATCCCAAAGTCTATCCTGAAACCTCCTTCTCACTCTACTCAGGATTGAATATTTTCTCTCTGATGTCCTTTGTATGCAACACAATTTTCTCTGTAGTGCCCTTGGTATTTAAGTGCTGTATTTGTTTACATATCATTATTCCTCTTTTACACCCTACACTCTTCAAGATCACAAAGTTTTATTGCCCTTTGTATTCTCACTACAGAACACAATGCCTAGAATATAATAGACATTAAAGATGTGAGAAACACATAGAGAATAGCCATGTTCCTCCAGATGAGGCCTAGGCCACCAGCCAACCTACCAGCTCTTCAAGGACACATGAGCAAGCCCACTCCAGAACAACAGCACTGTTGAGTTGAACTGCAGACTTGTGAGAAATAATACATGGCCACGTGGTATTTTAAGCACAAGATTTGGGATGTCTGTTTCATGACAATCACTAACTGATACAGATACGTAAATAAAATACCAGGAAAAGAAAGTAATTTAATTTCAATGCTAGATTTTCCATGAGAACAATATAAAAAGAGACCTGGGAAGGAATAGTTTGTCTGTGGGAGAATAAAAATATTTCATGAAGGGAGTAAAAACTCACAAGGTTAGGGGCTTTTTCATGTCAATTAGAAAAGCTCAAGCTCCAGCTCATCACTCCCTTCTACTCCGTTTTCTTAGCAGACTATTGATGAGAGTCATCAGAGACTCCGAGGCATCCCGTTATTTTGTAATAGCAACTGTGTGTGATGAGTGTCTGGGGCACAATGGAAGTCAGTATAGCTACATGTACAATGTCAGGATTTTTCACAGCGCTTCCCAATTAACTTCCAGAGAGCCTGACTACAATATCACCAGCTGCTCACTCAATCAATTTCTACACATTTTTCTGAGCTAAATGGGGCTTGCATGACTGAATTTGCATAGGAGTTTTCTCCAGTTGCAATATCATAACTAGTGGGCGAGGTATTTGGAAATGATTTTTTTCTGCTTTGTGGGACATTCTCTTTGATTTTATATCTTCCCTGTCTCTTTCTCCAACATTGCTTTTGCATCTGTGAGATATGTAAATTTGGAACGAGAGTCAAAAACCAGTGATGAGAGGAATAAGGTGAACTCCCCTCTTTTCATAATTTATCCATTTATTAATTCATCTTCTTGCCAGATACAAATTGATTGCCTAGAATGTGTAAGGTACTATGCAAAGTGCTGGGGTTATAATAAAAATAAGAAAGAGCTCTTGAAATCATGAAGTTAACATTTTAGGGAAGAGTATGGAAATATACAGGTAATCCACAGATAATGATAGGGAGGGTCTAATTTAGGGAGGGTAGTTAGAGAAATCTTCTGTAAGAGGATACCATTTAAGCTGAGACCTGAAGCACAGGAGTCAGCAATGGGAAGACTTTGGGGAAGGTAATTTAAGGCCGCTGGAAAAACAATGGCAAATCTCTTGTGGAGAAGAGCTCATTGTGTACAGAACTGGCCAGTAAGACTGTAGTGTAACAGAAGATGGGTAAGAGATAAGAAATAAGACGGGGAGCTAGGCAGAGAGTAGTTCATGCAGGGCCCTAAAGATCATGCTAATAATTTACACATTTCAGGACCCAGACATTCAGGTGACTCTTTCTGCTTGTCTTTATTGTCCCAATACCATAGGCAAGAGAGATGCAAGAGAGGAAGACAAGAGACTGACAGTTGCAGTGATACAGGTGAAAGATGTAGTACTTGGATGAAGGACTGATAGTGAGGATAGAAGGAAATAGATTGTGCTATATTTTGGAGGTGGACCTCGCTGCACTAATGAATAGATGTTTTAGAGGGTTTTTCTTTTATCTTCCTTTTTGCATGCAAATTAGGGCTATAAGCCCCAGTTTGGGCCACATTATTCTATCAGTATTAAACCACAAGAGATGCTTCCCATTCAGTAAAGGACATTACATCCTACCAAGATCAACAACTAGGGTTGCCTAATTTTCATACAGGTAAAATGACAGCCAGATAGATTAGGGTAAAAAGATTTTAGAATGACCCCCTGGGAAATTGCTATTTAGATATATAGAAATGGTGATGGGACTCAGGGCAGGCTGCTCCTGAGTGGCCCCCAGATGTGCCCCTTTGGCATGCAGATTATTTTGAGCTGAAAAGTATCAAGGCCCAAAAGATTTGGGAAGAACCTTTGAACTTCCTCCTTACCGTTGAAAAGAATTTAAGATAGGAAGACTGTCCTGTATGGAGCTATCACCAGAGATAACTATAATTAAAGCATTAGGTGTGGTAGACAGGGAGGAACCTTGGAAAGCCCATTCGATCACAGTCCTCTCTATGTCCCACTGTCTCTGGACAGACCAGCACTCATTTGTTTACCAAACATTAACTCTTTTTATCTTCCTGTGAATTTCCCCTTGAAGTCTCAGACCCCCACCTCCTTCTCCTTAGTCCATAATAATATATATATATATATATATATATATATATATATATATATATATATATATATATACACCTCACCTTCCTTTGTTGTCTTTGGAGTTCTTTATACTTATGCGGATTCTCCATGTATACATAATAATTAGGTTTTCTCCTATTAATCTGCCTTATGTCATTTTTATTGCCAGCCAGAAGAACTAAAAGGGGAAAGAAGGGAAATTTCCCTTCCTCCAATGATGGTAAAGATGTGGACACTGAAACATTTCTCCTGACAAAATGATTTACAGTTTCCTTAACCCAACATTCCTTCACATTTGGTGTCTGTTGATGAACTGTGTATGTATGGGAAAACTAGACTTAAACCTAAATTAAACTTTACAGATTTCTTTTTAGAAAATTACATCTGTTTTATTCATACACATGATACAAACTATAATGAACTATTAATAGTTTATACTAAGAGATATAGTAAATGACTGGTTCATGTTAAGTGGTGAAGTAACAGGACACCAAACAAATCCCAAGACAATAGAAAATGATTTACTAAAAGTGAAACCATGCACCTCAGAGTGGGACTCGAACCCACATGGCTGGGGCTCGAACCCAGCCAAAACCCACAGTCTTCCAACTGAGATCACACACCTTGTTTCAGGACTTCATGAATCTCAGGTTCTTGATGTCTCATCACAGAAAGAATTCAGTGAAAGACAAAGTGATAGGTAAGAAGTGGATTTATTTAGAAAGAAACACACTCCACAGACAGAGTGTGGGCCATCTCAGAAGGTGAGAAAGGCCTTGGGAGAAACATACTCCACAGACAGTGTGGGGCTATCTCAGAAGTTAAGAAAGGCACCAGGGTATGGGGTTGTCAGTTTTTATAGGGGTGGATAATTTCATAGACTAATGAGTGGGAGGAGTATTCCAGCTCTTTCAGGAAGGGACTGGTATTTCCAGGAATTGGGCCACTGCCCACTTTTTGATCCTTATGGTCCACCTTAGAACAGTCATGGTGCCTGTGGGTATGTCATTTAGCTTGCTGATGTGTTACAGTGAGCGTATACTGAGGCTCAAGGTCTAGTAGAAGTCAACTTGTCTGCCACCTTGGACCCATTTGGTTTTAATCAGTTTATGTCATGTACTTGGGCTATGTCATTCTTTCAAAGGTTGTGCCCTGACCCCTTTCCTACTGTTTCAAAAGTAGAAAAGGGCATAAACTTCAACTGCTAGTGTTCAGCAACTTTAAAGTTGAGATACAATGCATAAATAGAACTAAATTCTCATGCTTTGCAACTCAACCTGCTATAATGCAACTATTGAAAAACTTTATCTGAAAAAAGATGAGATTTCTTTAGGTTTAAAAAAATCATAGAAGGGACTTCCCTGGTGGCACAGTGGTTAAGAATCTGCCTGCCAATGCAGGGGACACGGGTTCGAGCCCAGGTCCGGGAAGATCCCACATGCCCCAGAGCAACTAAGCCCGTGCGTCACAACTACTGAGCCTGTGCTCTAGAGCCCATGAGCCACAACTACTGAGCCCGTGTGCTACAACTACTGAAACCCGCATGCCTAGAGCCTGTGCTCTGTAACAAGAGAAGCCACCACAATGAGAAGCCCATGCACCGTGACAAAGAGTAGCCCCTGCTTGCTGCAACTAGAGAAAGCCCGCGTGGAGCAACAAAGACCCAATGCAGCCAAATAAATAAATAAATAAAAATCATAGGAGAAAAATATTACAAATACAAAGAACACAGTGGTTTATATAATTGTTGTAAAGAATAATGGTCTCCCAAAAATTTCCACGTCCTAATCCCCAAGGCCTGTGGATATGTTACGTTATGTGGCCAAAGGATTTTGCAGGAGTGATTAAGTTAAGGACTTTGCGATGAGGAGATTGTCCTGAATTATTTGGGTGGGCCCAGTGTAATCACAAGAGTCATCATAAGAGGAAAACAGGAGGGTCAGAGGTAGATAATAAGATCTGATGTCAGAACTAGATTGCAGAGAAAGAGTGATTTGATGATGTTACATAGTTGGCTTTTAAAATGAAGAAAAGGGTCATGAAGAATGTAGGTAGACTCTAGAAGCTGGAAAAGGCAAGGGAACAGATTTTCCTGATAACTTTCGAGAGAAAGACAACCTGACCATACCATTTTGGATTTCTGACCCCCAAAATTGTGAAGAAGATAAAGTTTTATTGTTTTAAACCCACTAAGTTTGTAGGAAACTAATACAATCACGAAAAACGAAGGAAAAAAAGCTATTATAAATAGACATTTATACAAAACTAACTCTGAGATTGAAGTGTAATTTAAAGATGTATATGAAATAAAAAATGAAACTATTAGAAAGGATTGTGGATTCTATGCAGTATGGTATCTGGACTGTAGAAAATATTCAAGGACAACTTACAATGTCAAATGAAGAAATACTAATCCACGCTAATGCAAAGCCTTTAACTGAAACATTTGGAAGTTCACATGTCGGTGTTAGACAAGGATTATTATTTAATGAAAGATTATTTAAAATACTTTTAGGAATGCATCTACAAAGCTTTTGGTCTCTATAACCCAGGCCAGTTACAGTCAGAGATTCCAAAGACTTGTTCTTGGTCAGTAATGATGCTGAAAATGTTGGCCTCTGTGCACCGGTGCTGAATCAAATCTTGGAGACAGAGCTTTGGGTAAAGTAGAAATGAATAGCTTTATAGCTTTGCCAGGCAAATCGGGACACGGCAGACTCATGCTCCTCAAAACTGTGTGTCCCAACCTGGGAGGATTTGGTGAGGAGTTTTTATAGCAATGGTTCAAGGGCGTGGTTGCTGATAAGATTAGGGTGTGTGCAGGGCCTGCACTTCTTTAATCTGGTCTCAGGTAGTCTTCTGATGAGCTTCGCTGGTTCCTTTAATCTGACCTCAGGTGGTCTTCTCTGGAATGAAGAATGCTAACATCTTCCACTTCTTGGGGTTTTAGTTCTGTAAAGAGCTCAGAGATATTGTTATGTGTATCCCTTGAGGCGAACCAGGACCCTGCCCCAAGGCTGCACTATTGTTTTTTGACTGCTCCTCCCTTGTCTCTGCATCCCCTTCCCTTCCCTGATTAGCAACTGTTTAAAAGGCTTCCATGCCCTGGAGCCCTACAGGGTCTTGCGTAGTTTTAGTAGTAACTATTAATTGGAAAGATCCACATAGTCAAGTCCTAAAAGAAGACTGGGATTTTATATATATATATATATATATATATATATATATATAGTTCATATGTATAATCCTTAGTGTATCTTAAATATATTATAAGTGGAGTTTTTGGAACATGAAAAGAAGTACTAAAGTCAACCACCATACTTGTTTAATGTGGTTTCTTGTGTGTTGTTTAATTTTGCTTTTAGAAAATTGTTCAGTGGTGTTATGAATTGGTCCTATGATAGTAAATTCAGGAGTAGCTTGAAATCCGTGAAGAAAGAATTTCTGATGGAAAATTTCAGACAAATCTTTTATAGGTCACAATTATCCCCACTGCAACCATAGCCTGCTTAGCCAACATTGTGAAATAATAACTCTTTTCAAGACAATTACAAGATTTTCTATTTTCCCTAGTTCTTTTTAATTTCAGCCTTCCTGAAATAAAATGCTGAATACCTGTGCATTTTCCAAGAAATGGGGGGGAAGAAAGAGGGCCTTTTACCAAGTTATCAGCAATGTCAGTACTGATGCCCCAAAGCCAGGGCAAACATATGATTAATAAAATTGGATCACTTGTAAATCAGTGGTGAAGTGTCAGGTCCTTGAATAGGTTGGAGGATTTATTCTAATGAAAGAATGACAATAAAGAATCATTTACAACTGAAATGGGAATGGAAGTAATTAAGAGCTCCTTTGAAAACAGAAGGATAAATGAAGGAGTTAGGTAAGGCTAGAGTATTAATAGGAGTTAAAAAAAACAGCTGCAGACCATTTGTCTTCTTGATTGGCTAACTTTATGGATTTTTTTTTTTTAAGGAGGCATTCATTCCATTGAAAACACTATGGTAAACATAAATATTTCTCCAAATGGTATGATAATTACTCCTGGAATCAGATGGCAAATATAAAAGTAACACTACAGGGGCTTCCCTGGTGGCGCGGTGGTTGGGGGTCCACCTGCCGATGCAGGGGGCACGGGTTCGTGCCCCGGTCCGGGGAGATCCTACGTGCCGCGAGGCGGCTGGGCCCGCGAGCCATGGCCTCTGAGCCTGTGCTCCGCAAGCAACGGGAGAGGGCACGGCAGTAAGAGGCCCGCGTACCGCAAAAAAAAAAAAACAAAAACTTTTTTCATGGTGCCAAATTGAATATAATCTTAAATGCTACAATACAGAGACAAAGTATGTCAGGTTATTTAAATCAAGTTTACAAAAACTGAAATGTTTGAGGGTAGATTTAAAGTTCCATTGCCTCACATTTTCATATTTAGTGATTTTAGCTTAAACCTTACTTTGTTCTTTTGGCCCAACTCAAATCCTTGCCCTAAACATCTTTGGTGCTATTGCCGCAGCTCATTATTTGGGCTTATAAATCGTATTCTTAGTGCACTTTTGATTTGTATATAGCACATATTGCAAAAGAGATGTAAACTTCCAATGAGAAGGAAGTAAATGTGTAAAGTTTCCAGTTTTTGTATCTATACAAGTATCCGTTAGGAATCTTAAATGATTGAAAAACAAATCCAAGCTTGCCTAAGCAGAAAAAAGAAAGAAAAGGGGGAAAAAAAATGTATTTCTCATTTAAATAAACCATTCAAAGGTAGATTTTTCAGGTATTAAATTAATTAAACAAGAAGGCCATTAGACTGAAGTAGCTCTTGAAGGGGAGCAAAATATATCACTGAAAATATGCCTCTTTGGCATACTGATTATGTTAGGCTGATTATTCTTAAGAAACAGCAGACACAGGTGAAGCTCTGAAAACTGTATAGGTTACTCTTTCATAAGAGACATTTACAATTATAGATCTTCTTTGGCTTATGGTGGGTTTATATGTCCTGATAAACCCATTGTAAGGTGAAAATATTGCAAGTTGAAAAGGCATTTAATATACCTAACCTAAACATCATAGCCTAGCCTACCTTAAAACCTGCACAGAAGACTGACATTAGCCTATAGTTGGGCAAAATCATCTTACACAAAACCTATTTTATAATGAAGTGTTGAATATTTCATGTAATTTATTGAATGCACTGAAAGTACTAAAAGTGAAAAGCAGAATGTTTGTACGGGTACAGAATGATTTTCAGTGTGCGGGTGGCTTACCCTTGCAGTCTTGCAGCTGACTGACGGCTTTGACTCCTGCTACTCCACACCGCAGGAGAATATCTGGCTGAATATTGCTAGCCCGGGACAAGATCAAAATTCAAAGAATGATTTCTACTGAATGCATGTCACTTTCGCTCCATAATACAGTTGAAAACTTGTTTGTCAAGAAGTAAATTGGGGACTGTATAAGGGAAATCTTCATTTGTAAGTGTGTCTCCCTTTCTGTGTCAGGAAAAAGCCTGACTCTAAATCTCTAGAAATTCTTATCAAGGAGAATGCATTTTTTGTTTGTTTGCTTATTTATTTATTTAGAACAAGAGGCATCTTGGGGGAGAATTTCAAAATGTGCATGAGAGTGTGTTTTATAGGGGAAATGAAAGGTGAAAAAAATAGGTTTGGGTCAAACTGTGGACAGATTTGAATGCTAGGCTAAAGATTTGGGACATTATGCTCTTCTCAGTGGGTAAACGTTGATGAGGATTTTGAGAAGAATATTATGTATATTAGGTACCTTTTCCTAATTCTTATTAAAATACATGGCAGTGAAGATAAATGTAAATGTTGCAGCTACTCTGTGCCTGGCATATATTTTGTACTGATTATTTTTTTCTCTTACCACCTTGTGAGGTAGGTTAGAATAGTCATTATAAAGGAAACCGAGTCTCAGAGAAATTACTTAATTTGCTTAGTTCATGTAAATAGAGAGATTAGCCATTCCTTACTCTGTGCTCCCAAAGCACTCTGAAGGGACCACCAATAGACTGCTCATCTGTTTTAACTCACACTCTTCAGAATATAGTTTAAGGCATAGGGAACAGAGATTAACAAGGACACTTTTCACAGAGACACAAAACCATAAAATCAAAACTCAGCCATCTAAAAACATACTTATTTTGACTTTGTTAAGATAACATCTTCCATACACACCAGGAGCCTTTTCTAAATCTTATCCCCCAAACACAGAGTTTTATAACATAGGCTCTGCCTGTCAGGTCTTTAAGACAGCAGAAGCTTTTTACCTGAGTTGACTGGTTCTGTAGAACCTTTACCTGAGTAGAGGCTCTGTCTCCAGGTACAGATGTTCAGGGACTATGACTGCTTCCTAAACATCCTCATGGTTGAATTATATACTGCTTCTATGTTTCCATTTACTTTATTTCCTTCTCTTTTGCTTATAATTAATAATCCCATTGTATTATATTCACTGTATATATGACAGTACTCTGCTCTCTTTTTTATTTGGTTGCATTTTTTTATTAAATTTTTTTTTAGGTTGTATACAGTTTTTAAAGGTTACTCTCCATTTACAGTTTTAATAAAATATTGGCTTTATTGCCCATGTTGTACAATACATCCTTGAGACTATCTTCTACCCAGTAGTTTGTACCTTCCACTCCCCTACCCCTATATTGCCCTTCTCCCCTCCCCACTGGTAACGAAGAGTTTGCTCTCTATATCTGTGAGTCTGCTTCTTTTACGTTATATTCACTAGTTTGTTGTAGTTTTTAGATTCCACATATATGCGATATCATACAATATTTATCTTTCTCTGTCTGACTTATTTCACTTAGCACAGTGTCCTCCAAGTCTATCCATGTTGCTGCAAATGGCAAAATTTTGTTCTCTTTTATGGCTGAGTAGTATTCCTTTGTATATATATATAATTTGGTTGCATTTTCTAGTGGTCAGTAAATCTTTATTACATACATGTTTGAATGATGGTTAGAAGAAATCTTAGCCTTACCTAATTTTCATTTTAGTTTTTAACTTGAAGTTGATGACTCATATAAACAAAATTTTGCTGACAATTCAATATGATCCACATAATTATATTTACTTCTTAATTGCATGGAATAATCTTGTAAATCTGATTTTCACTTTGAGTTTTCTTTAAGTGGTCAGTTGAGCTGAACTGAGTTGAACTGAAGTTATACATTTTGCATTCTTTAGCCTAATGTGGTTCCTTTAAAGCTATTTATTTATTTGTTTCTAAATTTTAGGGACTAAGCCTAGTGGATGTAAATTTTTAAGCACAGGAAAAAAATTCAGATTGAAAGGACATTAATACTAACCAAACTAAGAGTATTAACATATGTTGAATGGAATTTAAGCCTCAGTTTCCTGAACTCTGAAATATGGATACTGATAGTATTTTGTTACAGATTTGCACTGAATTTTAAAGGTAATGTTTTTATAGCATTTAATCTGGATTTTACATGTGGTAGATACTCCTCAAATGGGAATTATTAGTTTTACAGTACTTGAGGCAAAACAAAGAAAAGTTAAATAAAGGATCAGGAAATGTATTTTAGGGGACATTTCATTTCCATGTTTTATATTTCCAAAGATAATATTAAAACGAGATTAGATTTATTTTTATAAGGCAGACCAATTCTTGCATGAGAATTACCTATTTAAAATAAGGTACAAAAACTTCACGTTTCCTGAAAAAGTTACTTTACTGTAGATTCTGAGGATTCAGTGAAAAAGAAAAGTTAGATTCTGCTCTATTGACATTTGCATCTTGATGGGGAGGCAAGTATTAAACAAGTAAAGAATAACATGCCCAAGACCACACACCTCCTAAACAGGGGCAGTCAGAATTTGAACTCAGGAATTCTTTTTTTATTTAAATTTTTTTTTCCAGCTTCATTGAGATATAATTGACATATAACATTGTGTGTGTTTAAAGTATACAATGTGATGACTTAATACACATATGTATTATGAAATATTCACTACTATAAGGTTAGTTAACAAATCCTTCACCTCACATAATTACCATTTGTTGTTGTCTTTATTATGGTGAGATCATTAAAGCTCTACTCTCATAGCAACTTTCAAGTGTACAACACAGTACTGTTAACTGTAGTCACCATGCTGTACATTAGATCCCTGGAACTATTCATCTTATAACTGAGAGTTTGTACTCTTTGACCAACATCTCCCCATTTCCCCTACCCCTCAGCCTCTGGCAACCAGCATTTTACTCTCTGCTTCTGTGAGTTTGACTATTTTAGATTTCTTGTTTACTTCCCCATGATAACAAGTGGTTTCATGTTGTATTTGTCTTCCTGTGTTTGGTACATTTCACTTAGTATAATGTTTTCAGGTTCATCCGTGTTGTTGCAGATAGCAAGATTTCCTTCCTTTTCAAAGCTGAATAAAATTCCATTGTGTGCATATACCACATTTTCTTTTTCCATTTAGCTGTCAATGGACATTTAGGTTGCTTCCTATATGTCTTGACTGTTGTGAATAATATTGCAGTGAACACAGGTGTGCAGATATCTCTTTGAGATAATGATTTCAATTCCTTGAGATAATGATTTCAATTCCTTTTGATAATGATTTCAATCCCAAAAGTGGGATTACTGGATCAAGTGGTAGTTCTATTTTTATTTTTTGAGGAACCTCCATACTGTTTTCCATAGTGGCTGCACCAATTCACATTCCCACCAAGAGTGCACCAGGGTTCCCTTTTCTCCACACCCTCACCAATATTTGTTATCTCTATGTTTTATGGTAATAGCCATTCTAACAGGTGTGAGGTGATAATCTCATTGTGGTTTTGACTTACATTTTCCTAATGATTAGTAACGGTTGAGTACCTTTTCATGTACTTGTTGGCCATTTGTAAGTCTTCCTTGGGGAAATGTCTGTTTAAGTCCTCTACCAATTCTCTAATCAGATTGTTCAGTTTTTTGCTATGGAGTTTTATAAGCTCTTTATATATTTTGAATATTAACCCCTTATTAGATATTTGGTTTGCAAATATTTTCTCCCATTCCATAGGGTGCCTTTTCATTTTGTTTCCTCTTCCATGTGAACTCTGGCTTTGTTTTAGAAAATTCCATTTAATTTCTATCATATGAATTTGACTTCAGTTTACAAGTTCTTATACAGCACACTATTCTGAAACTAACAAAAGAGCAAAACACGGCAAGACATTGTCACACTATTTTATAATCCCACTGGATTATAATTTTGTGAGGGCATATAAATAAAGGTAGGCTAACTGCTCTAATGCTCTAAGAACAATCACATATTTCAATGGCTTAATATAATGAAAGTTTCTCACTCACATCACAGTACAAAGTAGGGAGAGAGGTGTGGTAGAAACCATTCTATGTTATCATCGGGAATGAAAGCTTTTTAAATTTAGATTCTCAGAGTCATCTTGATTACCCAGGCATAAAGAAAGAGAGACAGAGGAAGGTTGTGTTGTAGAATTTTATGAGCTAGGCCTGAAATGGCATACTTCACCTCTGTATACATCCCATTGTTCAGAACTCAGTCTCATGGGAGTTCTGATTATATGGGAGACTGGAAAGTGCACTGTAGCTAAATGCCAGGAAGGAGATGAAAGGAGATTTGGTTAATACATGGCCATCTCTGCCATAGCTCTATCTTCTATTCATCAAATGCATATTTTACGCTGTTCACCACAGCCCATCCAATTCTTAGCACTGTGTACCCATCACTATGTAACTGATAGATATGCAAAATATGCATGCTTTCATTTACTGAGGACTCTTGCATGACAGGTACTGTGCTCAGACATTTGTCATCAATTCATTAATTCCTTCATTCAAAATATTTATCTGGCATTTATCTGTGCCATGTGCTCGAGCTAATGTGATCTGCTAAGTCTCTCGGCATTTATAGTCTGATGGGGAAGATATACTTTGAAATGTGCTTTTAAAAAAAAATTAAATGCAGACTTGCAAAGTTCTAAAAAAGTTTTTTTTTTTTTTTAAGGTGCTGATAGAATAGTTGGGTGGAAAATCCACTTAAATGAGAAAGTTCAGATAAGGTCTCTGTGGAGATGTCTAAACAAAGACCCAAAGGATGAGAAAAAGCACTTTTGTGGAGAGCCAGGGCAAGAGCATGGAAGGTAAAGGGACCAACAAAAGCAAAGGTCTTAATGTGGCAATAAGAGCTCTGTGTGACAGAGGACAGGGAAAAGACCTCTATTGCTGAATCATAATTAACAAGAAGACTACCAGATGAGGGTGGAGATATCAAAAGCCAAGCCCGTTTAAGGTAAAGAGATTGGATTTTATTCTGAGTGCAAGAAGATACAATAGAAGATTTCAGGCAAGAGATTGATCTGCTTCATAATTTTTATAAAGTCTCTTCAGGAGTTTGTAGCAAATGGTTGATAGAGGGGCACAGTTGGTTAGCAGTACTTCAAGTAAATTATGACAAGCATGATGGTATGGAGTAGGAGTGGAGAAATGGAACAAATTAAGGTATATTTTAAAACATGAAGTGAAAAAGACTTACTATTTCTTTCATACACAGTCTGAAGAATGTTGATGTCATTTAGTGGGATAGAGAAGAATGAAGGGAGAAAAGGATTTAGACTTGTACCCCTGAGGATCAAGCTGATATAGTTACAGAATTAACAAAAGACTTCACCAGTGGGCACCCATGATCATTAATAAGCTCAATGATAGAGAGACTTATGGGGGATTTCTCTTTAATGGGCTTAAGTCCTAGAATCACATAAGGAATGACTTACTAGGATTCTCCAGGGCGCTGCATGATCCTTAATAGAGTAGGAAGTAACCTCTCTACATCCCTGGTGACCTCAGGGTCAAAGCTTGCAATCTCCTTTCCATCTTGTGAAGAACTTGAACTTAGAATAGGAGACAGACGTGTTATTAATCAACAACGTGGACAATGACAAAGCTGAAGAAAGTGCTGAATTCAAAGGAGGTTGGAATGAGTACCTTCATTACAAAACTGCCTTTTGAGTTGGGCATTCAGTAGGAGTTCATTAGGAGATAGTCATACTCTAATATGAGATATTCATACTCTAATAAAACTCTTCTAAAAACTAGGAATTATATAACTTTAAAGAATCACTCTATTACATTTGTTACTTTTCTTTGACATCTTATTTTCGTCACTATTTTAAATAATATTTAAATTATTTAAATAATTTATTTTTTCAATTAGTAGTCTAAGAATTGTCCACGTATGTGAGCAGTTGTTAATTATATTGTTCAAATAATATACTTACTGATTTTTTGTTGGCCTGATCTTTCGGTAGTTAGGCAAGTGTTTAAATCCCTCATTATTAGGATCCATCTTATTTTCTCTTTGCAATTTAGTCACTTTTCCATTTGTATTTTGAGTCTATACTATTAAGTATGTATGCATTTCACATTATTCTATCTTCCTAGTAAATTAAAGCATCTTTATATTTTATAGATGGCTTTTATAAAGAGCATCTACTTGGATTTTTAAAGTCCTGTTTGCCTAATTTCTTTTGTAACTGGAGAATTTGTTCCATTCATGCATTGTAATAACCGATAGATTTGAATTTAATTGCATCATCTAATTTTGTAGTCTTCTTTTCTTTTTCTTTCCCTTAGCTTCTTTTGGATTATCGTTTATTACACTGCTATTTACTCTTACATGTCAGAAAGTTGTATGCACTATTTCTGCTGATAACTTAGAAATTGCATCATAGTTCTCTAATGTAATTCAAATGATAATGAATATCTTTGCCCTCCTTAAGAATATGTCTTTAACCACTTTAAATTCAACCAATCCCACCCAATTTGTTGCCATTTTCTTGAAGATTTAATTCATTAAAAAAAGAGACAGAATTTTATCATTGATTAATAGTCAGTATTTTTTAGATTTATATAAAATATTATCATTAAATTTTGCATCTCAGACCTCCATTCTCTGTTTCATTTCCTTTTAATAACATTAAATCTCTTGGAAATCCTTCTCATGAGGAAATATGGCAAACTCTCAATTTTTGTTTGTCTGAAAAATAACTTTGAAGGATATTTTTGCTCTGTGTGGTATTCTGGGTTGACAATTGTCCTGACAGATACTGAGTATCTTTAATAACATTAAAGATATTATTACTGTCTTCTGATTTTTAAAAGTTAGCTGATAGTCGTTACTTTTGAGGTAGCATGACTTTCATATATGACATACTTTCTTCCACTGTGCTGCATTCTTCATATTTCAGATCTATCTTTCAGGTTATTATTTCTCTTGTATATTTGTTATGATATGTTGTTCAATATCACACTGTGTGTATAATTTTATTTATAGTATTTTAAATATCCTGTAGTAGTATATAGACATTTTTCAAATCCGAGTGAACATTTTTATGGTCTCTTTCTCCATTATCCTACTTTTGTTTTCCATTTTTAATTTAGTTGTTTAAATAAATGAATCTTTATCTTAAAAATTTGGAATCTGGTAATTCTAATACCTGAAGTCTTTGTTGACCTGACATGTTTTTTCAGTTGCGTTTGCCTGTTTGACTCATGGTGCCTTGTTTCCTTCTTCATTGATAGTGTTGATTCTGTGAACCGATGTGTTTTTGAGGTATGAGGTGAGTGATGTGGATCCTTTGAAAGAAGATCTGTATTTTCTTCTGCCAGATCCCTGAGGACACTATCAGTCTAGTACTTCTTTAAGATAAACCTTTCATTTTAAATTATTTTAGTTTCAGCAACAAATGTAAATTCAGGATACAAAACCTTATAAGGCCCAGATTTGAAGTGTGATTTCTAAAAACAGGTTTCTTGAGATGTGCAATTTTTCTTTCCTCCTTCTCTTTTCCCTCTTTCTTCTCCTTCTTGTTTTGCTTCTTCTTCAACTATCTCCAGGTGTGGAAGAGCAGGATTATTTCCAGCTCTCTCCATGAGACTTTATGCCTAAATGTCCTATCGTTCACCCTGTATTGAACAAACTCAACGTTTTCTACTATCCATGCTCCATGGAACTTTGAAAATATGCTCAAAGTTACAGGTCACTGGAAAATGTCCTCAGATGAAAGCCAGTGTGAATAATTCTCTTATCTCTCTTGTTTCCTGGTCTCATTTTGATTGGGGCTCTAAAGAGTCCTTACTATATTGTCTGCTTAGCAATTAATTTTCAAAAGGTAATTTTTATATTTTAACTAGAATTTTTAGATATTTTCTTCAGGAAGGTCAATCAGAGGATATAGTCTACAACACCACCAAAAAATAATGTGAAAGATAAGACCTCCATGGTAAATTTGAATTTATTTTTTAACCAGGAAGTTTAACGTATAGAAATTTCTCTTCTACTTTGAGTTGTAGAATTCTTAAAAAGTAGAGGAAACTATGCGTAACTAGGAAAGATCATTAACAATAAACTAAATATGTATTGATGTGGAAGAAAAAAAAGTGGATTCATATAGCTAAAACCAAACTTCAGCTGAGATCCAGAAGGAGCTTGCTCATATAAAATCAGATGAGCCTCTGTTGCTTTTCATTGTTGTTTTTTTCTGTTGTTATTTTTGCTGAACTATAGAAAAAAATACAGGACCAGGCCAGCAGCTTGAAAAATTATAAATTAAAATTTCTCATTAACTATATTTGGTTCCTTAATTGGCCTTTTTGACTGTGTAATTTCAAGTGATAATTATTTGTGGCACTATCCCATTCCTATATCAATGTTATCTCTTAATTAATTCAAGATATTGACTTAACATTTTTTTCTATCTTCAGTCACAGAAGTAATTTGTGAGCTACCATTCCTTAGACAGCACAGTCATCAGCACTTTGAAAAATGACAGTAAGAACGTCCAGTCTCACAGATTTACACCACAATAGCATTGATGATAATCTTGGAGAAGCTCTGGTAAAGAATTGTACATACTTGGTGTGAAATAGAAAAACATGGAATTATAGACTAGATGATGAGACAAACATAAAAAAAAATAAAGATGTTAATTCATCTTTAAGAGAGAACTCTCCAATCTCAAGAAGCAGAATTGTATTTGGATGAAAGTTATATATATACTATTGAGAAGAAAAATTATGGTCATCCAAAAAAAGAAGGTAGGAAATTGCCATTCAGTCACCATAACTTTGGATTCTTACCTCAGAAGCTACTCTCCCTACTAAAGCCTTTTCTAAGGCCCAAAGAGCTATTTTCCCTGTCCTTTACCCACTCTTCCTCTCTTTAAATCTAAAACTTCTCTTCCTATATCCACTCAATACTACAAAGGACAGAGATGCTTATGCAGTTGCTAAATTGGCGGTGGGGAAGGATGAGCCCAGAAGTTTTCTCAAAGCAATGTCTTGGGGATGGGTGTTTCAGAGTTACTTACTCTGTAAAGGAAGAAATTCACGCTGCTGCAGACCATCCAGAAAAAAATCTCCTCAGAGCAAGATAAGGAGTCAAGGAGACCTCAGAGTCCCTCCTTATGCTAGTGAACCTAAAACATAAAATAAGAAAAACTTAATAATAAACTTGTAATATAAATCTCAAACCAAACTCTAACATTATGTGTAAAGGTGATACTCTAGACAAATTTTCATAAAATCAGGAATAAGACAAAAGTTGAACATTAAGCTAGAAGCAAGATGCAGAATAATAAATGTAGAAAAATAATGTATACTTACATTATGATTGTGTTGGCAACATCCAAAACTATTATTATTAAATAAGAAAATGACTTTATACTGAGAACAATAAAGTTAATTAAAATTTTTAATATAAAATTTAGCAAGGGTATTGGTATAAAGCTAAAATAAAATAGAAATAGTGTGTGTGTGTGTGTGTATGTGTTTATTTATCATGGCCAGTCAGATTATTTAATTCTTTTGAATTAAATTTATAAGAAATGTGAAGAACCAGTACGAAGAAGACTTGACTAGATGGAAATTAATGCCATGTTTGGGATCTAAGTTTATTTAAATTATGTCATCACATCAGTTCTCCATAAATTAATTTGTAAGTTAAATTCAATTTTAATCAATGGGATTTTCCTTTTTCTTTTTTTCTTTTTTGAATCTGATCATAATTTAATGTTTAGTCTAATGTTTTAGTCTAATGTTTAGTAAGTATACATAGTCAATTACAAATACATTTTGAAAAAATAATACTAATAGATATACCTAAATTGAAAAATAAATTTTCAGTGATTTAGCTGTATGGAAGGAAATGCACAGGAATAGATATATTGGTCAAGCAAATAAAAGAAAGTTAGAAAAAGTGTACTACATAGAAAAATCTTATTTCAATTCAATGAAAACACAAAACGTTAAATAATAGCTATGGGACAAAATTGGTTAGTTAGATGGAGAGAGAGAGAGAGAGAGAAAGAGAACGATTTATATTACCTGATCTTAGTATATTCCACATGTATTGAAGCTTTAAATATAAAAATAATAAAGCATAAACAAATATCTTAGAAGATACAAGAAAATGTTTATCTGATTTAGAACAATGAGGCCTTTTTACAAATAAAGTATTAAGTATTTTGTGAGTAACCATAAAGACAATTTGAATGCTTTTAACAATATAAAAATGCTAACTCTAAAGAAAAAACACAGACACTATAAACAAATTAAAAATCATTACATACATACTTTATATGTATTACATGCATAAATACATTTCTATATATTATATGTATTACATACAATAATGTATGTATACTACCTTAATAGGAAAAAAATGAGTTCAGGACAGGCAACTTGTAAATGAAAATGATTAAACAGAGAGTTGTTAGTGTTCAAACTCAGTAGTAATTAAATAAATGCATATTCAAATAGCAAAGACTGCTTTTCGCTAATTAAATTGATAAAATATTCAAAATATTTTGTTAAGTAATCACCCCACTGTTCTTGAGAGTAAAACCGAGATATTTACTACATGGCTGTTGGAATTAAAAACTGGTGAGTCTTTGAAAGCTAGTGTGGCAATGTGAAAAAGGCTTAGTGTGTAGGAACCCTGAGCTTTGAATACCCACTTTGCCATTTACTAGTTTTGTGACTTCGGGTAAATTACTTAATCTTTGCCTTGTTTTCATTTATGTAAAATGGTGAAAATGAGGATTAAATGAGTTAATATAGGTAAAGTGCTTAGAATAGTGCCAGAAATCATCATTTTTTATTAATTAATATTTTTGGCTGCGTTGGGTCCTGCGCGTTGCTGCGCGCAGGCTTTCTCTAGTTGTGGTGAGCTGGGGCTATTCTTCGTTGCAGTGCACGGGCTTCTCCTTGAAGTGGCTTCTCTTGTTGCAGTACCTGGGCTCTAGGCGTGCAGGCTTCAGTAGTTGTGACACTCAGGCTCAGTAGTTGTGGCTCGCGGGCTCTAGAGCACAGGCTCAGTAGTTGTGGCGCACGGGCTTAGTTGCTCTGTGGTATGTGGGATCTTCCCGGACCAGGGATCGAACCCACGTCCCCTGCATTGGCAGGCGGATTCTTAAGCACTGCGCCACCAGGGAAGCCCCAATAATCATCGACATGATTATTTTTATAAATTTTTTGCAATAATTTGGCCTTTTTGACACTGAAGCTAATTTTTTGCTATTTGTGCGTTTTCCTTTAATCATAGATTAATAATTAATTAATTAATTAATTAATTTTCTTAGACTAGGTAGCTACCAATCAGATAAAATTTCAGATCTACCCAAAGGCTTATTCTAAAACTGGAATTCACAGACCTTCTAAAGAAATGTTGCCTATCTGGATTAGGCTGCTTTCTTTCCTGGAAGGGTTAATACTTATAGCTAGTTTCTCTGTCACCAACGTAGAGAGAAAGGTTAATTCTAAGTGACTATATAGAAAGCTAATGGAAGCCTTCCCCTAAATATTTTAACATATTTGAATACTCTAATAGTTTGGGCCCATCAGTGGCATCCAAGGTAAGGGTTTATAATGATTGTACTGATATAATACTTGAGGAGCCATGGTGACTTTGGGATCACAGGCAAAGCTAAAGATCCAGGTGACACATGGACATTGTTCCAAATAGGTTAAATTCCATAAGTTATCTGTACATCCCAGTATATACAGAAGGAGCAAGACTGCAGCTTCAAGGTCGTGATCTTACACAGTCATTGAGAGAATACAGGAAGCTTTTTGATTGATCTGGTGCTCTGAAGCTATTTTCATACCTTGAGGAAGAAGTCAGGCAATGATAAGTTTGCAGAAGGCATCTGAGATGTGACGGGAAAGAAACTGGGGTATTGTTTTGTTTTGTCTTCTCTTGTCTTGGTGTTTTTTGGGGAGAGAGTTGTGTGCTAGAGAAACATAATTTCCCCTAGTTTTTATTTTACTTGCCATTCGATTGTAGAGAAGGAGTTAATCACTCAAAGTTTCTCCCAAGATATTAGGGTGCATATTTTCTATTGAAAATAGCAGTTAAATGAGATGACCAGAATTATAAGTATTTCTGTAGAGACCACACACATAGACTCATGGAATATAAAATCTGGAAGAGACCTGAGACTATCACCAAGGCCAAGCCTTTCTAAGTCTTTCATTTCATAGATGAGACATTAAAATCAGAGAAAGAAAATGACTTTACTTTTTTGAAGTCTTATAGCTAGTAAGTGCCAGAGAGCAGCTTGTACCCAGATCTCCTGGTTTCCAAACAGAGCAACTCCTATCAGTGGCTACATATTTTAAAGGTTTACATTAGATGTAAATGTGAACAAAGATTAAGGTACACACAAATAAGTGTTTCACTGTTAGTATTTTCAGTTTTTTTTTTTAATTGGAGTGGAAGGGCCCTGTATTTTCATATTCAAAGAAACACCTTACCTTCTTCCAAAGTACTGACCAAGAAGATTTTCATGTTTGTTCCCCTCAGACTGACTAAACTGTAGACAGACTTCACCTGACTCTAGGCCCCTGACCTCTCTTTTCTCTGAGTAATATTTAGTTTAAGAAACTTGTAATTGCAAATTCTTTCTATGCCCCTTTGAGATGTAAATCTTTAAAAAAGTCTTTTGCCCGTTTTATACCTCTGACTGTTTTTTTCAATGACCTTAGAGACAACCCTTTGATATGTAATCATCAAGGAAGGTTAGGCCTCTATCTCCGGATCTCTGTGGGAGGGAAAGAGCCTAACTTTGGCGGGCACCTTGCTTCAAGTTGTAAAACTGCCTCCTGTCATGAAGATACAAGAAAGTTTACTTTTCCTTTGGGTAAAGCAAATTAACAAACACAGGTGGCCTGAAAAATCTTCCCATTCTGCTCATGGTTTCAGCAGAGTAGAAATCAGAGTTCAGATCTGTTTCCCTCATTACAATAGCTTTGAATAAAGTCTTCTCCATCTGTTTAATAGTCTAGTACATTTAACAATTATCATACCACCTCTTATTTCTACAAAACATCCTGCTCATTTTTATCTAAATTATTAAACCTATCATTTGATCTTGCCTTGCTTTTTCTAAATGGAAAAGTAGTTGTTACCACTGAATATTTCTTCTTTATTACTGTTTCATTAGTCTTCCTCTTGCCTCTCATAAAAGTTCTCTAAATTCTGCTGCAGTCGCTAATTGCAAAGGCTAAATAAAATCTGATTTGCACAACAATTTTGCAGCTGAACGCCCCCCAACCCCTGTCAACTTGTCAAATTCTTCAACAGACTATTGTATCTCCTTCCTTGTTTTCCTTTATTAAAGGTCTGCACAATATCAGGCCTTTCAGAGCCTTAATTTTCCTCTCTGATTTGGATGTTAAGAAAAGTGGTATGAAATTTGTGGGCCAACATCTTGCAGTATTAGTCCGACCACTCTGTGCACATAATTAGAACTAATTGAATTAGTCCCACTCCTAGCAAAGAAGTAAAATCAATATTATAATTAAAACTGCATTTCTGTATAATTGGATTTTCAAATGAAACCTGGAAAAAGGGGAGGAGTGGAGAGTGTTTCTTATGTGCAAAAGTAATTAATATTTGTATCAAGTTTATATCTTTAAAATAGTCTTTCAGGAATTTGTGGCAATATCCTCAGTTTCATTAGCCAGAGCTGATTTTAGGAGTTCCTCACTCTAATCCTTGAAAAAACCATCCTATAGCAAAAGGCTTCCTATCTGTTGCCACTGAGCTGTCTTTCTTTCCTATCTCAAATATTTCAGTATTTCAGTTAGCTTCAGCATTACAATTTTCAGGGACCATTTTACCCAAAGTGTTCGTTAAATCATATCCAAGAACTTTTTTTTTTTTCACTACATCAAAAGAAATCAATCTGATATAAAGAACAGACATGTGGTTGCCAAGGGGGAGGGGGGTGGGAGAGAGAAGGACTGGGAGTTTGGGATTAGCAGATGCAAACTATTATATATATTATATATATATATATATATATATGATGGATAAACAACAAGGTCCTACTGTATAACACAGGAAACTATATACAATATCCTGTGATAAACCATAATGGAAAAGAATATGAAAAAGAAAAAATATATATACATATATAACTGAGTCCCTTTGCTGTACAGCAGAAATTAAACACAACATTGTAAATCAACTATACTTCAGTAAAATTTTTTTAAAAAGGAATTAATCTAAAAGAACTGGGCAGCTTAAGAGTTGATCTACTAGTTCTTTCCCTGGAGTTCACTGCCTTTCCTTCAAGTGCTTTTGCCACAATTCCATATATAGATGGAATTCCTTTTTAGAATGTGTTGTTAGAAGAGACTCAGTTTATTTTTTCAAACTGACATGATCGGGGTCACTTGGAGAGCACTACTTGGAATGGCTCTTCTTTCAGAACTTAGTGATTGAGGAAAGTTAACAGGAGTAATATTTGCAGTCATGTTCCTGTGTCAGGAAGACTGTGAGGTCCTCCTGGGTTGGGATGGAGGAGAATACATAGATAAATTAGACCTCGTCCTTAGACTCAAAGTTCTCTTCAGTTGGGAAAGACATAAATTATACACTCAAAGAGTTAAAAACAAATAAGGCCGTGTAGGTCACGTGCCGAGTGGCACAGACAAGTAAATATGCAGGCATGATGAAGTGGGAAAAGTCTTGAAAAAGTTTAGAAGACCGGGTTCAATACAACTCAATATATACAAACTGAACACTTAAGTCACTTGATTTGTGTAGGCCACCACTGTCTCATCTAAGTTGAAAATGTTGAACTAGATTAAAATGTTTCATCCAGCTGTGAAATTCAATGAAATTCAGAAGAGGGAGATCATACCTTGGGATGGAGTGGCCACAGATGATCACTTGAGTCACATGAAACATGCAGTAACATTGAAGGATTAAGAAGATGCTGTTAGGGCTTCCCTGGTGGCACAGTGGTTGAGAGTCCGCCTGCCGATGCAGGGGACACGGGTTCGTACCCCGGTCCGGGAAGATCCCATATGCCGCGGAGCGGCTGGGCCCGTGAGCCATGGCCGCTGAGCCTGCGCGTCCGGAGCCTGTGCTCCGCAACGGGAGAGGACGCAACAGTGAGAGGCCTGCGTACCGCGAAAAAAAAAAAAAAAAGAAGATGCTGTTAGACAAGGGAAACAAAAAGGGGACAAAGCCTGATAAAGGCAAAGAGTTACTATGTCTCCTTTGTTCACTTTTCTGTCCTCAGAGCTGGCCACAGTACGTGATGCACACCAAGCACTCTGTAATACATGCTTACTGAATTAATGAATTAATTGCAAGATGCTCCCCCTGCTTACACACGTGGTGACCTCTAAAAGATCATGTTCTGTGTTCGCTTAAAGACTCTCAAGCAAAGGAACAAAACAACCACAGACACATTTGTTTGAAACCTTCTTTGGTGACTTGTAATGGATGCAAGTGAGCATTTTCCATCTCTATCCTAAATTTTTCTTTCTAATCTGAATGCCAAAAGATTATTTCAAAATTCCCAAGGTCATATGATTAATAAATAGAAAAATCCTGAATCAACCTGTGAAATTCCCTCTTCTCTGCCAGTTTCTAACTCAGGGAGGATTCCCTAAACCGCTTCTGAACTTGACCTGTGACATGCACTTCATGCTTCCCTGTTCATTGCCATGTTCTGGACTTGGGTTCTGCATTGCATTGCAGTTTTTCAGCTCTTCAGCCTTCAGAACAAATTCTCACTTAAATTGTATATAGATCATCTTCTGAAATGCCTCCCCTGCCCCTATTTTTTCGCCTCCTATGTCACCTTTAAATCTTTGGTACTCAGTGAGCCTTCTTCTCTCCTCTGGTGATGCCTTGGGTGTGCTCTTAGCCACTTATATCCAGGATCAATTTTGGATGCTGGAAGAAGGGGCACATTGTTTTGATTTCCCCTGAGCTGCTAAAGTTGTAATGTTCAAAACAGAAGTGCCCTGAGAAGACATCTTTGCTTGCATATCACTTCTTGGCAACAGATAAATTGTTTCTGTATAGTTTTCTCTTTGAATTTTATGTTGGATCAGTTTTTAACTTGAAGACCGTTCTCTTTTGAGTAATACTTTTTCAATGTGTCCCACTTGGAGATTTACTGCACCAATTCATCATCAGAGTGACTGCTGGCTCTGATGATGTGTAGCTTAATACATCATCAAAGCAATTTCTCACTCAAGTTACATATTACATAGGAATGTTAGTGCTTGTATTTTAAAATATATATATTTATGTGCTTACAACAAATTAAAGAAGCTTTCAGAGACTTTGCAAAACTCTTAAATCTGTCCCAAATCTAGATAGGCTATAAAATTAGCACTGAGTCTCAATAATGATGAGTGCCAGACCTCTTCTGCATAGCGACAGATATCTTCTTCATAAATTTTTATTTTTTCAGTAATAAATATGTGAACTTCATAGAACAACTTAAAAATACAAAAGTATATATAACAAAGACTATATCTTCCTTCTGTCCACATCTGACAACTATCTAGTACTCTTCTCCAGAGGGAAATAACTTACCAACTCTTTTAGCGATAGTATAAGAACACTCAGACACCTATGTATATATCTTTTTTCCCCTTTATATGCAATCCATAACATACTCTTCTGCATCTTTTTTCCCTCCATTTAATAGTATAAATTAAAAATTGCTCCATGTATATACACATAGACTTTCCTCATTCTTTCTGGTGATAGCATACATCTTCCTATCTTCCCCTTTTTGTTATCTCTGTGTGCTAAAGAGATATTATCACTTCTCTGTAGAATATTGACTTTTCCTTATTGCATGGACATAGTCCAAATTAGAATAAGAATTTTAGAAAATGACTAGAAAGAAAATGGAGTTACTTACAGTGTTTCTTCATTATGTAATATAGAACTGTCTTATTCTTTTTCTGACAGTATACTATCCTACTGGTTTCTTTTAGGATTTTGACTTAAGGAGAACTCATTTTCATTAATAAGGATTTAAATTTTTTGTTTTACTGAAACATGAAATTAGTGAATCTTACCAAAGGTGATAAAAATATCTACATTCTTTTTTTAGGAATAAACTAAAACTGGGGAGAGAGAAGAGGAAGAATGTAAAGGCATTGAAGTGTGATTAAATGTCATACATTTTAAATAATAAGTGGCAGTTCTTAACAGGAATGTTCCAAATCATTACATCACACACATTACCTTTATTTTTATTTATGAGCTTAGCTTTAGTTTGTGTTATGGACATCAAATGAACTATTAAATGGAAAATGGAATTTTTAATATTCTCTCAAATGAAGAAAGGTAATGAGAATATTAGAAATTCCAATATGAAAAGTCTCAGTCTCTAATCCAAGTTATGAAAGTATCAATAGTTACAATTAAAGGCAATATATAGAGTAGTTAAAAAGGATAAATCTCTCCTCAAAATCAAAGTTTTAAAATTTTTTATTGAGGCTTTTTTGATTATTATTATAAACAAGTTAGCTCTTCTCCATCAGTCCTTCATTTAGCTTTTGCCTTGTGACTTCCATGATTTATTTTATATTATCTATTATGAATTCATCAGTT
This sequence comes from Globicephala melas, assembly GCF_963455315.2. NCBI lineage: Eukaryota > Metazoa > Chordata > Mammalia > Artiodactyla > Delphinidae > Globicephala > Globicephala melas. The sequence goes on along the minus strand of NC_083319.1, from coordinate 73,932,028 downwards.
TTCTCCTTTAATAGTTGCCAAGCCACTTCTTTAAAGACTTAACTATAAACATAAGTCCACAAAAGCAGAAATTCTGAAACTATATGAGATTATTATTTTTTTGGCAAAAATACCCTAATTTTGTTTCTCTGTTCTCTTTCCCTTGACATTGTTGACTTAACCAACTTATGAATGTGAGAGTGTACAGATATTTAAACTGAAAATTTTACAAAATCTCCTCTTAAGAGAAAAAGAAGCTATCAAGTAACATAGCAGGGCAAATTCATGTCAACGTGTGTGTGCACACTCTTATTTCCAACCCTCAACTCTCTTTTCGCTTCCCCAAGTGTTCTGGAAAAGATAAATTTCTTAGTAAACAATTATAAAAATCTGGAGAGCTAATGGGAAGAATTTAATTTGAAGGGGATAGGAGAGTGCAGTTTTCATCTCAAAAGTGGGGAGTGTCATTCCTGAGAGTAGAAGGTGACACAAGGTTTCTAGAGAGCAGAGAGAGGGGAGGGGATGGAGGGGGTGGGGGAGGGGAAGGAGAGAGGGAGAGAGATTGGAGAGTGAGATCAGAAATCGTGGTGACTAGCCATTGATGACATTTTTTAATCCTTACTTTTTTTTTATAAACTCTGATTAAAATCTACTTAACAGACAATACTTTCAGAGTTGGATCTAGTTGAGTGATTATTCTGGCTATAAGGTGGAAAGAGTTAAGATTAAAAGCCATCATTAGGGCCCAGCCACACAGCATTACCTTTGAAAATAAACTTTTTTTTCTTTTTTTTTTTTTTTGATGACAGAATTAACTACTGCTTTAAGAAGCTAAGGCCTGTTCATTCCTAATGTAATCAGTTAATCCTCAGAAACAGAATATGTGATCTTATTTTCCCATCTCTGCTCATTTCATAGTCAAACAGTTTATAGTCAAGCTGGAATAGCACACCAGAATGTTTAATAACCCAGATTCTGAGGTTCAGACCCTAGCACCAACACTTACTAGCTTGGACAAGTTACCTAATCCCAAGAATCTCCATTTTCTTATCTAATCTGTAACCAAATTCCTAGGTTTTTTTTTAAGGATTAAGTGAACTATTATCCAAGTTAATAAAGTTAAGATAATTAAGTTAAAATTAACTTAATTTGTTAGTCAATCTTAAAGTCTTCTTTGTACTTTGGCAATCCATAGTTGGCCAAGTAGGAAGATGACAATTGGATAGAAGACCTTGTTTTGAGCTGAGTTCATTAAGTATTAAGCAGTACTCATTAGAGAGGAGAAAAACAGTGCTGAATCAGATTCTGTAGGTTCTGAGAAACATTATTTGCTTATTATACCTGCCTGTCATGTTTCTGTTTATGTACTAGAGTTTATCAACAAAAATTGGACTCAGATATTTTGTCAAGTGACTTTAGAGGGAAGATTGAGATCAAGTTACCATATGTCCTGATCTTCCTCTATAGTCTTTACTTCAATTATGTGTAAAAGGTATAATGAGATTTATCAGATAGTATATCTTGATTTTTGTTTTGAAATCTTGATTTTTGTTTTGAAAACGTAACCATGAAAATGATGTAGCACACAAGCATTGTTTTACATAATTTATGACAAAAAGAATAAGCAATGTCACTTTAAAAATCACTCTTCAATGCATTAAGATGTTATTCATATATAGTTATAAGTTGAAATTTATAAAATAATTGAAATTTTAATTGACCCACAGTTTAAATTTCGGCATTAAAATGTTTATTTATAAAATTTGAAAATTTAATAATATAATGTATATTAAATATTTTTAACACAATTAAAAATAGAAGCAGGGCTTCCCTGGTGGTGCAGTGGTTAAGAATCTGCCTGCCAATGCAGGGGACACGAGTTCGAGCCCTGGTCCTGGAAGATCCCACATGCCGCAGAGCAACTAAGCCTGTGCGCCACAACTACTGAGCCTGTGCTCTAGAGCCCACGAGCCACAACTACTGATCACATGTGCCACAACTACTGAAGCCCACGTGCCTAGAGCCCGTGCTGTGCAACAAGAGAAGCCACTGCAATGAGAAGCCCGTGCACTGCAACGAAGAGTAGCCCCAGCTTGCTGCAACTAGAGAAAGCCCGCATGCAGTAACGAAGACCCAATGCAGCCAAAAAAAAAGAAGCATATCTATTTGTAATAAAAACACATAAAATACTTCCTGTATTTTGACTGAACAAGAGAAAATGTTTCTAAGTATTAAGACAGATACAAATGTTCCTTTTAGAGGCAGAAGACATTTCATTTTATTTATTGCATTCAATTCATTCATCCTTTGCTTTAAAACTGTGCCTATCATAACTTGACAAGCCATACAAATTGACTTCGCTTTTACTTAATTAACTGATCATTCATCAGTTTATCTTTATTGATGCTTATCCATTAAAAAGGAGAAGGGGAGAAATATTGTGGATAATACTCTAAATCTCTCGCTTTATTGGTCATCTATGAACATTAAACATATCAAAGTGTTATGCAACATTAATGGCAAACTTTTATTGAGTCATTACTATTTATTAGTCAGACACAGCTTTCAGTGCTTTATGTGTGCTATTTAACACTCCCAACAAGTCTGTGAGGAGAGTACTATTGTCCTTATTTTTACATAAGAAAAAGAGGAGTTAATACTTCATCCAAAGGTATGTAGCTAGTAGGTGACATGGTCAGATTTCATAATGACACAATCTGTCTGATGAGGCCAGGCGATTAACCACCAAGCTCTCATACATACCGTCTCTGAATGTATCATAGCATGTCAGATTTAATATAGGACATGTTTTTGAGTAATTATGAGACACTTTAATATTATTTGTGATTTTTTTTCATATTTTCAAAAAAAAAGTTAAGATGTTTGAAAAATTAGAACACTAAGATACTTAAAATATTCCAAAGACTTTTCTAAAATATATTTGCTTGATTTGTATTAATATTTTACTCGAAGAAAAAACAAACTTTTCAGTGACTCATAATCTCTGTTTCAGTTTGGTTCTTGCTTTAATAAAAAAATAGAATGGATAGAGGAGACCTGTTTTCCGCAATTGCTATAAATTCTAAATACATTTGAAATGTCACTGCACGTTGTTTACCAACTTGTTGGTACTAAGTGAGGTCAGAATTATTAATGAGAGACCTTTGCCAACAAATGCTAGAGATAGTGAACAATACTTTTCCATAGGTACAAATGAATGAACATTGCTGGAATCTCAGATGAGGTGACAAATGTCCTACAATGCTGGTGGGAAGGGTAAAAATAAGGAAGATGGTGGAAATTAACATATTGCTTAACTACTTTCCATTTGAAAGATAGAATTCTGGAAAAGGAGAAAAAAGGTGAAAAAAAATGGGGAGCAAAAATTGAAAGGTTGAGGAAAGAAAGAAAGAAATTAAATGGAAAAGTAGGAGAAAATACAAAGGACTAGAGATGAACTCAAGGAAAAGAATGGAGAGAGTAAGGAAAACTAAATAGAGAAAAGAATATAAAGAATTTCATACCCTCAGCTTCTTGCCTCACTATATCTGAATGAACATTCCCAGAATCATTGTTTTGGTTCTCTTCTCTACAGTCTGTAATGTTTGCCATTAGGATCTCACTAGAAAATGCCTTTAGAACCTTTTCAGTATATTAGGGATTTTGTTTTGCTATCAAATTGATAGATAATAGGATTTGAAAAAATTGTTAGATAAATTTAAGCTTACAAGGAAACATCTTTCTGGGCAATGACTGTTGAAAATGCAGGAAGAAAACACAATTTTTTCCCAAACAAAATTAACTTTATATCAAAGCAAAAACATAAATACCAAAAATGGAGCAAGTAAACAAGGTACTGAACTGAAAATGAAATATAAAATCTACAATTTTCAAAATACTATACTTTTCATCATCAACAAAATCCTCTATATATCAACTTAATCTCAGAAAGAATTTCCCTTTCACTTTATTTCTGGTAACAATCTGGCTCCCCCAGGACGTGTAATTATATTACATAGTGAATTTTTTTCCCTCTCACACTCCTTCTTACCATGAAGTCTAGAGCTGGGTTAGGTCTCCTAGTTCAATCCTGCTGCTTTCTCTTTTCTAAAACAGGACAATGTGACTCTCAGGTCGTCACATCAGACGACACCACCCATGAACGCTCCTTTGTTGTGATCATTCATTCCCCTACTCCAAAGCAATTCGCCTCACTCTGCAGATTTTTAACACCTGTCTCAATCTCCAAAATTACTCCTGCCTAATTATTGATGATTGTATAATTCACAAACATGATCCTTCCTGTGCCCTAGCTTCTCAGTTCCCCGACCTCCAGGGAAACTTGTTCTGCTCTTACCTCAAGTACACAGTTAGACTCCGTCATTATGAGCGACTGAAGCTTTCTACAACCTCAGTTGTAAACTTTGTTCTCTCTGACATCTCCTCTAGGATTTTCTGGAACACTCTGATTCCCTGGGGCATAACGTCCAGTGATTCTGGTATCTTTATACTGCCTCTCTTCCTCTTTATGTCCTCTCAGCCCTTCTCACCCAACTCGAATTTATGGACCATCACTAAAACCATTCCATCTTAGACACATTCTTCTCTGACTCGCTCTCAGTTTACACACTCAACAAAACACCAATCCTGGAAAAATACAACTGCCTACTGCATACATTTGCATTCATGAAATTGACTATGGTTTGAGAAAGATCTAGAACCAAACTGATTGTTTTCATCTTAAATTAATAGGTACTAACTTCAAATAAACCACATCCACCATCATACATTACCTCATCATACATTATCCACTTACTTCATTCATTATCTCACTGAAATTTGAGACAATTTCAAACATTTCTTGTCTCTCAAATTTCCACATATTTTTAGCCAGTGACTGAACTTTCCAATTCGCTGAGAAAATTGAAAGTTACGAGAGAAATCCTACAAGCTCTTCCCTCAAATCCTCCACCTGCATCTATGTGCCTGTGTTCTCTCTCTCCAACTGTTGCTATAGATGAACCCCCCATGCCTCTATTTAAGGCTTAACCTGCTCACCAGTATACTAGATTCATCCTTTCTTATGCCTACTCAAGAACATCACTCTAGCCAGTCTCCCTTCTCTGACCCCAACCGTCAAATTTACCCTTCCTACTTTCCTATCATGCTGCTATTCCACAAAATAGCATGCTGCTATTAAAATACAAAATAAAACAAAAACCAAAAACCTCTCTTACTTCTAGTACCCTCAGCTATCACCCCATTTTTCTATTCCTCCTTGTAGTAAATTTCTCAAAACAGTTGTGTACACTTTCTGACTCCTATTGCTTCTCTCCCATTCTCTCAGCAACCCTCACTCCTCTACTGAAATTACTACTGACATGGTTATCAATGCCTTCATATTGAAAATCCAGTGGTCATGTTTTGATTCTAAAATTACTTGATCTATCATCCATATATGATACAGCTAACAACTCCCTTCTTAAAATGCTTTCTTCACTTGTCTTCTTCAACATCACGTTCATTCCCCTGTTTTTTTCTTACTTTATTTTCTGTGCTTTATTAATCTCCTTAGTGGAGATTCATCGTTATCTTTCCAACCTCATAACATTGGAATTCCCAGTTCCTATAACCTTTTTTCTTTTCTATCTATACTTTCCTGGGAATCTTATTTGGTTTTGTTCATTAAATACCATCTATAGAGTGATGACTGACAGCTTTGTATTTCTAGCGTACACCTACCTCACCCTGGACTCCAAACAAATTTGCTGCAGTGTCTGCAAGGTATCTAGACATAATGGGTAGTGGAAACTAGAGCTCCTGATTTTCTGTTCCCACATAAATCAGGTCCAGGTGCAATTGCCCCCATTTCAGTTAGTAGTAATTTTATATTTCTAATTGCTCAGATCAAAACATCCTGAAGTCACCCAGGTATTTTGTTTGTTGTTGCTGTTGTTTTAATTTTGTTTTGGGTTCTGGTTTCATACCCCACATTAGAAAATTCTGTTGGCTCTATCTTCAACATATATCTAGAATCTTCCCATTTCTCACCACCTCTCATGATAATCACCCTAGATCTATCCACAGTCATCTTGCCCTGGATTTTTGGTTCTAACTGGTCTCTCTGCTTCCATCTCTTCTATTTCTATCCCCTAAAGTCTATTCTCAACAAGGCATTCTGAGTGGATCTACTAATGTATGAGTTAGAGGAAGTTATTTCACTGTTCAAAACTCTCCAATAACTTTGGATTTCACTTGGAATGGAAGCTAACATCTTTAAGCTAGCCTAAAAACCCTACATGATCGGTCCCCTCACATTTTATTACCTCTCTGACTGTCTTGCTCACTAGGTCCTCTCCTTCCCACTTTTCTTTAGCTATACTGACATCAGACATTAGGCAGACTCCTGCCCCTGTAGTTTTGCACTTGTTTACACCCTCTACCTGTGATGCTATTCCTCTAAATTGAGGAAGCTATCCACATAGTGAGCTTTCTCACCTCCTTTAAGTCTTTGTCTAAATGTCATCTTCTTGAGAGTTCTCTGATCACCCTATTTCAATTTTACCCTCCCCTCTACCCCAACTGGGCTTCTGGTCCACTTTCCCTGCTTTATTTTCTCAATAGCAGTTTTTACTTTCTAACTTAACTGTATAAAATTATTAACTTTTACATTGTCTTTTCTATAGAAGCTCCATGAAGGCAGGGGTTTCTGACTACTTTATTTACTGAGGTATTCCTGGTACCTAGAAAATACCTCATATATAGTGGGCATTCAGTACATACTTTTAGCTGTTGAGTAAATGAGTATTTGAATAAATACTTTGAAATAAAAGCTGTCTTAATTTAGAATATATGCTATACTGACCTTTCGTTTCGAATTTGTGTCTCCTGGCACTATCCATGAACAGCGAGGGGACCACATTGCTTTTACCTAACTGCCTAACTGCTTGTATACTCTGAGACTTTGGACAATGACATGTTTTAAAGAACTAAAATTTCAGGTTAAGAATCACTCTCTTCAGTATAGATGCTGATTTAGCAGAACTTTCTTAATCTTTTCACATCCTAACATTATTTGAAATGGACTTTAAACTCAATGGCAAAACATGATGGCACAACTCATAGACACACACATACACTCCTACGACTCAGTGGCATTCTTTTAATTCACTCTTATCTATGCTTTAGAGGTCCATGAGTGCTATTTACTACCACTCCTTTTATACTTGCTAGGACGCTTGAATATAAGTAACTATGATACCTCAAGGTAACAATTTTTTTGGGAGGGTGGGGGGTCTCTCTCTTCTCCCCATGCTTCAGACTTCTGAAATACACTCAAAGCACAACTTTCTAATGTAGACCATTATCAGCATTGTGTAAGATCTTAAGGTTGGGCTGTCTTGTTAATTTATACAACATGATGTTTTTCAAAATTTCTATTGAGGCCTTTCCCCTTACCTTAGAAAATGTGGAAGACAAAAATAAATACAATAGAAGAGAAATAGGAAGAAAATGAAGACATGGTTGGATAGCCTGAACACAGACTCCTGAGTCAGAGAATATGAGATACATACACAAGAATTCTAGTCCACATCCAATTAATCACTGTCTCTGAAAGGAAAAGAACTTTTAGAAGTGTTTCATTTTGAGAGAGGGAAGCTTGTTACTTCTGATGCCATTGAAAGTTCAATATTAGGGAGAAGACTCTGTTTGAAAAATATTTACTGGACTTGAGTTGTCCAAAATTCTGACTGTCGCCTAGCCCAGTTATTCTGAGTCCTTGATCATGATCCTACTGCTCCTGATACATTTCCTGAATTTCTTCACCATTTCCTCCCATCAGCTCTTCTGAGGAGAGTCCTGAGCCATTTTGCACTGGTATAGATACTCAAGTTTCATCTAGTTCACAACATTCCTGGCTACTATAATGTATGTTTATAAAAAACATTTAAGTTTTAAATGTGTTCACTATATTTGACTGTTACTGGAAAACCCACTGTTCGTACAAAGTGGCTTTTATGTTTGCTTTATGAGTTAGTAATCAAGTGTGCATTTTTCCAGCTCGGGGATCATGGTTCATTTTGGTTCAAAATTTTGCCTTAACCACATTGAAAATTCAATATAATTAATTATTGACAGTGATTTGCATTTTTTCAAACCAGAGAGTGTTAGAAGATAGACATAGTGGCTTGGTAAGAAAAGCTGCATGTTAGCAAATGGCTGCACTGCAGATAGGGGAGAGGATTTTTCAACTTCTATTGTTATGACATTTTCAGCCAAAAAATTTGCAATGCCTGGCTTTGATGGAAATATAATGGTGAAATAGGGCAGCCATTTTCAATTATTGCAGCTACACTGTCTGTATGACTTTGCCGATCTGAACTTGACTTATTCTATCCTTAAAACAAACACAAAAATAGAGACAAGAAAAATAACTCTTTATTCACATAAGAGAAGCATTGCAAGGATAAATTAAACTATTTCTACTCATAATGTTACTTAGTTTTTGGACAAATGGTGCTATATAAATGCAAAGTACTAGTGTTACTTTTACAGAGAATAGAGTACAGAGGGATGAGTGTTGAGGACAGATGAAATGTTTACGTTAGCTTTATTTCTAAAGAAAAATACTTTGAAAACATCTAAGCTTAATCACACTTAGTTTTTCCTCCTCATAATTCAGAACACATTTATCTTTGTTTGTCCACAAAGCAAAATAGTTATTTCTCGCCCTTGCTCAGGATCTTGCTCTCAAGCTCATGAAAATGCTTCAGCTCTCTGTGCCAACCGAAGGAGCCGTTTGACAAATGGCGCATTTGAGGTATCACAATCTTATGTGATCTCCCCACAATGCTGCACACCTCTTATCTGATTCCGATAGCTCAGGGACAACTTAACACATTGCATTTATCTTTATTGTGATTTAATTTTGAGCAGTCAAGATCCAGAGTGGAAGGAGAAACTGCTCGAATTTCAAAATCAGGTTGCCCTGCTTGCAAATTGCTTATTCTGTTAAATACTTGCAAAGACACCCACCATGAGGTTTTGACACTCAATCCATCAGTCTTGTTTCAGCTCTCCTGACTTCAGCTGCTGTTGTTGGATTCTTTGCCCTGATTCTTCTCTTAAGTGAGGCCAGTGCTTAGAATAAAGAACCCATGGTGATGTCAGAGTCCTATAAACCAGGAGTAGCAAACAGCTGTGGAAATAATCCCACTTGATTTCTCATAATCCTCTGTGCTCACTACTACAGGCCCTCACCTCGGGTTCTGTTGCTCCTGCACCTGAGATACAGAAGAGTAAGAATTTTTATGCATAGCTATTAACAGATACTTCTTAGGCTGAAGGATAGCCTTCATATATGATAAAATCAAACACTGAAGAATAAAGGATCGGTTTTTTGGAAGTTAAGGTAAACTCTAGTGACAAGTGGTAGAACGTGAAGCAAGCTGAAACTCAAGGTATGCCTTCCATTAGTGATACCATCATAGGAACCTTAAATAATCTGCCTTTTTAATGCTCTAGAACCCTTGATATAATATGGAAGGTGGACTAGATAATTTCTCAGGTAGTAGTCTCTGATTTCTTGTGTATAATAAAATGAATGCATGTTTGTTGTGAAAGATTATAAAGGATATGAAAGTTTAATGAGCAAAGTAAACCTTTTTACTTTAAAATACCCAGAGATAAGTTGAATTCATATCTTATTCAGATTTACATTTTTTTAGTCATAAATTTAAATGTGATAAATGTGCATACCCCAAATTAACTTTAATAATGCCTTTAAATTACTCATTCTCTAAAAGTACGCATGAATTTATGTAAGTACAAGGCCACTGGACTGTGTTTAAGACTCCTATGATTAAAAAAAAGGAAAGTAATTTAAAATATTAGAGTCACATTCAGCTTAGCAACATACTTAGGGCATGGAAGAAACAAGAAGATCAGGATTACTGTCTCGCATTCCATGATCACTCGGGAGCATGTGGGCTCAATGATATAAAGTTGCTGATATTTGATAATTTTTAAACTTTAAAAATATTGATTTCATATAGTTCAACTTAGTTAAACTATTCACACTCTTTTATGGTTGTATGTAGTTGAATAAACATAAACTAAGTGTGGATATGATGCAAATTCCTCTGGAATATGTTTTTTAACAGTTTGATGGCTGCTTCCAGCTTTAAAAATGACACTTAATACATTTTCTTACTATGAAATTATTGCATGCTAGAAAAAAAATCCATCTAAAGTGTGTCTTTACAAAAATTATGCACGATATTAGACTTTCCAAGGCAAATTCATGTTTAGGGAGAGCTTTATTCTGATTATTGTATTTGAGAATTATGTTCAGAAAGTGAGAATGGATCTCTCACATGATGCGCACTGATTAGATGGGATTAAATGTTCTTATGTGCCTCATGCCAGCCTTAAGATTCTGATTTTCGCACTTCAGAGAAGACAGAAGTGTAGGATTTTTGATGCCTCTAATTGAGAGAGAACGCAAGTTCACAATTTTATAGAGAAAGCCTGACAACTAAATTTCAGGTATAGATCTGTTAGTATCTCCCTGTATGACATTGAGCAAATCACTTCAACTTTCTGATCTTCATTTTCCTATTTGTAAATAAGGGAATGGTATTTGGTGAACATATATTTTCTTAGCTCTGAAGTTCTATCGAAACATGAGTCTTTGAGATAGACATGAATTTTCCATCACTAATAATTGTGTTGTTAAATTCTCTCAAGAAAACTCTGTCTACTCTCTTTTCCCTCTATCATTTGTTGTTCTGCCAAGAAAGAGATCAATATTAAGTCCCTCAGAATGAACTAAATTCAGTCTTTAGAAAGAACCCATAAATTAAACTGAAAATATATTTTTCAATTTATTTTATCCTTCAAGTTCGTGTTTTCTCCCTACACCATCTAGTGTGACCATTCAGAACTATGAAATGCAGTTGATTGCGTTTCTACCCATTTAAAAAGATTTTGAACAGACTGACTCAAAGATTATAAAAGTGTAATGAGAAAGACTTGTGAATATGTTTCACTGGAGAGAGATGCTGCTCTTCTGTGATCTCCACGTGCCAAAGTTTTTATTCTACACAATTCTAGGGGGTTCTATCCTTAGCCTATCCTTGCTATATTATGCTCTTTCTGTTTCTCTTTTGCCTTTTTTCCATTTTCTTTTTTGACTAAGTTGACTAAGGATCAACTCAGTATGATCATAATTATTGCTTGATGAGGTGAGGCTGAATTTTGGAAAGGAAATACGATCATATATGCTTACCTTTTCAGATATAACACTTCATCTGAAAATATGGATTTAATTAATTTTTGAAGAAGTTGTATATTCTCTTGCATGTGCACGTACACACACACACACACACACACACACACACACACACACACACCACCAATCTATTAATGTATCTTGTTTCTCAAGAGTAAATTCACTTGAGAAAGGGAAACTATGATTATCTTTCATAGTGGTAGGAAAATCTAAGTCCCTACATTCATTCAATTTTATGCTTATTTTCATTCACTGATTTCCCTTGGTTGCTCAAATTTTGTCTCAACACAGGGAAGCCTTTAATATCAAGTAGGTTTCTAAAGTGAACTGTCCATATTCTTCCTTATTTAGAAGTATATTCTAATTTTGGTGAGCATGTAAATCGTCCACTAAGAATAACAGTGGATAACAGCAAATGGTAACAAATCTATCAACTCGTAAAAAGGAAAGACCCAGTGGGAACCATTACCTGTATGTAATTCCTTTAGAACTGAATGTGCTTGCTCATTTCCAAATACGAAGTTTAGGTCCAAAAGTCATTAGCATTAGTTGCACTCATAAATTGATATAAACTTCAAAATACAAATTATGCTCTTGAATTATGCCAAATGATGTAATATTACCTTGATATTTCCTTATTATGTCCTGTAAAGAGTAGGGTACATTAGGGTCAGATGTGGCATTAGATTAGCTTACCGGGATTATCTGGCAGGGTCTCTGGCTTTGTATTAAGAATCATAGGGGGGCTTCCCTGGTGGCGCAGTGGTTGGGAGTCCGCCTGCTGATGCAGGGGGCACAGGTTCGTGCCCCGGTCTGGGAAGATCCCACATGCCGCGGAGCGGCTGGGCACGTGAGCCATGGCCACTGAGCCTGCGCGTCCGAAGCCTGTGCTCCGCAACGGGAGGGGCCACAACAGTGAGAGGCCCCCGTACCGCAAAAAACAAACAAACAAACAAACAAACATAGGAAATAAGAGACAGACTGAGAGAAAATGATAAACCTGCTAATATTGACCTGTGATATGCCTATGGACTCAAAATTGGAAAACACACACACACACACACACACACACACACACACACACACAGAAGAGGTATTTATTTTCCAAAGGAAAACAACTGAAAAGGAGCTTCTAGTACATTTAGAGTGTTCAGGTAAAAAAATTGTTTTAGCTGTAAAGCTAACCCCAACTATGTTAGGGGGAAAAAAGGAGAGGAGAATGTATTTTCTCATGTAAATAGCAGGTTTGGTGGTGTAATTGTCTTATGAGACTCAGCTATATCCAGGAGCTCAAAAATTTCCTTTCTTGGCTTTGACTCACTCTAAACACTGACTTTATTCTGCAGAAAGGCTCTCTTTGTGCTCTCACCCCCCGATTCATCTTCTTTCCTCTTAAGAAATGCATGAGAAAAATTTGGTTCTATTGAAAATATCCTGTGGAAAATACATTGGCTTGATTTATGTTTTGCTTTGTTTTTTTGCCCATTCTTATTTTCTGATAAAAGACAGGCCACTGAGACAGAGAAAGAGGGTGAAATTTTCCAAAGGACTCAAAAGAAGAGGATGGAAAGGTGTTATGAGCAAATAAAAATTATAGTTATCTTGGCTATTACATTTGACCTCAGATTCCTACATATCACTGTTACCCAAACTCTGTTACATGGATCATCATTGCTCCATGAAATATTAATCAGTGTCCTATGGGAAAAATAGCTTCTGTAAACAAATAATTTTGGAAAATGTTTGATTAACAGGATATTAAAATTGCTTTTTTTCTACCTTATTATTTACTAAGGTGCAAACATGATAGATGTCATACGCACTGCTATATTTAGAATGGATAACCAACAAAGACCTACTGTATAGCACAGGGAACTCTACTCAATATTATGTAACAATCTGGGGAAAGTATTTGAAAAAGAATAGACATATGTATATGAATAACTGAATCACCTTGCTGTACACCTGAAACTTTACAACATTGCTAACCAAATATACTCCAATATAAAATAAAAAGTTAAAAAAAAACCATGATAGATGTCAAATCCTGAAAGAAGAGGGAGACAGATTTCCACATGCAGAATTTACAAAGGAAATTTCCATAAAGAAGTTCAATGGCTTTTGAACTCTCTGACTCAATTAGAGAATATAAACTAGTGAAAAGAGGGAGGAGTTTGAATACATAACTTGGGCAATAACTGTTGCTGTGTTGATAGCCTCCCCACATCAAAGTTTCCATGTTGCACAGTTCCAGGGGGTGCTGTACTTTCTGTGAATAACACCCTCAGTCCAACCCTCAGTCATTCACATAGAGTCCAGGCCATTTCACTTCCTATTGTTGTGCAGTACATTGCCTCTGCCAGTCCTACACTCACCAATAGGGAGGGTGGAGTGTGCTACCTTCTTATCGGCAAATCTAGTGAATAGGGCTTTTATGAAACTCTCAGAGAGCTTAAAGTGTGCTCCTTGAAAGCTGGGGACTCTGAAGATTGGATCCTGACTCGTGTGAGAAAATGAAAATGGCCTGTGGCAGCAGGGTAGACAAGTTTGTATTGGGATTGACTTGTATGCTCAGAGTTTATCAGGGCAGGGGGTGCCTGAGAGTTTCGTGTAGATAGATGTGACCGTATAGGAGAGAGGGTCAGGGTGGAGTAGTCTAGAGTCCTGGCTAGTAGAGCCACTTGATTGGGCAGAGGGATCCCAGCAGTAGGAAGATGGACACGATTATGGGATACCTGGAAACTGTAGGAGAAGTCCTAAGTGAGCACCTGGAATTTAGTGAGTCTAATAAACTTTTAGCAAGATTTCCACCAACAACAAAAAAAATGCTCATGAGACCAAGAGCTATAAATTTCTGCCAGTCTTAAGGAACATGAACTGGTTTTTGATTTAAGTCCTTTCTTATGCCCTTATCACTCTTCCATTCACCCCTGAAACCTTGGAGGGGTCAGAACCTGGGGGAGAGGAGAGGTAGGAGAATAGTAAATTGAAGGAAGTAATCTTTCCTTTCAGTCTAAAGCAGGCTTGGGCTGGTTTTAGGAAGAAGATATATGTTAAATCAAGCTCATTGTTTTGATTCATGTCTTGGAACAGACAACCTGATTATGTATTGGAGTTTGTTTTTAACTAAAAGTAACTTTAGGGCTAATCTAATCATTACTTAATAGTAATTCACACACAGGGGTCGTGGACCTGCTGAACTTTTCACTTAGGACCCAGATAAGGTTAAATTCATTGAATAAATTTTAAAGGGAAGAACAATGCTATATTTACACTTTGTTTACATCTTGAATGCTGCATGTTTAACATTTCAGATATACAAAATTAAACAAGTTTTAGCTTTTTGTTGTTTTTAATGTGGCATTTTTCAGGGCTGTTCACAGGCTGTTCAGCTTGGGAATTCCTAAGAAGTTATGGTAGATGGTGTTTCCCAAATTATTTGACCCTGAGACCATTTTTTCACAATATACCCACTTACATCTTAAAAAAATATATTACCTAGCACTGAGCTTGGGAAACTGTAGCATCCTTAAATGTAAAGAATGAGTGATAAGTAATGCAGATCTGAGATTGTAGAATGAAATAGTGAATAACTTCTTTTAGTATTCTCCAAAACTTGGCGGGATAGGATAAGAGTACACTAATGGAAAATTATGCCCTATTCAAAAGAAACATCTGTTATATCAGAAGGCAGAGAAACTCTGAAACTCAAAACAATATATACATTCTCAGAAATCCATGAAAATTCAAACAAGCTTAGAGGATGGAACAGAAGTGGTACCATTATGAAAGATTAGATTACAGTCTATTCTGCTGTATGGAGAAAGTAGAAACCACTTTTTGTGCATAGAACACACATTGGCTAAGATGCAAATTATTAGTTATTTGAGGCTTCAGCCATCTGGACATTTACTGGAAGTCTCATTCAAATACAAAAAAAAAAAAAAAATACACATTCTTAACTTGACTTTTAAAAAGTCAGTCTCCCAGAGGTGAAAGGGAAAAACTCATCAAACATTTAGAATGAATCTAATTCTTTTAGGCAGGGAAGAACTGATTGCTAATGAAAGACAATGAATGGGAACTTTAGGACAAAGAAATTATGTCATCTTATAGTCTACATGACACTGAAAGAATAGACTGCAGAGTGCAGTCAGATATACATCTTAGGTTTTAAGAAGACAGTTTTAAAAATATTGGAATAATAAGAAGCACAATTGTATGGCATGAAATTCTGGAATGGATGATGACTTAAAAGTCTAGGAAATTTTAAAAACAATTAATTCTGACTTACTCCTTTGAGAAAATGTGAGGTACTTAAAGAAATTTGTTGGCTACTGAAGAAGTTCTCTATTGACCTTTGAGGTACAGGAGCCATAGACAGAATATAACTAGTAAACATAACTATCTAGATAAGTGTGATGTTCATGCACTAGCAAAAGGTGACCAAAAGGGCAAAGTACAAAATGAACCAAGGTAAATACAAAATGAACCAAGGTGATCAGAAAAACTAAACACACCAAAAGATAACTTGTGAAGTGATTATCAAAGACATGAAAGCTAAATGCACCCCACAATCGAGGGCTTTATTTTGCTATAAAGAACACTAATGTGACAGCAAAGTCTGGATAGACCCTATAGACTGATAATAGTATTATAAAAGTATGAATTTAAAAATTTTGGTAATTGTACTGGGGTTATATCTGAAAGCATCCTTGTTATAGCCTGTTGAGCCATGTCATATGGAAAAGAAAGTGTGATTCCATTTTCCTATGTCCACACCTCTCAAATGAGAAAGTTTCAAGCACCAAGTCAAGTATATTATCATCACTTATACCATTATTATTTTCTCAAAACCCATAGCTTATATTAGTCTGGTTCAGTTTGAACCACGACTCTTGTATACTTTTATCCCCTGAAGTTTCTCATTTTCTTACCATTTTCTCATTGAATAAAATAACACATCATCATCCAATTGCTAATATCATAGAGTTCCTTAAATAGACAATTTGTTTAGAATGAAATCTGTGACCCTTTTCACGTTAGTCTTCATGGAGGTTTTGACTTGACTTTTCAATATAGTCCAATTGTATTCTAAGGATTTTGTAGAGCTGACAACTAGGAATTTACTTACATTGCTCTCCTTAATTAAACAGATTATTTCTTTGGATCTATATCTTCCTCTCCTTGGGTTTCTGTTCCTTCTGTGAAATATCAATGCATTAATACTTCCTCCTTTGAGAGTGGTCATGAAAGGTTGATCTATAAGTCTTTTATGTTTGAAAATATATTTATTTACTCTCATTCTTACTAGTTTTCCTTGCTAAAGAATTCTAGGTTCAAAATCAAATGCTTCCCTCATAATCATGAAGCTATAGCTCCATTGTTTTCAAGAATACTGTCTAATATCAATTCTTATTCTAATATAAGTAACTTTTCCAGCATCATTTACCTGATCTTACCTAAAAACTTTATTAAGACATTTTCCCCATCTTGAAACACTGAAGTTTTATAAGACTATGCCTCAGTCTTATAAAGTGGTTTTTGTTTTGTTTTGTTTTATTCATTCATAGCAATTGGCCCTTGAGAAGTACTTTCAGCCTGAAGAATTAAGTCTTTCTTTATCCTAAGGGAACTTGAGATATTTTGATATATTTTTTCTTCCCTTCTGTTGTCTCTTTGCTTTTCTTCTAAAATAATTATAAAGCTATTGAGTATTCTAAATTTAGTCCGTATGTCTCATCTTTTCTCTCCTTTTTTCTGTCTCTTTTAGTTTCCTTGAATTTATCTTCCAGACTATTTTAAAAATATCTGTATTATGTTCTAAAAACATTTTCATGTATATTATATACAGAGGCAATCATATCACCTATGAATAATAAAAGATTTTCTTACACTTCCTTTATAACCTTATAACTTTAAAGATGCTCTTCCATTTTTTATTCTTAGAGTAGCAAACATTGCAGGTCACTGTTCCATATTCTTTGGGGGAAAGGTTCTAGATTGATCTAAGAGTAATCAAGGTAGAGAGAAAAACATGCATAGAAAGTACAAGTGTATTGAAGCATTAGTACCACATACAAAAGGAACTGCCAGTCTTGGAAACATCAGAAAAGTTGAGAAAGCAGTAATTTGTCTTACCCATTCACTGGATGTGAATTAGGAACAAAAATAGCTGTAAAACACAATTACTTTTAAATAATGACTACATTACAAAGAGCTAAAAATTAACTGACAAACAGCACAGTTAGATCCAGAGCAGATCAAATGCATAGAGGTAAGAAAATAAAACTGAAATAAAAGAAGATGTAAAGGGATCATAGGACAAAGTGATAAATATTGAAGATACAACAATCTTCAAAGCAAAGATGGTACAACAAACATATAATTGGAGTGCTAAAATAAAACAAAACAAAACAATGGAACAGAGCAAATATTTAAAATTGTAATTCAGGAGATGTCCTTAAAAGAAGATCTGAATCTGCATTTTGAAAAGACATATTCTGTACCAAAAAGAATTTATCCAGAATCATCAATACAAGCTATTTACTGGTGAAATTTTTGGAACTATAAGAAAAAGAAAGAATACTGTCAGCAGCAAGCCAAAAATACATTAATTCAGAATTTTCTAAGTTATACTATAGTAACAAAGTACCCCAAAAGATGATGCCATTTTATCAGTTGAGTCAGAGAAAGTGTAGAAAGGAGGAGAGTGAGGAAAGGATATATTCTAATTTTATTGTTTATCGGTTTGGGGAACCAAAAGATACTGTCTAAAAAAAGAAGCTGAAAGTATCTTATTTTGGTATTAATATAAAGGTTAACAATCAGACACAATGATAGAATATCCTAAATATCAGAATATTAAAAGAAAAATAACTAAAGAAAACTGTCTACATGGTGAAAGACAACTAAAACAATAAGCGTAACAGAAAATAACATGACAAAGCTGACCAAAAATTTGTCTTGTCAAACAATTTAAATGAGATTAAATTTAGTAGAAAAAGAAAAGATGTTTAGATTAGTCATAAAGAAAAGTCCAGTAATCTGATGTATACAAGAGACATAGTAAACAAAGTAATTCAGGAAGTTTGAAGGTAGTGGACATAGTAGATGTGTGAAAAAGAGGGAGGATACAAAATTGGTAACAGACAAGGTAGAAAATTCAGCCATAGAAATATTAAACAAACGAAAGGAGGCAGTTTATAATTCTAAAGGCTACATCTTATAATGATGACATTATGGTTATAAATATCCATCAAATAGCAAAGCAGAAGCTGTCATAAAGCAAAATCTATCAGAGATCTGAGGCAAATAAGCAGAAACACAAACATAAGAGGAGACTTTAATATACTCTCTTTGCCAAAGATAGATTAAATAGTCAAGACAGCAGGATTATAGAAGACCTAAACAACAGAAGTAATAAAAGTAGGTCTTACAGGTCTATGATGAACTTTGTACCCTAAAAAGGAGAATGATTAATAAACTATTTTAAGATAAAAGTAAATACAAGAGTAATTCCTAAGAATTCTCATCAAAATGGAAAATTATATTTTTATTTATTTTGTATCTATATAAGATGCTGGATGCTCCCTAAACCTATTGCTGTAAACATTTCATGATGTATATAGGTCAAATCATTAAAAAAATTAAAAAAAATAAAACCAGAATTGAATAAGCTAGAAAACAGTAGAACCAATAGTATAAAGATCAGTTTCATTGGAAAAAATAAATAAAATAGGATAAATAGGAATAATCTATTCAAGAAAGCAGTAGAGAATACAAAACAATCAATGACAGGAAGGACATAGTTTTCATTATGAAAGCTTTAAATATTTTACAAAACTCTATGCAATAAATTCTATGAATTTTTTTCTAGAAAATATAATTCACCAAAACTTACCCCAAAATAAATGCCATGGAAACAATAAAGAAAACTGACAGAGAGTTAACCCTCCAAAGTGCATCAGGTCTAGCTGATTCCACAAGGGAGTTCTACAATCTAAAAGAGTGAATAATCACAATTTTACTTAACATGTTTCAAAACATATATAATGAAAGAAAACATCCAATTCTTCATACAAAGCAAGAAGAGCACTTATAATAAATCTCATAATCTTGTACCAGAAAGGAAGCTAAAGACCAGTCTTAATTTCCGACACAGCAAAGTCTAAGGCAAAGCCTAAGTAAAATACGAGCAGAGTCCAATATCACCTTCATCATATTAAAGCAATAACACACTAATGCTTTACCTTAAAATGAGATGAGATTAGTACCAGCTGGCATGTGGAGAATACACATTTGCCATCAATTAATATATGCATTCAGAAATTAATGGATCGATGAGTGCTGGAAATAGATAGTGCTAAGATTATATTACTAATATTTTTAAGTGAGAGGCTAACTAAGAAGGATTATCAGTAACCTAATTTATAATTTTTTAAACTAAGTAGTTGATTTGTAAACATTAATATATCTTTTTACGTTGTTGTTACAAAAGCAGCAAATGTACAATATAGAAAGTTAAAAATAAGAAAACTATACCAGGATTTCCCTCGTGGTGCAGTGGTTAAGAATCCGCCTGCCAATGCAGGGGACACGGGTTCGAGCCCTGGTCCAGGAAGATCCCACATGCTGTGGAGCAACTAAGCCCATGCACCACAACTACTGAGCCTGCGCTCTAGAGCCTGTGCGCCACAACTACTGAAGCCCACACACCTAGAGCCCATGCTCCGCAACGAGCGAAGCCATGCGATGAGAAGCCCATGCACCACAACAAAGGGTAGCCCCCGCTCACTGCAACTAGAGAAAGCCTGCACAGAGCAACAAAGACCCAATGCAGCCATAAATAAATAAATAAATTTAAAAGAAAAGACAAATCCTTAAAAAAAAAGAAAAATATACCATATTCCTACCATCCACAGGTTGCTGCTATTGACATTTTATGTATATCTTTCCAGATATTTTCTGCTGTGCATGTATGTGGGTTTGTGTGTGTCTGTGTGTGCATTGTGTATATACCAGTTCCTGTCTAAACTATTTTACTTGAAAATAGATGTATCACTACTTTATGTGAAATACTACACTCTGGCACTGTGTTTCTGGAGCTCTAACAACTAATATTACATTAGACCAAATCAATTTGTTCAATACAGAAACGTATATAATAAATTAGTGAGAAGCTAAGAAATATTTATTTTATGCTCATTTTATGCTAGTCAGTAATTAAATAAGAACCATCTCATTTCATCAAAAGCAATAATAGAAAGAAAAGAAATACAGTATCAAGAAGTATATAGTATTATCCCTACTTCATAGAAAATGATAGATCAAAGAAGGTCATTTAACTTATAGGCGCATTTCTAATAAGTAAGAAAATCGGGATTTGCATGTAGACTTAACCAATCCCAAGACCATGGTGCTTCTGTTACTGCTTTTTGCCTATGTTCTTTCTCCCACACTTTTCTCATTGTTTCCTGAATAAAATGTGAGGTGGTATCTTGGAATATATGTGAAGACCATTTACCCACCAACAGATTGTCACTTTGCAGAACATACCAGAATTATGGTACACCTGTTTTCCCTAATGTGGAAGCCTCTCTGGGTGATCACCAAACCTATTACAAGCCCTGACATTCATGTATTTAACTCTTCTCAAAAACAATGCTGCTGTATTCCATATAGAGAAAGTACTCTCTGGTTCTCTTCTATTTAGAAAATAAGTTCACATTAAATAAAAAGATCTGGCTATTCAAATCAGCAACCTTCTATGCCCTAAGCATCTATCCTGTCCCATCCAGCCAGTTAGCAGCAACACTCTCACCCTCAGTAATCAGAAAGTATAATGTGAATGGTTCTGTTGCGGGATACCTTAATACACAGGTCTTGGGGTCAGAAAGAAAATACATGATACAGCTTATTTTTTTGTTTCTATGTTCTTTTACTTTACTGACTGTAACTTTAATGCCCATGTGCCAAGTGAATAGGGGTTATGGCTCCTTTGAAAACCCCTTGGAATTTATTTTGAAGGCTTGCATTGGCCAAACATGCATATTGACCCATCCTTTGCCTTATTTCCTGTTTTAATTGAGTGTCAAAGGTCACACATTGCTATCAGAGTAAGACATGAGTGGCAGCAGAGGTCAGGGACTCTCTGGCATTCTATTAGAGCCATAAAAACAAAACAAAATGATAATTTCACCTGTTCTAACCTCAATTTTTCCAGAATGGGACAGACATTGACCTTATTGTTTGTCAGCTATTGACTCTATAAACTTCTGCTACCCTAATTCTGCTTACTAAACAATAAGAGTGCTTTTACAACAAGGATAAAAAGTAAAACAATGGAAAAGACTCAGAGTTGACTCAAAGGAGAGATGTATCCAGGTGACAGAAAAGATAAAATAACTTCTTTTCTGTTCCTAGGTCCCATCTCTCTTTTGTATAGTTTACAGCAATAACAGTTTCTACCAACAACCTTCAATTTTATCTTCTTTTGTGGAATATCTTATAACTTCCTTTATGTGAACAAGTACAAGCAATAAATCTAATAAATTGCTCATGCTACCTGAAACCTATTTGTGGCACCTGAAGGGTTTATGAATTTCTGTGACAGTTTTCTCCACTTTCCCTACCCTTTAATGTTTTGGGCTGAAATGTAGGTAGATATTTAAGGGCATAAATAAAGTCTTTTCTCATCTCTTTTCTGAAGGAGGCAAAAATGACAATAGTGAAGAAAGTATATGCTAAATATTTCTTTTAAAAGTATTTGAAAACTGACTTCTTATCAAAAGTTTTATGAGATAAATAAAGGTTATAATCTGAAGGTAACTGTCCTTCAATTTAACGGTCCAGTTTTATGTAATTTTTTTCTGATGAGTAATTAAGTAAAGTTTTAAAAGCTGGATCTTGTTTTTTGTAATTGAAGTATAGTTGATTTACAATATTGTGTTAGTTTCAGGTGTACAGCAAAGTGATTCAGATTATACATATATATATATTTTTCAGATTCTTTTCCATTATAGGTTATTACAAGATATTGAATTTAGTTTCCTATGCTATACAGTAAATCCTTGTTTATATATTTTATTTATAGTAGTATGTATCTGTAAATCCCATACTCCTAATTTATCCCTTGCCCCCCTTTCCCCTTTGGTAACTGTAACTTTGTTTTCTATGTCTGTTTCTGCTTTATCAGTAAATTCATTTGTATTTTTTTGTTGTTGTTGCACATATAGTGATATCCTAAATATTTGTCTTTCTTTGTCTGACTTACTTCACTTAGTATGATATTCTCTAGGTCCATCCATGTTATTGCAAATGGCAATGTTTCATTCTTTTTTATGGCTGATATATATAAAATATATATATTCCACAGCTTCTTTTTCCATTCATCTGTTGATGGACCCTTAGGTTGCTTCCACGTCTTGGCTGTTGTAAATAGTGCTGCTATGTACATGGTGGTGCATGTATCTTTTCAAATAAGAGTTTTCGTCTTTTCTGGATATATGAAGAGGAGTGGGATTGCTGGATCAGTTTGATCATATTGCTGGATCAAATTTAAAACTATTTTTAGTTTTTTAAAGTACCTCCATACTGTTTTCCATAGTGGCTGCACCAATTTACATTCCCACCAACAGTGTAGAAGGATTCCCTTTTCTCCACACCCTCTCCAGCGTTTATTATTCGTAGACTTTTTGATGATTGCCAGACTGACTGCTGTTAGGTTATACCTCACTGTAGTTTTGATTTGCACTTCTCTAATAATTAGCAATGTTAAACATCTTTTCATATGCCTTTTAGCCATCTGTATGTCTTTGGAGAAATATCTATTTAGGTCTTCTGCTCATTTTTTGATTGGGTTGTTTTTTTTGATATTGAGCTGTATGAGCTCTTTGCATATTTTGGAACTTAACCCCTTGTCAGTTGCATGGTTTGCAGATATTTTCTCCCAGTCCCTAAGCTGTCTTTTCATTTTGTTTATAGTTTCCTTTGTTGTGCAAAAGCTTTTAAGTTTGTGGATCTTTTTGATAATAATAAATATTTATTGGTGGTTTTCTATAGATTGAGGGAAACAGTTTGAAGTTTAAATAGTATTAGTTAGTTGCATGTTTTCATGAAGGATGACTACTAATGTTCAAAGGCCATCTGGAACTCTCATAAGTTATCCCTTTGTTTTCACTTTAAGAAAAGTAATATTTTTTTTCTCTCAATCTGCCCGTTGTTTTGAAGTTATGATTTGGGGATTAACATTGAATTTTGGATTATAGGAATAATAATCAGCTTTCTCTAATATGAAGTTGCATTCTTAACCTTTTCAATAACAAGGCAGCAAGCAAAAAAAAATACCACAGATAAAGTTTTTGTGGGAATTATTGGTGTTTGTGGTTAAACTGATAGATATTAATTGACAAATTAATAGATGACAGAGAATTCCTAGCTTACTTCTTAGAAGTTAGACGTGCCTTTCTAGGGACCCAGTTTTTATACGGGAACATCAATAGTTGCAGGAAAACTAATGATGTTTTAATTCCTTGATTTTTCTTAAGCACTAAATGAAATAAAGTGATTTGACACACAGTTAACTGAAAAAGAGATCAGATTATTGGAAGATAAAAAAGTAAAATTTTCTCACTTTACACATTGATTTAGAGTTTCCAACAAATGAATGATTGCAGCTTATTAATAAAATAACATGATATCATGAGAAATATTGTTTATCCTGTATTTATTTGACCAAAAGCCAATGTAAGGGGATCAAAGGCTGATCAACTATGTTAAATTTCCTTAAAACGTGTGGATTCAGCTGAATTTTTGATCAACTTGGTCAGCATTACCTCTAAGATGAGACTGATTTTTCCCCTCAATTATTGATGGGTTATTAAATAATTGATGCTGCTGCTCTGAATTTGGAAAATTTGTCCAAGATGAAGAGCTATTTCTCAATTGAAAAGTTAGCCCAATTGCTTATTTTTATAATTCTACCCTCATTTCAGGGATTTCTCCCCCTCCTTTCCACGTGAGGGCTTCCTGCACCATAGATTTATGGCAGACGGCTCAGATAGTACATAGCTGTTTTCTCAGCTCTGGGGACATTTACTGGCAGGTCTTCTAACTCCATGAAGAGGTGGTGGTGTGACTCCTTTGTGAGCTCTCCAGAGAAAGTTAATGCCCTTTTCATTGTAGAAGTCCCACTGAGAAGCATATTACCTGATATATTTCGATACTCAACAAATGAATTGGGTTGATCACATCTGATATTTAATTGGGTCTTGGTAAAAAGAATTTGACATTCTTTAACCATAACATTCCTGAAATGTGCAATTCTAAGGGTATGATATACACTTAAAATTAACTCAAAATATATAAAGCAAGGGGAAAGGGGACTTTGTAGTGTTGTTGTGATACAACTTCAAATTCACATCATTTAAGGAGGGTTTGACAAATTCTGTATTATTTAAAAGAAATGGATAGTGTCTCTTACTAATGTGTATTCTCTAGAGTCATGTATAAAAGAGCTATAACGAGACTCACACTCAATAAACTCTTAGTACTTAACTGACCTCTTCTCCACGCACATGTTACAACATCTCTCATAAATAACTTGGTGTTTGAACCTACACATTTTAAAAAAAGCATTAATTACCTACCAGTGACAGTGCTTTACAAATAAGAAGTAGCCATAAGAAATGTGAATAAAAGGAGTGACATGATCTTGGTTTTAGGAATATTTGGAACAACAATGGGTCTGAAAAGAGGACAATCCTATTTCATTCCCACTGATGTCCGTATCCATGGAAACTCCCTTTTAATAGCATCCACATCACACTGGAAAACAGGTATGCTACCTTTTGAAAGTGAGTGCATTAAAAGAATCCAGCCTTTTGCTAAGAAGGTCAGCTCTTGAAAGCCTTCAAGAGCTTTGGTAGCTGAGAAAGCTGGAGGGCTGTAAATCCTTCATTTCGTTGCTAAGAGGCTTGGCTCCTGAGAATTACATCAGTGCTTTCTAACACAGAGCGTGGAATGTGAGTCCTTTGTTCCCTGCCTATAATGTTGCACTCCTGAGTACTTGTTTCCTCGGCTAAGAGAACATGCAGGAGAGGCCTAATACGTGAACCTAGAGATTAATTATAATTAGACACAAACTGATAAAGATAGGTGAAAAGATGTACAGTGTGTAAAGAAAGAAGACTTACTCGCAAGAATGCCAAATGTCAAATGCCATTACACAGAAATATATGCACTAAAATAATAGTCACATGGAAATATTTTAAAATATTTTGTAATCTCAGCATGTTTTTTTTTACTATGAAAAATATCTGTCAAGGAAAATGCCTTCCCCATTGGATTATTCAACACACTCACTGAAAATAAAGAGAAGATACAGAAGGTCATGGTGCCTTTAAATCAAACTGTGACATACCAGAACTACTCTTCATTGACTATATAGTAAGAGAAACACTTTAAACAACTGGATAACAAATAATTATTGTTGTCCAACAAAAAAGTACAGCACATTTTGGATACATGTTTAAGGCATTGCATCAAATTTTTTCAATTTGCACAATTAGAAACAACACTAATATTAATTATGTGATGAAGTGTTGCATTTAGGAAATCATTGTGAATATCTTTAAATATTATACCTGTGAAAATTGCTGTATTTATTTATGTACATATTAAGTTAGAGAAATCCACATGACTGTGATAGCCCATAATAGTAGCATTAAATGGCTGAACAAAAAGAGCTAATAATTATGTCAGTATTAATAATAATAATGACTGTTATTGACCTAGTATGTATTTCAGGCACTATTATAAGCACTTTACATGCACTGATTGTATCCTGAATGCTCAATACAATCTTTTGAGTTAAGTACTGCTGTGTATTCCATTTTATACAGCGGGCACAGAGTTTGAGTAATTTATTCAAGATCACAATACATGAGGTTAAGTGGTAAAGCTGAGATATGAACCCATGCCACCATCAAGAATATTATTTAGGGCTTCCCTGGTGGCGCAGTGGTTGAGAGTCCGCCTGCCAATGCAGGGGACGCGGGTTCGTGCCCCGGTCTGGGAAGATCCCACATGCCATGGAGCTGCTGGGCCTGTGAGCCATGGCGGCTGAGCCTGTGCGTCCAGAGCCTGTGCTCCGCAACAGGAGAGGCCACAGCAGTGAGAGGCCCGCGTACCGGAAAAAAAAAAAAAAAAAAAAAAAGAATATTATTTAGAGATAGTAAAACAAGAGTGTGTACAATCTAAAAGTAGGGACTTAGACATGGAAATAATGATAATAATTCTATTTTTTTCTCTGTATGTTACAAAACAATACCCCATATATATGAATTGTTTTGACCTCTATAGCCCTTATGTAAGTGCAGATAGCACTTATATTACAGAGCTGAAAGGACTGATGTTCAGGAATATTCAGTGATGTAACTAATGTTATGTTTACTGAATTGCAGGATATGGAACAAAAACCAGCTTCTAACACTCATTCCACTCTAATACCTTCCTCTGTTCTTTATATGGACAATAAATATTGCAACAAGCTTACTGACCACTCAAGTGATGATAGAGGAACAAAATAATAGTTAATTAACTTAGATATTAATTACCAATTCATTTACTTTCTCAAAAAACTTTCCTCTTGCCAGATACCAATGCCAACAGCATGACTCAGAAACTTGTGGTCATCTTCACTATCTTCTCAAACTCAGTTCATGAATTATGATTGTTCTTTAATTTGTAATTTCAGTGTATTACTTTTTTTTCAATTTCCACTATGATGAAAATAGTTATTCGTACCCTCATGCTTGGATAACTGCAAAAGCCTTTAACGTGTTTTCACTCAACGCTGGATCTCTTCATTTCAACCAAATCTCAATATTATGATTAATCTGTAAGTTCTTGACAAAGAATATGTCCTGAAGCTTCTTGCTGCCCACTAGTTTCCAAGGCTTGGATATAAACAATAATATTATATGAGAACTCTGCAGTCCAGGATTTGAACCCTAGTGCTACACTTATCGGCTATGTGATCTTTAGTAGTAGGAGACTTAAAAACTCTGTGCTGTGTTACAGTCTTCTTT
Organism: Globicephala melas; assembly: GCF_963455315.2. Taxonomy (NCBI): domain Eukaryota; kingdom Metazoa; phylum Chordata; class Mammalia; order Artiodactyla; family Delphinidae; genus Globicephala; species Globicephala melas. The sequence continues at coordinate 73,904,665 of NC_083319.1, read as the reverse complement.
TTAGTAGAGATGGTAATGCTACTCATTCGTAGATTGTTATCACACCAAAATGAGCTATCATATGTAAAGTGAAATGAAGATTGTCTAGCATAATGGTAAGTGCTCAATAAATGTTACCTATTATTAGACCAACTTATTTTTTCCTCCATAGGATACTTAGAGGAGACATCTGGTTAAATGCATCTTCCAGTCTGCTAGTCTTAGTTTTGAATTCTGGCTGCTTCTCTTAGTAACTGTGTGATGTTGAGAAAATTGCTTGATCTAAGTCTCAGTTTCCTTGTCTGTAAAGTGGATTTTAGTAACAATACCTCTTAGGAAAATTAAGTGAGATAGTAAGTGTATACTATTTAACACTAGATGTGGCTTGTAAGAAATGCTCAATAGTTGTTAACTATTTTATTTTTTTTTTACTGAAACTGTTTGTTGTAGGGGTTGTTAGAAGAAAAAATTATATGAAACGTGCTGTGAAATCATTACTGAGAAAATTTTTCAAAATCATGGTACTTCTTATTATTTAAACAGAAATCCTATGAACATAACCAGTTTTATAAATAGTCATATTTCTCTTTTTAATTTGCTTGCTATAACACAAACAACAAAAATAAAAACAATTTTGGAATCTGCATTTAGCAAATGAACAGAATCTCCTCCATGCAGCCGCATAGGGAGGGGGAACCCTGGTGAAGCTTGAAGGTCTCCCTGAATTGAGGAGGTGGAGCTGAGAGCCAAGGAATACCAAGGTGGCTGGGGTTTGGAGGACAGAAGACTAGGGAAATGAAAGCTGCACAAAATAGAGAACCTATAGATTTTCAGACGGTCACTATCAAGTATTCGCAGAATACTATTAGTTCATGGATGTGAAGAAACTATATGAGGCCCAGGGAAAGAACCTTCCAAAATAATTAGGGGAAACATTGTCCAGAGAGAATACGATGCCAAAAATGGTGCCTGTTCCTAAGACTCAAACTGCAAAATCTCATTCTTCATTGGGCATTGGTAGAACACTCAGAGGGGTCTTGCCTTAGCAGTGAGGAGTAATTACTTTTGGTAATGCCTAACAAATTTTAAAAGCAAGACCCAAAGGATCAAATTGTTTCCAAGTAAGTTAATTGAGTTCCAGCAAAAAGCTCAAGCAGATTTATAGAAAAGAATACAAAATATTCAGCACCAAAAAGAGTCAAATTTTTGTTTAGACAATCAATTATCTTTTAGAGAGATTTAAATAATGAGTTTTAAATCTTATATATTTACCTATGTAGTTGCCATTTCGTTACCATGCAGAGTTCATTTCTTTGCAATGTTTAATCTCATTAATCCTTCCCAAGGTGTTTTTTACAACAAACATTGTAGTGTATATCTCCAGAAGATATATTTGTGTCTTTTTTGTCTTTCTTGTCTCTACTTAACTTCTTGAACATAAGAAATACACTTACAGTAACAATATCACTTACAAAACCAATATGAAATAGGATAAATCTAACGAAAGTTGTTTTGTTTTCAGTATATAAATCTTGAACATTTAAAAATTCATTAATAACAAAATACTTGTTAAAATTTAGCAAAATATTTGAACAGACATTTCCCCAAAGAATGTATACCTTTGGAAAATAAGCACATGAAAGATGTTCTGCATCATTAGTTATTAGAAAATTCAAATTAAAAGCACAATGCAACATCACTACACATTTTTTAGAATGGATAAAATTTAAAAGATTGATAATAACAAATGTTAGTGAGAATTTGAAACAATTAAAATTCCCATACACCGTTGGTAGGAATATCAAAGGATACAATCAGTTTGGGGGGAAAAAATGACAGTTTTTAAAAAAGTTAATCACACACTTACCATATGATCCAGCCATTCCACTACTAAGTATTTACCCAAAGGAAAATAAAGTGTATGTCCAGAGAAAAATTTCTACATAAGTGTTTATAACAACTTTATTTGAAATAGTCAAAAATGGAAACAATGTGAATGTATATCAGCAGACAGATGGATAAACAAATTGTGGTGTATTCATATAATGGAATACTACTCAGCAGTAAAAAAGAACTGAACTCTTGATATATACAACAGCATGGATGAATCTCAAAATAATTATGCTGAGTGGAAGAACCAGACCTAAAGGAGTACATACTGTATAATTCCATTCTTATAAATTTCTAGAAACTGAAAACTAATTGATAGTGTCAGAAAACAGAGCGGTAGTTGCTTGGGCTTGGAGGGCTGTGAGTGTCAAGGGGTAGAGATTACAAAGGGTCATGAAGAAACTTTTAGGAGTGACGGATACATTTACTCTCTTGCGTGTGATGTGCATTTCACAGTTGTATACCTATGTCAAACTTATTAAACTGCACAATTTAAAATGTGTGATTTATTATACATCAATTATGTCTAAAAATATAATTTAAAAACAAACATAAGATTTCAAAGTCTAATTAAGAAAGAATAGATCTTTCAGTGATTTTTGTCATTATCCACTACCCCAATATTTATGGAGATAACAGAAGATAATTCTTATTCCCAGTGGTTCTGTGTGCCTTTGTTTCTACTTCTCCCTACATCTGGCATAGCCCCTATTATCTTCAAGCTTTCCAGAAGCTTGTTTCAAAGGCTACTTCTTCCATGAAGCCTTCACTGTTCTCCCAAGCTGGAAATTATTTCTTGTTCTTTTGAATCTCTGTAAGCCTCTAGTATGCATCTTTCTGATGATATTTATATTCTTTCCCTGTTCACAGTTTTAAAAATCACCTTTTTTCATAGGTAGGACCCTTTGAGTCACTGAGATAATTTGAAAGACATCAGTTCAACTCATAGAAGCGGAGTACATTTTTTTGATGTCTTGATGCTGAGAACCCTGGGGAGTGAGACTTTAGATGTTTCTGACTTTCAAAATGTATAGTCTGACCTAGGTATTTTCCCACAGTACATTCTTCCTAACTTCAGCCTTCTCCACACATCACATGACAGAGAGTTGAAAGTGCATACAATGAGAAATCAGTGCTACTTTAACATTTGCTCAAAATTCAAAGATAGTTCTGTTGAGATATTCCTTCTAATTTGTTTTTTCTAAGCTGTTTGCCTTGTGTGACACCCTCTGATTAAATCCTCTCCACAATCCCACAAGGGACAAACTAATTTCACAGATGATGAGAATGAGACATCTAGAGGTTTCTTAAATAACTTGGTCCAAGTTAGCCATCTGATAAGTGAGGAAGCCAGCACTGGAAACTACTGCCCTCTGACTCCAAAGCCCACACGCTCCACCAGCACATTATGTCACCTCTCCAACATAGCATATGCAAAGGAAAGGCCGAATAATCTAAAGCCAGAGGGATCAGAGCACATTTTTGTAGGGAAGGGGTGTAGATGTACTCTGTTTTTATTGACAACAAAATGCATGTTGATATTTGTACCATTATCTAATACTTTGACTTAGATGATTGCTCATTTTAATGGGAAATTCACACTAGGTCTTCCAATTCAAGTTATAGTCCTTTCAAAAAATAGATCACGTAATTTTTCTTCTCAATGTCTTTTAACACTGAGTTCGTATTTACTTTTTTTAGATTGTCTCAAAAATATCTTCTTATAGTTGGTTTGTTCAAAGTAGAATTGAAACAAATTCCACACATTTTTATTATTTTATTTATTTATTTAATTTTTTCGGTACACGGGCCTCTCACTGTTGTGGCCTCTCCCGTTGCGGAGCACAGGCTCCGGACGCGAAGGCCCAGCGGCCATGGCTCACGGGCCCAGCCGCTCTGCGGCACGTGGGATCCTCCCGGACCGGGGCACGAACCTGCACCCCCTGCATTGGCAGGCGGACTCTCAGCCACTGTGCCACCAGGGAAGCCCAGTTTCTCCATTTTGATACCACTTACTTTTTTTTAAATGTGTCTGGACTATTGCCCCTTAAAGTCTCCCCCAACATTTCCTAAATTTCATAACATGACTATTAGATTGTGTACAAGTTATGTGCAAAGGCTATATCTTGTATAACTTAGAACGTATCCCAGGACTCAGCCAGGAGTTTTTCACATAATAGGAACCAAATTCTTGAGGTGCATTGAACTGGAATCTAAAAAATCACTGAAAACTTGTCCTTATAATCCAAGTATAGATACACCTCTTCCTGTTTCCACCTAAACATGGGGTTATGGTGTCATCTATGTATATTTGAAAGACCTTTTGCTACACTCTCAGCTTGTTATCCATTCAATGCTGATATCCTCGGGAGGCCTGAGAGTTTCCTGAATTTCTGTAGACATGCATGTGAGTGCATATACACTCACAGACAATACACAGAAATCCTGAACCACCACAGATCACATTTTTACCTCATTGAAGTTTGTAACTAATTGGTCCATCTGTCAGAGAGTATTTAATTTCCTTTTAAATTATTTTTTCCCTTGTTCAGCAGTTTTCCATTTCAGAGCATGTAATAGCAAATGCTGCTATTGACTAGATAAGAGACTATGAATTAGATGTGGTCTGTGGTAAGTAAACTAGTTTCTTTTATCCCAAAGGAAGCTGAAGACATTAATGTTTCTCAACCAGTTGGTAGAGATCATTATTTTAATTCAAATGAAAGAAAAACAAGTTTGCTTTAAAATGAAAATGAACAATTCAGATCTGAGAAGGGATTGCAGCATATCTCTGACTACCATCTCAATGTCTGTCTTTCAGTTAGCAAAGATGTAGTTAATATGGTATCCTAGATTTTTACAATAATAACGCATATCAGCTCTGTCTGGAGACCGACTTCCTAATTAGTCAGGCCCTAAATAATGCAAGCCATGTTCTCCTTTATTAGCTAATATGTTTCAGAGGTTGGAAAGATAGTTATAAAGACCCATTAAAGATACAGTTTCCTGACATGCTGGCCAGGTTCATAAGCTGCACGATATGAAATGCCATGTAAGAAGGTCATTATCAGAATATCCTCCCCTGGTTTATATTAGTTTTTAATTTTTTTCTTCTTTTTGTAACATATCCAATATAAAGAGTTTGATGGTGCTGCTATAACTCTTGTTCAATAACTAGAAATTCTAATTCCATAAAGTTTCTTGATACCACATTAACCCTGCATCAGATAAACAAGTACATTGGGAACTGTGGCTAATACAGCTGAACATGAAAATAATGCACTGTATTTGAATAGAAAAAAGAAGAAAGTGATCACAGAAGCAGTCTAAGTAATAGATTACTTTGTTACGTGAAAACGCGTTTTTTTTTAATACATCTGTTCCACTAACAAGTATTTGTTGGAGGGAAATCTGTTGTTTTATGTACAGAAAAATGCTATGCATTAAACAGTCCTGCTTTATTAATTTAGTGCTTTTCTGTCGCTCAGTACTTTGAAAGATATTTTTTCCCATTTGGTAGATAAATGCAAATCACAATATTCCTATCATGGTTCAAAGACCATAACAGTGATTTCAAAAGCCATATTTAATCCCATTATGAATTTCTCCAGGTAAATTTCCTATTCATGTAATTGTAGGGAGTTAATATAAGTGAAGCTGTATGTGACAGGCCAAATAATGGCCCTCCAAATGTACTCAAACTCTAATCCTCGGAACCTATGTCACCTTATATAACAAAAGGAACTTTGCAGATGTGATTAAATGAAGGAGTTTGAGATGGGGAGATTAACCTAGATTGTCCCAGTGAGCTCAGTGTAATCACAACTGTCCTTATAAGAGGGATACAGGAGGAGTCCAAATCTAGGAGAAGGCACAGTGATGACAAAAGCAAAAGCTGGAGTAATGCAGTTTGAAGGTGGACGAGGGGGCCAAAAGCCAAGAAATACAGGCAGCCCTTAGAGCTGAAAAAAGCAAAGAAGCTGATATTTTTCTCTCAGGGCTTCAAACAAACAAACAAACAAAAAGCAAAATACAAAAACAAAACAAAAAAATAACCCTGACAATACTTTGACATTAGCTCAATCAGTTGAAATAATTTTGGACTTCTGACCTCCAAAACTATAAGAAAATTAATTTTTGTGTTGTTTAACCTACTAAATTTGTGGTAAATTGTTATAGCAGCAATAGGAAATGAATATGACATAGTTTTTAAGTTTGTGACAAGACCTCTGAAACACATGGGCCCTTTGAGGACTGTCATAGTTATACCATGTCTCAGGCAGAGCAAAGGTCTGGAGTCAGGAGTATCTGGTTTTAAATCAGGTGCTATCAATTATTAGGCCTGTAACCTTAGGTAATTTATTAATCTCTTTGAGTCTTATTTACCTACAAAATAGGAAAAAAATACAGCATCTGACTCTTTAATTATAAGGATAAAATGAGAAATTATGTGTATAAGTATTTAGCATAGCACCTGAATGCAAAATAAGCAGTTAAAAAAATTGCTATTACTATATTTTAGGCACATGTTCAACTCTGTTGATCCCCTTTGATATGAGTGTTAGTGTAGAAAAGTCAGTAAGGATCCAGTTAACAAGAGTTTATTACTTTTATCATTAACGGGTAAAGCAATCAGGGTGGTTAAAAGACTGTGCTGACATCAGGAACCAAGAAGCCACAGGAAGAAACTGAAGGGATGGAGAAAACCAAGGTGAAACATTGATATCAGAATGAAAATTCATATTTGAGTACATTCTTGACACTACACTGGCCTCTACACATGCTTAGTCATCACAGTGGAACTATAGGAAAGATATCATAATGTCTATTTATAAATAAGAAAAATGAGGCAACAGAAAATTTAAGTTGTCCAAGGTCAAAAACTTAGTAAGTGACAGGCTAAAAATCTGAACTACAATCTGACAACTTTATAGCCCAGGTGCTTGAACACACCAATAACAGAGAAAATCCAGCATTATTGTTAAGCGAGTTAAAGCCATCAATCAGGTCAGGAATCTATTCTAGACTGGTGGGTTACGATGCTCAGCGGAATCTAATCTTGGGACACTGGGCTGTGACCTCAAAGAACACAGGAATTATGTCTTTTATATTTGTATGTGCAAGAAATAGCTCCATGATTGTTAGGTGCTTAATTAAGCATGGTCAGAGAATTATTTTAGTGGAAGGATGAAGACAGAATTTATGATACAGACTTTCATTATTAGAATATATTTTCTAGTAAATCCCTATATAATGCGAAATATTTCTCACTAGATTATCTTTTTGGTTAATCAAAATATTTATTGGGAATATTCAAGAAAATGTTTGATTATATTCTGGGCTAGAATAATAAATATTTTAAGTATGACACATCCAAGTGGAAAAATAAATTTAGCTCACCTAGTGATTATGGACTTTACCTGTCATGGGTGTTTTAAAGAGGATGAATTCTACAGTTGAATGCAGGGTCTCTAAAATAAAGTATGCTTTCAACTTTCCACTAGGACAATTCTCTGTTCTCTATTTGTGGACTATTGCCTACTCTTCCCGGAGCTTCACTCTGTGGTGATCCAGGATATATATATATATTCCTCTGCCTTGTAGGTTATGTCCAAAAAAATTGACCATATTTGAATTATAGAATTAAGGGACTGTATTTTTGTCATCCAAATATTTTATCATTTTATGAAAAAAAGACAAAACAATGCTGCAAACTTTCTATCTAGTTAAACTTGCCTATTTGATATCCAAGTGGATATCATGAATCTAACATCTGCTAGAGATCTGTACGATTTTAGTAATATATGCTTTATTATTTCCACTGCATTTGATTTAACAGGCAGTAATTTCCATGATGCTTTTCTGTATGTTTTTAAAAATCAGAGCATCTACCCTCAAGCTCTGAGGTGAACAAATGAAGCCATAAAAGTGTTTATATTTCTTTCTAGTATAATAAGGCCATCTTTCCCCAGTCTTCCAGAAAATAAACTTTAGGGTCAACCTTGTGATTTGTTTCTATCCTTAATTATCTTACTTAGTGTCACTAGTCCTAGAATGACAATGATAGTCAAGGGTACTATTTATCAGGCTCTTAGTATATGTCAGAAACTCTTCTAAGTGGTATACGTGTATTAGAACAACTGATGTTCACAACAGCCTAATAATGTAGGTACTGTTATTATCTTTGTTTCATTGATAAGGAAACTGAGGAGTTGGGAAGTTAAATAGCTTATCCATGACCTTACCATGTTCCCATACACTCATCGTGAAGAATCAGTAACACCTAACTAGTGCCTACTGCATCAGTTCTTACCATTGGCCTATCTTTAAGGTTCTGTGTCATCTCCTTCATTGTACACCATCCCCTCTGGCTCCTCAATGTCTTAGTCCTCTTTCCTTCTCTTCCTCCCAATACAATTAAATGTTTATAATCCCTTACCCAGAAAATTGGTGTCAGATGTATAAAAGAATTAGAAAATTTTAGATCTAAGAAAGATACTAATGGAGGCATAGCGGTATATTATATAACAACCCCCATTGGATCTGAGGCAACATCTTTAAACAAAAACAACAAAACATTAATATTTCTGCAGCAAAATATATAAAGATTTACACCAAGTGGAATACATAAAGACTGTTAAAATCCTTCCATCAGTTTAGGTCCTATTTTACCAATAAATGAGTTATAAAAACTTTCTGTTTTCAGAACTATTTAGATTTCAAAATTGAAGATTAGAAATTATGGAATTGTACCATGTCATCATCTCAATATCACCTTGTTATGTAAAATCTAACCCCATTCCCATACTCACATACATAAATCTTATTCTTGCTTTAAGACACAGCTTGAATCCTACAAAGGCACATACCCCAATGAATCTCTTTCTTCTACACTTAAAAGCTAACCCATAGGACTTCCCTGGTACGCAGTGGTTAAGAATCCGCCTGCCGATGCAGGGGACACGGGTTCGAGCCCTCGTCCGGGAAGATCCCACATGCCATCGAGCGACTAAGCCCGTGCACCACAACTACTGAGCCTGTGCTCTAGAGCCCACGTGCCACAACTACTGAAGCCTGCACACCTAGAGCCCATGCTCCGCAACAAGAGAAGCCACCGCAATGAGAAGCCCACGCACGACGAAGAGCAGCCCCCGCTCGCCACAACTAGAGAAAGCCCACGCACAGCAACAGACCCAACACAGCCAGAATTAATTAATTAATTAATTTAAAAAAAACTGACCCATATACTTTAACATTAGATGATTCTGTATTACCCACATACTCATTTCTTTCAACTTGACCCTAAGCATATAGTGATTATTATATCACTCTACAATGAGCTGGACTCATGCTAGAGTTTAAATTGTTGCCTAAACATTTTTGTAAGTACTCCAGGAAATTACTGCATTGACTGTGTTTAACAAGGCAAATCAAGTTTATATGGAATATTGATAAAGCTATGAAAATTCCTTAAATGTTTAGTTATATTTTCTTTGTTCATAAAATGTTAGAAAAACTTTTCTCATTTTCTTTATAATATGTAGAGATGTTAAATTAATTATGGCAGAATATTTTAGGATGGGCTGCTCATGCCCAAAGATCCTGGGCATTGAAAGTGAAAAGGTCATAGGTTGACAATTGATAAGTAAACTAACTTAGAAATTCTGAGCCTAGATTTCCTCATCTGTAAAAAAGATATTAATAATTCCTATATTCAAGGTTTTTTTTTTTTTTTTTTTTAGAAGACACTTAAACGCTCAGTCCTACACCCCTTCAGCTTGCCAAAGAAAAAAGAGTCCTTTCTACCTGCAAACACTGCCTTGTAACTTTGCTGACATTGCTTATTGGTCTTTATAACAATTAATTCATTTCTCTTTCATCTTCTTCTTGAATTCCTCTTCCTGATTGAATGTGCACTTATTCCTAGAGAGATAAGAAACTTTCGGACAGTGATCAGAGAGGCCCAATACTTGCAACAGGAGGAGTGGAAAGTGACCTGCTACCAGTGCAATTTGAAGAACAGTAGGAAACCTTAATTTGTGAACATTTTGGCAAACTCCTAATGAAAGCAAAAAACTTTTAGCATTTAAATTTGTAGATATAATGAACTAACCCATGCGCTGAACTATTGTGTTGGTTTCTACCAATTTATTTCTAATTTATAGGCATTCTAAAATTATATCCAGGGCTTCTTCTTTATACTGTCTAGCATGAAAAATATTGTTAAAATTAAATGAGCAGCATTTTTCTCAGTTCTGTTCAAACCACAGATGCTATTTTTGATTTTATTTCTAACAGTAAGATTGAAATTCCATTTTAATATGCAGAACTGCAGCCCAGGGAGCCATAAAATACAGACTGTTTTCATTAGATGATAGCCCTGCACCTCTAGTTAACAGGAAAGCTGATTCATCAAACAGCAGCCATCAAGACAGCATTAACTAAGACCTGGAATGAAAAGTCGAGATTGGGGTGAAAATTACCTGTTTTGAATCACGTAATTGTAACTTGGGAGAAGTTCCTAGTTTGTGGCATAACACTGTTTCCAGGGGTGCAGGAGTGTTTGCTGCAGATGGTCTAGAGATTGAACACTTTCTACATTTCAAAGGGATCTTACATTTTATTTCAGTTGCCACTAATTTAAAGGAATGAACATTCACCCTTATTCTGTCTTCTTCCTCCCAACCCCAGGAAAGAGAAATGATCAGAACTAATTCTGCCTTTGAATTTGTCTCTAAAATATTTGCATACACAAAATAAAGCACTGGAATCTGGGCCCATTTTATGCCAGTGCAATTCAAAGGTAAAGGATTCTAGCTGACAGTCAAAATGTCCCCATGGACTCCAGGCAATGAATTGACATGTCTTCTGGTCATATAATTGATTAGAGAAAAAAAAGAAGAGCTTCCCTTCTCCTAATGAATCATAATTGTACTCTACCCTAAGAGAAAAGCAAATAACAACAGTAATAAAAATAATAACAAAAAGCTCAGTCTTTGTGATACGTGTAGTTATTACAGTTTATCATAAGAGGTTAAGATAGAAGAAACTTTAAAGAGCATTTCATTTAAACTGTGTTCCAGGGAGTTGCTTTGAAGGCTGCTTTAAGTGAAAGGTCTTGCGAGAAGAGTAGGTGGACATACTTCTTTGGAGGCCCCCAGGCCCCCAGATCTCCCTCTTCAGCTTTAATCCGAACACCTTCACTTTACCTGTTTAATCTAATGCGTTATATTGAAAGATTTCTTTGGAAAATTGATTCCACTGTTTAAAAATGTTTGAAAACTACATCAAACTAGTCAGGTTATAAGGAACCTAAAACTTTGCCAAAAGTGGCAAAGCCAAGACTAGAACCAGGTTACTCCTAATACAGTATTTTTTTTTCCTTTTTTTTTTTTTAAGCTATGTTATGGAATTGGGTTACTACAATGGGGTCAGTCTTTGATTCCCATGATGTGTATCCCTTCTATACATTAATCGGTTGACGTTTAACTTTTAAGTAAAAGTCAACACCTAATATCCATGACATATTCCTTGTATATAATGCCCTATTTAAAATCCTCTGCTCTCTTATGGGAAAAGCAACATTAATGGGGAAAAAAAGGGACTACGTTTTTTACAGTAGGTAGAACTCAAAAATGACTTCCCATGCAAATGACTGAATGGTGAAAAATCAAATGTGAGAACTTAGGATAATAGAAAAGAAAATGAAAAGACAATAATAATGTTCATCTATTGATTGTTTAAATTTGGTAATATTTACCAAAGTATTATCCAAAATCAAGTTATTAGACCGAATAATGAATTTGGCACAGAAAAAATATGTTTGTGCATATGTGACACCTGTACAATTTGAACAATCAATAACTGGATCAAGGAGAAAGAATTAGTAGAATTTACTAGGAAAACTCTATGGACTACATTCAATATGAGATTTTCAGGTACATTGATTAATGCAGGAGTAGGAAAAATATTCAGGGACAGTATTGGAAGAGGAATAGAAAGTGTTGGGCTTCCCTGGTGGCGCAGTGGTTGAGAGTCCGCCTGCTGATGCAGGGGACACGGGTTCGTGCCCCGGTCCGGGAAGATCCCACATGCCACGGAGCAGCTAGGCCCGTGAGCCATGGCTGCTGAGCCTGCGCGTCCGGAGCCTGTGCTCCGCAATGGGAGAGGCCACAACAGTGAGAGGCCCGCGTACCGCAAAAAAAAAAAAAAAAAAAAAAAAAAAGAAAGTGTTGACCTGAAATAAATAGACTGCCAGATATTTTTCCAGCAAAGATGGGTTTATTTGGGATCAGCAGAGAACTACAGTTTGGGGGCTGCAATCATGGCGAGCCGCAAGCAAGTCTCCACATGTCAAGGAAAGAAGAAAGCTTTCATAGACAAGAAAAGGAAGTTGAAAGAGTTCATGGCTTTTCATTGGCTTGTTCCTGCCAGGAAAGAAGAGGTGTCTCTCTTCCTGTTGGGCTCTGCTGTCGTCGTAGGCTGTGAGAACTCCCTCTTCTGCTCTCCCAAGTCTATTTAATTGAGGCTTCTGTTTATTATTTTTTTACAAAAGAGAATAAGTGCAAGTGCAAAGGAGTGGAATAGAATATGTATTGAATACTTCCTATATGTGGGGAACTTTCTTGGTATTGAGGATAGAGTCATGAACAAAATGGAGAGTGTAGTGCAAGGTTCCAACATAAATAGATGAATAAATAATCTTACAAAGCAGAACTGCAGATAGTGATGAATGCCACGAACACAGTAAATTTCAACGAAAATCATCCATCGTTTTACAATAGCAACATGGGGCCTTATACCATTTTGGTTGTTATTGTTGCTACTGTTGTTACATCATTGAGTAGTGAAAAGAATGTTTTAAAGAGAAGACTGAGGCCCTGCTGCTTAAGGTTTGGGCTTCCAGTACTTTCAAGTGAGATTTGAAAAAGGCCTTTGTTTGGAAAGAGTGGGCCTATTGAGATGACAGAGTTGAATTGTTCAAGAAGAGATGGGGATGGAGGTAGGTCCTCCATGTGAAAGAAGAATGTAATTGGACATCAGAGGGTGTGATGGAATTCTGAAAAATTCTACAGTTTTCTGTAAAAACTGAGCTGTGGTAGAGTTCTGTATTCTGCTCACACTTAGTGCCCACGGATCCTAGGACTTCTACCATGGAATGGCTGTGTAGACGTCTCTGGAAGTGTACTTCTTGTTCCTCAGCTTTAGAAACTCAGGGAGAATCTCTGAAGTCAGGATTATGATGAGCTGAGACTATCCGGTGAGGACATCTCTTTGTCTTGCCCACAATGGTAGTCTATGATTACTGGTGGAAACCATTGCCAGATAGTGGTTTCATGTATCAGAAATAATAAGGCAAACCAGTGGATTACAGACCAGGTCGCTTTTTATATGTCCAATCCAAAGAAGCCCCTGAGTTCTTCTGTTATATAAAAGATGGTGGTCAATCTGAAAGTTGATAGGTATTAGAATCTTTGTCTATCTGGACAGTAAGCTTTTTGATACAAACATTGGAATGTTGCATTTATTGTACACTGAGTCATAGAATAGTTCATTATTGTTTACACATGCATGACTTCTCTTGTTCCATCTCTCCTTCTCAACGAAGTTGAACTTGCTTTGGATTGTGGTTGGTTTCCAAGGGACTTGTAATGCAGGCAGATGTGTTTTTAAAGTAGTTCAGGATTATAGTGTGCCACTGAGGGTATCATCATAGGGGAATATCAACCCGTTAAAAATTGTTCCTGTCATGGAGCAGAGTTTCATCCATGGGGTAGAGGACATAGGATCTAGCTCCCTGGAAACAATCAGGAACCTGATAAGGAGTCAGTGCCCTAGAGAGGTGGGTGGAGCCTCAGCATTGTGCTCTCGTTCCAGTTGGCAATTGAGTAGCTAGGTAGGGAACCTGAGACCAAGGATGCACAGGATTTTGTGCAGGCACATTAGGTGCCAGAAAGACTCATACCATACTCTACCCACAACTGGGGGACTAAAGCCCAGAGTCTGGTCTTAGTTAAACCCTGCAATAGGAAAAATAAAACAAAACAACAACAACAACAAAACAACCAAAAAACCAGAGAGAGTCTAGGTGGAAGTTGCTACAGAAGGCAATAACTGACGGAAAAAAAAAAAAAAAAGGTAGTTTAGTGTATTAACTGTGAAAAGTTGCTAATGCAAACAACATGACAAAAACTCAATTCTGTACTGAAATACTGGTTTCAAAGTGCATTAGAATAACTCAGGTCTGGACCATTATGCTCTGGGTTCATAACACCTGGCATTTCTTGAGTTTGCAGTTACATGCATTTAATCAGTTCTATACTTAGCAAAATGGTCAAGTGTACTTTTGTAAATCTGCTCACTCATTTTGACACTCCCTGGGCAGTAAATTTCCTTTTGCTTCATCTCTTTTCATTATTTGTTCTTAGTTTTTCAATGTATCCTCATATTTTTATGACGCTTTATTTTGTAACTGGAGCATCTGATGAATAAATTTTAAGAATTTGCAATTTTAAAATAACTTTTATCAGGAGGTTAAAAGTTACTTGAAATCAGACTGGTGGTATCTCACTCCACACACGCACAGCTTAGTATTCAGGCAAAGACTATGGAACATGTGTGTAGATCTTTGGAGCTTTTTGTCTGTGTAGTTCCCTCTCATCTAGTACTATGCACATCAAATTCTAGCTGTCTCTGATTCCCTGACTTCTTATATCTGTCTCTTTTGCGTAGTGAAACTGCTTTGGTTTGGTTTGGTTCTCTCTTCTATGTGTTAAGATCTGGAAGATGCCTCCAGACAGAAAGCCAGCATGATCATAGCAATCATCTCCTTTGTTTTTGTCCCCTTATGAATCACAATCCAGTATGGTGTTTTGTCCAATATAAGAATATATTTTTCATATATTTAATCCAGTTTCCTAAGGTGCTTTTTTGGGGTTTCTTTTTTTGGGTTTTTTTAAATGGCAGAAGTACTAGTCTGGTACCAATTACCCCATCAGTGGCCAAAAGTACAAGTCTTTGGTTCATTTCTAACTTGCATTCTTGTTTATAGTTTTAGGCACCAGAAGAAGCCAAACTTTTAAAACTGGATGTAACATGCCTTACTTGTTTACAGTCCTTGAAGGTCAGGATTTATAAAGCTTTTTGTTATGATTTTTACATCAGTATACCCAACACATTAATTCTATCTATCTAATTTCACATTTAATACTACTACTTTATATTTTATTGAAACTGTAGTTTAGTTTCCATAAAGAAGAAAGAACAAATTCTCTGTTCAAATAATAACAAAATATGCATTCAGTTTCATTTAAAATTATTAAAATATAACCCATTTTGGCATTAGAAACTACTGGACTTGGTAAACATATGATTGATATTGATCATATATATAGGGCTCCTTATTTTGAGGCATCATTATCTTTTTAATTGGAGTAAAATTGTGCTTTACAACGTTGTGTTAGTTTCTGCTGTACAATGAAGCGAATCAGCTATATGTATACGTATATCCCCTCCCTCCTGGACCTCCTACCCACGCCACCATCCCACCTATCTAGGTCATCAGAGAGCACCGAGCTGAGCTCCCTGTGCTATACAACAGGTTCCCACTAGCTATCTATTTTACACATGGTAGGGTATTTATGTCAAACCTAATATCCCAATTCATCTAACCCCCGCCTTCCCCCACTGTACCCACATGTCCGTTCTCTACATCTACATCTCTATTCCTGCCTTACAAATAGTTTCATCAGTGTTAATATACGATACTTGTTTTTCTCTTTCTGGCCTACTTCACTCTGTATGACAGACTCTAGGTCCAACCACATCTCTACAAATGACCCAGTTTCGTTCCTTTTTATGGCTGAGTAATATTCCATTCTATACATGTACCACATCTTCTTTATCCATTAATCTATTGTTGGACATTTAGGTTGTTTCCATGTCCTGGCTATTGTAAATAGTGCTACAATAAACATTGGGGTACATGTGCCCTTTTGAATTATGGTTTTCTCAGGGTATATGCCCAGTAGTGGGATTGCTGGGTCATATGGTAGTTCTATTTTTAGTTTTTTAAGGAACCCCCATACTGTTCTCCACAGTGGCTGTATCAATTTACATTCCCACCAACAGTACAAAAGTGTTCCCTCTTCACTACACCATCTCCAGCATTTATTGTTTATAGATTTTTTTAAATAAACCTTTCTTTGAGTATAATTTCTTCACAATACTGTGGTACCTTCTGTTGCACAACAAACACAATGTTCACTGCAGCACTATTTACAATAGCCAGGACATGGAACCAACCTAAATGTCCACTGAAAGATGAATGGATAAAGAAGATGTGGCACATATATAAAATGGAATATTACTCAGCCATAAAAAGAAACAAAATTGAGTTATTTGTAGTGGGGTGGATGGACCTACAGTTTGTCATACAGAGTGAAGTAAGTCAGAAAGAGAAAACCAAATACCGTATGCTAAGGCATATATATGGAACATAGATTTTTTGATGATGGCCATTCTGACCAGTGTGAAGTGATACCTCATTGTAGTTTTGATATGCATTTCTCAAATAATTAGTGATATTGAGCATCTTTGCACATGCCTCTTGGCCATCTGTATGTCTTCTTTGGTGAAATGTCTATTTAGGTCTTCCTAACTGGGTGTTTTGCTTTTTTGATATTGAGCTCCATGAGCTGCTTGTATATTTTGGAGATTAATTCTTTGTCCGTTGCTTCATTTGCAAATATTTTCTCCCATTCTGAGGGTTGTATTTTTGTCTTGTTTATGGTTTCCTTTGCTGTGCAAAAGCTTTTAAGTTTCATTAGGTCCCATTTGTTTATTTTTGTTTTAATTTTCATTACTCTAGGAGGTGGGTCAAAAAAGATCCTGCTGTGGTTTGTGTCAAAGAGTGTTTTTCCTATCTTTTCCTCTAAGAGTTTTATAGTGTCTGTTCTTACATTTAGGTCTTTAATCCATTTGGAGTTTATTTTTGTGTATGGTGTTAAGGAGTGTTCTAATTTCATTCTTTTACATTTAGCTGTCCAGATTTCCCATCACCACTTATTGAAGAGGCTGTCTTTTTTCCATTTTATGTTCTTGCCTCCTTTGTCATAAATTAGGTGACCATATGTGCATGGGCTTTCTGTCCTGTACCATTGATCTATATTTCTGTTTTTGTGCCAGTACCATACTCTCTTGATTACTGTAGCTTTGTAGTATAGTTTGAAGTCTGGGAGCCTGATTTCTCCAACACTGCTTTCTTTTCTCAAGATTGCTTTGGCTATTCAGGGTCTTTTGTGTTTCCAGATAAGTTGTAAAATTTTTTTGTTCTAATTATGTAAAGAATGCCATTGGTAGTTTGATAGGGATTGCATTGAATCTGTAGATTGCTTTGGGTAGTATTGTCATTTTCACAATATTGATTCTTCCAATCCAAGAACATGGTATATCTCTTCATCTGTTTGTGTCATCTTTGAATTCTTTCATCAGTGTTTTATAGTTTTCCTGTAATTGATTTCCAGTCCCATAGCGTTGGGGTCAGAAAAGATGCTTGATATGATTTCAATTTTCTTAAATTTACTGAGGCTTGATTTGTGACGCAAGATGTGATCTCTCCTGGAGAATGTTCTGTGTGCACTTGAGAGGAAAGTGTATTCTGCCACTTTCAGGTGGACAGTCCTATAAATATCAATTAAATCTATCTGGCCTGTTGTGTCATTTAAAGTTTGTTTTTCCTTATTTATTTTCTGTTTGGATGTTCTGTCCATTGGTGTAAGTGGGGTGTTAAAGTCCCCTACTATTATTGTGTTACTGTCGATTTCCTCTTTTATGGTTGTTAGTGTTTGCCTTATGTACTGAGGTTCTCCTACGTTGGATGTATAAATATTTATATTTGTTATGTGTTCTTCTTGGATTGATCCCTTCATCATTATGTGGTGTCCTTCCCTATCTCTTATAACAGTCTTTATTTTAAAGTCTGTTTTATCTGCTACAAGTATTGCTACTCCAGCTTTCTTTTGATTTCCATTTGCATGGAATATCTTTTTCCATCCCTTCACTTTCAGTCTGTATGTATCTCTAGGTCTGAAGTGGGTCTCTTGTAGACAGCATATATATAGGTTTCATTTTTATATCCATTCAGCCCATCCCTGTCTTTTGTTTGGAGCATCTAATCCATTTACATTCAAGGTTATTATTGATATGTATGTTCCTATTACCATTTTCTTAATTTTGGGCAGTTTGTTTTTGTGGGTCTTTTTCTTCTCTTGTGTTTCTCGCCTAGAGAAGTTCCTTTAGCATTTGTTGTAAAGCTGGTTTGGTGGTGCTGAGTTCTCTTAGCTTTTGCTTGTCTGAAAAGCTTTTGATTTCTCCATCAAATCTGAATGAGATCCTTGCTGAGTAGAGTAATCTTGGTTGTAGGTTCTTCCCTTTCATCAATTTAAGTATATCCTGCCACTCCTTTCTGGCCTGCAGAGTTTCTGCTGGAAAGATCAGCTGATAACCTTATGGGGATTCCTTTGTATGTTATTTTTGCTTTTCCCTTGCTGCTTTTAATATTTTTTCTTTGAATTTAATTTTTGTTACTTTGAGTAATATATGTTTTGGTGTGTTTCTCCTAGGGTTTATCCTGCATGGGACTATCTGTGCTTCTTGGACTTGGGTGACTATTTCCTTTCTCACGCTAGGGAAGTTTTCCATTATGATGTCTTCAAATATTTTCTCAGACCCTTTTTCTCTTCTTCTGGGACCCCTATAATTCGAATGTTGGTATGTTTAGTGTTCTCCCAGAGGTCTCTGAGATTGTCTTCAATTCTTTTCATTTTTTTTTCTTTATTCTGCTCCTCAGCAATTATTTCCACCTTTTGTCTTCCAGCTCACTTATTCGTTCTTCTGCCTCAGTTATTGTTATTGATTCCTTCTAGTGTATTTTGCATTTCAGTTATCATGTTGTTCATCTCTGTTTGTTTGTTCTTTAGTTTTCCTAGATGTTTGTTAAACATTTCTTGTATTTTCTCAATCCATGCCTCCATCTGTGTCTGAGATTCTGGATCATCTTTACTATCATTACTCTGAATTCTTTTTCAGGTAGGTTGCCTATTTCCTCTTCATTTATTTGGTTGTAGGTTTTTACCTTGCTCCTTCATCTGTGATATATCTTCTTGTTGTCTCTCTCTCTTTTTTTTTTTTTTTTTTGATGGGTGGGATTGTGTTCCTGTGTTATTGATTGTTTGGCCTGAGGCTTCCAGCACTGGAGTTTGTAGGCTGTTCCAGCACTGGAGTTTGTAGGCTGTTAGGTAGAGCTGGGTCTTGGTGCCAAGATGAGGACCTCTGGGAGACCTAACTCTGATGAATACTCCCTGGGGTCTGAGGTTCTCTGTTAGTCTGGTGGTTCGGACTCAGAGCTCACACCACAGTAGCTCTGACCCAACCCCCGGTTTGTGAACCAAGATTGTGCAAGCCGCATGGGGCAGCAAAAACAAAAAAAAAGAAAAGAAAAAGAAAAAAAGGAGCAGAACAGTAACAAAGAGTAAAAAATAAAACAAGATTAGAAAACTAACAGATATGTTAGAGAGAATTAAAAAAATACAAATAGAGATGAAACAAGAAGTGGAAGGTAAAATAGAGCCACAATAGTAAAAAAGAGGCGGCAAAGAAAAACCCAGAAGAGGCCTTGGCTGGTGGGGCGGTACTTAGGCAGGGCTGCGGTTTAGGCAGGGAGCGAGGCCTATGCTTAGGACCCACAGGGCCGGAAAAGGCCCTGGTGGGTAGAGGTTGGGGCTTAGGCTCAACACAGCAGGAGGGGTTCAGGAGTGTCTTTGGCCTTTGAGGTCGGAGGATCAGGTCCAGAACCCCAGCAGGCTCACTGGGCCCGAGTGGGCGGGGGAAATGCTAGGCCCATTTACCCCGATCCTCTGATCCCGGAGGGCCCCTCCCTGTTGGCCTCTCTTCTTCTCCACCCCGCCACTCCTTCCGATGCCCAAGGAGCCACATGGCCAGTAGGGGCCCGGAAGGTAGGGGACCAGACCCAGAAGCCCAACAGGATTCCCAGGGCTGAGTGGGTGGCAGAAATGCCTGTTGCACCTCCCCTGATCCTCCAGTCCAGGAGGGCCCCTCTCTGCCCGCCACCTCTCCTCTTCTCCCCCTGCCTCCCTCCTACTCCCCTAGGACCAACGTGTCCCAGAGGGCCTTGGAGGGCAGAGGGCCTGGCCCAGGAGCCCCATAGGCTTCCTGGCCCGATGGGGCAGGGGAAAGCTAGGCATATTTCCCCTGATCTCCTAGCCCCCAAGGGTCCCTCCAGGTCTGGGAACCCCTTCCCCCTCCCAGCCACCCCCTCAGGGGAGCCGGTCCTGTAGGCCTCCACTTCTCCTCCCCCTTTACTCCCTCCATGTCCTACTCAGTCGCTCAGGGGATCTTCCCATCTCCTTGGGCATTGAGGTCCCCCACCAGCATCCAGGAGGTGCCCTAGTTGTGGGGAGACACAAACTCCGCATCTTCCCACGCTGCCATCTTGACTCTGCCCCATTAGGCATCATTTTCTTTCTATCAGGACAAAAACAGTGCATTCTTGCCCAAAATTTCCGTTTTGTATCAAATGTATATTATGCTCTTATACAAACAAATGTGCCTTAATTTATTCCATATATTCTCATGTATTCCACAGAAACAAAAAGGTATTTATTTTTACAAGTGTGTAGTGATCACACATCACCTATTTATTTATTTATTTGTTTGTTTGTTTATGGCTGCATTGTGTCTTCATTGCTGTGCACAGGCTTTCTCTAGTTGTGGTGAGTGGGGGCTACTCTTTTTTGCGGTGTGCAGGCTTCTTATTGAGGTGGCTTCTCTTGTTGCAGAGCACAGGCTCTAGGCATGTAGGCTTCAGTAGCTGTGGCACGTGGGCTCAGTAGTTGTGGCTTGTGGGCTCTAGAGTACAGGCTCAGTAGTTGTGGCACACAGGCTTAGCTGCTCTGCACCATGTGGGATCTTCCCAGACCAGGGCTCGAACCCATTTCCCCTGCACTGGCAGGCAGATTCTTAACCACTCTGCCACCAGGGAAGTCCACAAAAAGCTATTTTAACTACGGCCATATTTTCAATTATTTTGTTTAGGAGTTGTAGACTAACAAGGTCCATCTTCAGCATTTCCCTGAAGCCACTTATAAGTGATTATTGCTTAATTGTTCCCATAGGATAAACCAATTTAGGAGAGTATCAGCTAAGCAATATCATTTCAAGAGCCTTTGAAGTAAAGAAGCAAGGGCCTCTGTCCTCTGTTTCTTGGGGAAATTGCTTAAAAAGTGGAATAATTATTTTTTATTGCAATTTCAAAGCAGTATAATCACGGCAGCCAGACAAACCTTAGTTCAGTCCTTCATAGTAGACATGTGAGTTTGGGCAAATTATTTCACTTTTATAAGTCTCACTTTTCCCTTGCATAAAATAAAAATAATTATATACCTAGTTCACAGTATTGTTGTGAAGACCAAGGATAAACTCCTTTGCATATAGTTATGTCATAATAAATAGAACTATTAATCTGTCTTCAAAAGAGAAGTTTATTAATTTAATGAAAGATCAAATGATGCTGAGGAAAACGCATTTGGGTTGTGCTCTGTGGAAAAATAAGCCAAAACTATCAGAGGTTCAGTGTGATATTTTCTGGTCTTATGTACTCTGATGAGCATGGATTAAAGAGTTCAGGCTGGGCTTCCCTGGTGGCGCAGTGGTTGAGGGTCTGCCTGCCGATGCAGGGGACACGGGTTCGTGCCCCGGTTCGGGAAGATCCCACATGCCGCGGAGCGGCTGGGCCCGTAAGCCATGGCCGCTGATCTTGCGCGTCCAGAGCCTGTGTGTCCGGAGCCTGTGCTCCACAACGGGAGAGGCCACAACAGTGAGAGGCCTGCGTACTGCAAAAAACAAACAAACAAAAAAGTTCAGGCTGAGAAAGCAAGCAAGGCCTTTCTAAGAGACCTTCCCTTAGTCTAATAAATGAGATTATTTCAGCAGAGAGCTTATTTCCCAAAAGCTTTTATTCACCTTCTACCTCCATAACTGAAACATCCTTTCTGAATTTGCTTTGTCTACCTTTATGTGTGGCTGAATTAAAAATGAGGAGAGAATTAATATGTATTAAAAATTGCCAGCTGAGAAATACGTTCTATACATTGTCATTAAACTGTCATAACAGTCCTGTGAAAGATGAATTAATGATCACATTCTACCAGTGTGGGGCTGGAGTTTAGAAAAATTGTTCCATTTTCAAGGTCATACAGATAATACATGACAGACCAAAAATTCAAATTCAAATACACCCACTCAAGGAATCACTTCCATTTTATGTCTTCAAAATTCAACTGATTTTCTGCTCCTATTCCTACACCATGTTCTACTCAAGATTGAATATCTTGGACCTACCCCATGCCCGATACATAATGGACAATATATGCTTGCAGAATGGATGAATGAACATTCATCAAACCCTCAGAATCTTTGCAACAAAATGTGTAAACTCTTAACTTGTTTTGCTGGGCAAATAGGAGAGTAAGAGAATAAAAGACAGTCTTGCAGAAAGGGGAAAAACCATAACTTCATTTGCAAATTCACAGTTCCTCAGATATTGTAGGGAATATACAATGTAGTTCTCAACAACCATTGCTGGCTGAGTAAATGTACTGTCTTTCCTTTAATACGAGTATTTAGAATTCAGAGATATTTTTACTAATACTCTTCTTTGAAAGAAAATTCTAGGAAATGGTCTTTCTTAAAACTTATGTTAAGGAATTACTGGCCTCCCAGCAACCTAAGCAGAACAATACTGGAAGTGGAACTGGCACTCTGACAAAAAGGAGAGCAACTGGAAAGAAACTTTACTCATCGAGAGAGGAGATTGGTTCAAGATGGCAGAGTAGAAGGATGTGCGCTCACTCCCTCTTGTGAGATCACCGGAATCACAACTAACTGCTGAACAATCTTCGATAAGAAGACACTGGAACTCACCAAAAAAGAAGATACCCCACATCCAAAGACAAAGGAGAAGCCACAATGAGATGGTAGGAGAGGCACAATCACAATAAAATCAAATCCCATAACTGGTGGGTGGGTGACTCACAAACTGGAGAACACTTATACCACAGAAGTCCATCCACTGGAGAAAGGGTTCTGAGCCCCACGTCAGGTTTCCTAACCTGGTGATCCAGCAACAGGAGGAGGAATTCCCACAGAATCAGACTTGGAAGACTAGTGGGATTTGATTGCAGGACTTCAACAGGACTGGGGGAAACAGAGACTCAACACTTGGAGGGCACACACAAAGTAGTGTGTGCATCGGGTCCCAGGGGAAGGAGCAGTGACCCCCCCATAAGAGACTGAATCAGACCTACCTGCTAGTGTTGGAGGGTCTCCTGCAGGGAGAGGGGGGGATGGCTATGGCTCACCATGGGGACAAGGACACTGGAAGACAGAAGTTCTAGGAAGTACTCCTTGGCGTGAGCCTTCCCAGAGTCCACCACTAGCCCCACCAAAGAGCCGGGTAGGCTCCGATGCTGGGTTGCCTCAGCAAAACAACCAACAGGGAGGGAACCCAGCCCCACCCATCAACAGAGAAGCAGATTAAAATTTTACTGAGCTCTGCCTACCAGAGCAACAGTCAGCTCTACCCATCACCAGTCCCTCCCATCAGGAAACTTGCACAAGCCTCTTAAATAGCCTCATCCACCAGAGGGCAGACAGCAGAAGCAAGAAGAACTACAGTCTGCAGCCTGTGGAACGAAAACCACATTCACAGAAAGATAGACAAAATGAAAAGGCAGAGAACTATGTACCAGATGATGGAACAAGATAAAACCCCAGAAAAACAACTAAATGAAGTGGAGATAGGCAACAATCCAGGAAAAGAAATTCAGAGTAATGAGAGTGAAGATGATCCAGGACCTTGGAAAAAGAATGGAGGCAAAGATCGAGAAGATGCAAGAAATGTTTAACAAAGAATTAGAAGAATTAAAGAACAAACAAACAGAGATGAACAATACAATAACTGAAATGAAACCTACACTAGAAGGAATCAATAGCAGAATAACTGAGGCAGAAGAACAGATAGGTTAACTGCAAGACAGAATGGTGGAATGCACTGCTGTGGAACAGAATAAAGAAAAAAAGAATGAAAAGAAATGAAGACAGCCTAAGAGACTGCTGGGACAACATTAAACATAATAGCATCCTCCTTATAGGGGTCCCAGAAGGAGAAGAGAGAGAGAAAGGACCTGAGAAAATATTTGAAGAGATTATAGTAAAAAAATTCCCTGACATGGGAAAGGAAATAGCCACCCAAGTCCAGGAAGCACAGAGAGTCCCAGGCAGGATAAACCCAAGGAGAAACACGCCGAGACACATAGTAGTCAAATTGGCAAAAATTAAAGACAAAGAAAAATCATTAAAAGCAGCAAGGGGAAAATGACAAATAACATACAAAGGAACTCCCATAAGGTTAACAGCTGATTTCTTCGCAGAAATTCTACAAGCCAGAAGGGAGTGACATGATATATTTAAAGTGATGAAAGGGAAGAACCTACAACCAAGATTACTGTACCCAGCAAGAATCTCATTCAGATTCGACAGAGAAATCAGAAGCTTTACAGGCAAGCAAAAGCAAAGAGAAGTCAGCACCACCAAACCAGCTTTACAACAAATGCTAAAGGAACTTCCGTAATTGGGAAACACAAGAGAAGAAAAGGAACTACAAAAACAAACCCAAAATAATTAAGGAAACAGTAATAGGAACATACATATCGATAATCACCTTAAATGTGACTGGATTAAATGTTCCAACCAAAAGACACAGGCTCACTGAATGAATACATAAACAAGATCTGTGTATATGCTGTCTACAAGAGACCCACTTCAGACCTAGGGACACATACAGACTGAAAGTGAAGGGATGGAAAAAGATATTCCATGCAAATGGAAATCAAAAGAAAGCTGGAATAGCAATACTTGTATCAGATAAAATAGACTTTAAAATAAAGAATGTTAAAAGAGACAAGGAAGGACAGTACATAATAATCAGGGGATCAGTCCAAGAAGAAGATATAACAATTATAAATATATATGCACCCAACATAGGAGCACCCAAATACATAAGGTAAATGCTAAGAGCTATAAAGAAAATCAACAGTAACACAATAATAGTGGAGGACTTTAACACCTAACTTACACCAATGGACAGATCATCCAGATAGAAAATTAATAAGGAAACACAAGATTTAAATGACACAATACACCAGATAGATTTAATTGATATTTATAGGACATTCCATCCAAAAATAGCAGATTACACTTTCTTCTCAAATGCACATGGAACATTCTCCAATATAG
Organism: Globicephala melas; assembly: GCF_963455315.2. Lineage (NCBI taxonomy): Eukaryota > Metazoa > Chordata > Mammalia > Artiodactyla > Delphinidae > Globicephala > Globicephala melas. Next base: position 73,879,423 of record NC_083319.1, on the reverse strand, counting down.
ATCACATCTTGGGTCACAAATGAATCCTCAGTAAATTTAAGAAAATTGAAATCATATCAAGCATCTTTTCCAACCACAATGCTATGAGATTAGAAATGAATTACAGGGGAAAAAACGTAAAAAACACAAACACATGGAGGCTAAACAATACATTACTAAATAACCAAGACATCACTGAAGAAATCAAAGAGGAAATCACAAAATACCTAGAGATAAATGACAACAAAAACATGACGATCCAAAACATATGGGATGCAGCCAAAGCAGTTCTAACAGGGAAGTTTATGGAAACACAATCCTATCTCAAGAAACCAGAAAAATCTGAAACAAACTATCTAATCTTACACCTAAATGAACTAGAGAAAGAAGAACAAACAAAACCCAAAGTTAGTAGAAGAAAGAAATCATAAAAATAAGAGCAGAAATAACTGAAATAGAAACGAAGAAAACAACAGCAAAAAAATCAATGAAACTTAAAGCTGGTTCTTTGAGAAGATAAACAAAATTGATAAACCTTTAGCCAAACTCATCAAGAAAAAGAGGGAGAGGACTCAAATCAATAAAATTAGAAGTGAAAAAGGAGAAGTTACAATGGACACCACAGAAATACAAAGCATCATAAGAGCCTACTGCAAGCAACTCTATGCAAATAAAATGGACAACCTGGAAGAAATAGACAAATTCTTAGAAAGGTACAAACTTCTGAGACTGAACCAGGAAGAAGTAGAAAATATTAACAGACCAATCACAAGTAATGAGATTGAAACTGTAATTAAAAATCTTCCAAAAAACAATAGTCCAGGACCAGATGGCTTCACAGGTGAATTCCATCAAACATTTAGAGAAGAGCCAAAACCCATCCTTCTCAAACTCTTCCAAAAAATTTCAGAGGAAGAAACACTCCCAAACTCAATATACGAGGCCACAATCACCATGATACCAAAACCAGACAGAGATAGTACAGAAAATGAAAATTACAGACCAATATCACTGATGAATATAGATGCAAAAATCCTCAACAAAATACTAGCAAACAGAATCCAACAGCACATTAAAATGATCATACACCATGATCAAGTAGAATTTATCCCAGTGATGCAAGGATTCTTTAATATATGCAAATCAATCAATGTGATACATTATATTAACAAATTGAAGAATAAAAACCATATGATCATCTCAATAGATGCGGAAAAAGCTTTTGACAAAATTTAACACCATTTATGATAAAAACTCTACAGAAAGTGGGCATAGAGGGAACCTACCTCAACATAATGAAGGCCATGTACAACAAACCCACAGCAAACATCATTCTCAATGGTGAAAAACTGAAAGCATTTCCACTAAGATCAGGAACAAGACAAGGATTTCCACTCTCACCACTATTATTCAACATAGTTTTGGGAGTCCTAGCCACAGCAATCAGAGAAGAAAAAGAAGTAAAAGTAATACAAATTGGAAAAGAGGTAAAACTGTCGCTGTTTGCAGATGACAAGGTACTATGCATAGGGAATCCTAAAGATGCCATCAGAAAACTACTAGAGCTAATCAATGAAGTTGGTAAAGTTGCAGGATACAAAATTAATGCACAGAAATCTCTTGCATTCCTATTCAATAACAACAAAAGATCAGAAAGAGAAATTAAGGAAACAATCCCATTCACCATTTCAACAAAAAGAATAAAATACCTAGGGATAAACCTACCTAAGGAGATAAAAGACTTGTACTCAGATTACTAAAGACAATGATGAAAGAAATCAAAGATGACACAAACAGATGAAGAGATATACCATATTCTTGGATTGGAAGAATCAGTATTGTCAAAGTGACTATACTATGCAAAGCAATCTACAGATTCAATGCAATTCCTACCAAATTACCTGTGGCATTTTTCACAGAACTAGAACAAAAAAACCTTAAAATTGGTATGGAGACACGAAAGACCCCGAAGAGACAAAGCAGTCTTGAGGGAAAAAAACGGAGCTGGAGGAATCAGACTCCCTGACTTCAGACTATACTACAAAGCTACAGTAATCAAGAAAGTATGGTACTGGCACAAAAAAAGAAATATAGATCAATGGAACAGTATAGAAAGCCCAGAGATAAACCCATGCACTTATGGTCAACTAATCTATGTCAAAGGGGGCAAGGATATACAATGTAGAAAAGACAGTCTCTTCAATAGGTGGTGCTGGGAAAACTGGACAGCTACATGTAACAGAATGAACTTAGAACACTTCCTAACACCATACACAAATATAAACTCAAAATGGATTAAAGACCTAAATGTAAGGCTGGACATTATAAAACTCTTAGAGAAAAACATAGGAAGAACACTATTTGACATAAATCACAGCAAAATATTTTTTGACCCACCTTCTAGAGTAATGGAAATAAAAACAAAAATAAACAAATGGGACCTATTAAAACTTAAAAGCTTTTGCACAGAAAAGGAAACTAAAAACAAGACGAAAAGACAACCCTCAGAATAATAGAAAATATTTGCAAAGGAATCAAATTAATCCGTTGTTGCCAATTAATCAACAGAGGAGTAATCTCCAAAATATATAGGTAGCTCATATAGTTCAATATTAAAAAACAACCCAATCAAAAAATGGGCAGAAGACCTAAATAGACATATCTCCAAAGAAGACATACAGATGGCCAAGAGGCACATAAATAAACTGCTTCACATCACTAATTATTAGAGAAATGCAAATCAAAAATACAATGAGGTATCAGCTCACCCCAGTTAGAATGGGCATCCTCAGAAAATCTACAAACAGCAAATGCTGGAGAGGATGTGGAGAGAAGGGAACCCTCTTGCACTGTTGGTAGGAATGTAAATTGATACAGCCACCCTGGAAACAGTGTGGAGGTTCCTTAAAAAACTAAAAACATTACCATATGACCCAGCAATTACCATATGACCCAGCAATCCCACTACTGGGCATATACCCAGAGAAAACCATAATTCAAAAAGACACATGCACCCCAATGTTCATTGCAGCACTATTTACATTAGCCAGGACGTGGAAGCAACCTAAATGCCCATCGACAGACGAATGGATAAAGAAGATATGGTACATTTATACAATGGGATATTACTCAGCCATAAAAAGGAATGAAATTGGGTCATTTGTAGAGATGTGGATGAATCTAGAGACTGTCATACAGAGTGAAGTAAGTCAGAAAGAGAAAAACAAATATAGTATATTAATGCATGTATGTGGAACCTAGAAAAATGGTATGGATGAACTGGTTTCCAAGGCAGAAATAGAAACAAAGGTGTAGAGAACAAACTTATGGACACCAAGCGGGGAAAATGGTGGTGGGTGGTCGTGGTTGTGGAATGAATTGAGAGATTGGGACTGACATGTATACACTAATATGTATAAAAGAGATAACTAATAAGAACCTGCTGTATTAAAAAATAAATAATAAAATTCAAACAAAAAAAGAAATTACTGCTGGGATTATTGCAAACCAGTCTGGATGCAAAAACAATTTACAGTTGAACACCATGTGATAAGACAAAAAACATGTCTACTGAACAAAATTAATGAAACAATGGGCAAATGTCTGAATAAATAGTATTTTGAGATTAAATTTTAGGAGGCAGAATAAAATGGTTCCTGGGAATATTTTCATTTATGTGGACCTTCTCAGGAAAGGAAAGTATTACCCATTAACTCTTTCCTCCTGGCATTTACATCTCCCCTCTCTATCAGCAAGGTGAATGCTCCAAAGTCGCAGTGCTCTGATTCTTTTTTTTTTTTTTTGAATTTTATTTTATTAATTTTTTTATACAGCAGGTTCTTATTAGTTATCCATTTTATACATATTAGTGTATATATGTCAATCCCAATCTCCCAATTCATCACACCACCACCACCTCCAAGCCACTTTCCCCCCTTGGTGTCCATACGTTTGTTCTCTACATCTGTGTCTCTATTTCTGCCCTGAAAACCAGTTCATCTGTACCATTTTTCTAGGTTCCACATATATGCGTTAATATATGATATTTGTTTTTCTCTTTCTGACTTACTTCACTCTGTATGACAGTCTCTAGATCCATCCACGTCTCTACAAATGACCCAATTTTGTTCCTTTTTATGGCAGAGTAATATTCCATTGTATATATGTACCATATCTTCTTTATGCATTCATCTGTCAGTGGTCATTTAGGTTGCTTCCATGTCCTGGCTATTGTAAATAGTGCTGCAATGAACACTGGGGTGTATGTGTCTTTTTGAATTATGGTTTTCTCTGGGTATATGCCCAGTAGTGGGATTGCTGGGTCATATGGTAATTCTATTTTTAGTTTTTTAAGGAACCTCTATACTGTCCTCCAGAATGGCTGTATCAATTTACATTCTCACCAGTGGTGTAGGAGGGTTCCCTTTTCTCCACACCCTCTCCAGCATTTGTTGCTTGTAGATTTTCTGATGATGCTCATTCTAACTGGTGTGAGGTGATACCTCATTGTAGTTTTGATTTGCATTTCTCCAATAATTAGTGATGTTGAGCAGCTTTTCATGTGCTTCTTGGCCATCTGTATGTCTTCTTTGGAGAAATGTCTATTTAGGTCTCCTGCTCATTTTTTTATGGGTTGTTTGTTTTTTTAATATTGACCTGCATGAGCTGTTCATATATTTTGGAGATTACTCCTTTGTCCGTTGATTCATTTGCAAATATTTTCTCCCATTCTGAGGGTTGTCTTTTCATCTTGTTTGTAGTTTCCTTTGCTTTGCAAAAGCTTTTAAGTTTCATTAGGCACCATTTGTTTATTATTTTTTTTAAATTTCCATTACTCTAGGAGGTGGATCAAAAAAGATCTTGCTGTGATTTTTGTCAAAGAGTGTTCTTCCTATCAGTGCTCTGATTCTTATCAGGGAGGAAAAGACCAGCGGCACACTGACTGTCACAAAGAGAATGTGGTTATGACACACCACAAGTTCTTCATAGTTCTGCCCTCCTCAACTTCTTCCCCATTCTCCATCTTGTCCCATAGATGATTATCATCTGCAGATATGCATGCACAGGTGGCTTCATTGCAATAGGAAGGAGGAGACCATTACTTTCTGAATAAGCAACTCCTGCAAAAACTGCAAGGCAGAAGGGACCGTATTTTGAAGTCAGATATCCAGGTTTTACATGGAGTTATATTTGATTACATATCCCAAGTGCTACTTCATTCTCCTTAACAATGTCACATTAAATATTAATATTGAATAGCATATTAAATTCATAAAGTAAATTTTATCTTTTTTCATAATCTTTTCTCTTCAAGGGAATTTCATGACTGCCTAGACTCAGTTTGCAGTCCACCTACTTCTTGTTTTGGTATAGAGTAAATTCTTTAACATCTCTGCACCTCAGTTTTTGTATCTGTCGTGTAGTTATAATAGTACTTTCTAATGTGTCACTATGAAGATTAAATGAAATGCTATACATGGAACTCTTAATATAATACCTAACATAAGGTAACTATTCAATAATTAGATATCATTATTGGTACCCTAAATACTAGCTTCCAAAATTAGATGCCCTTCTTTCTGAGAAGCCATCAATAAATTATTTTTACTCCACATCTTAATAGGGAGCAAATAGAATTAAGGATTGCCCTGTGTACTAATGGTTCTTTTGAAATGAAAGAGCTGCACTAGACTCTCCCTGTTTCTATCTCTGTCCGTCAAATGGAGGTAATATTTGCTCAAGGTTGTTCCTCTCCCTGAGGGCAATTTTGGAGAAAATAATGTTGGTGTCTTTATACTCACCAGGCCACATTTTGCTAGTGAATAGGGTCACCATACTTTATACAAACAAACAAACCAAAAAACTGAACCTGGATCCACATGTTCTTTCTAATTTTGTTTCTCAGCAGTGGCTTCAAGAAACTTCCTGTTTCTCTACACAAGACACACCTGAGAAGATCTTATGTGAGGTGAGGATCACTTTTCCTCTGCTCCAGTTTCTTCATCTGGATCTCTTGGACCAAGTGTCTTTGATTGGAGGCAAATAGTGAGTATAAGGACCCACAGTGACCTCAAGTCGAAGATTACAGGTTAGTAGAATATAAGCCCTGTGTTTTGACATTGGTAGGTGCTTTCTCATCTAGTAGAAAAGGTACTGTCAGTCAAAAACCTGGGCTGGGAAATAAGGGGTGAATTATATCTAAAAAGTGTTGTGACATGAAGATTGGAAAGAGGTGCTTAATTTGGCTGTTGTGCAAAAATATTCTGTACTACTGCTGGTGACTCACAAATAGAGCCGAACTTGGTAGACTTTTACATATGTGTCTCAGTATTTCAATAGGATATTAACTGATTCTCACAAACCTCTTGTGAACCCTCATTTATTTTAAAACTCGTTTGTACTTACAAAACATCCATCTGTTCTTAATTGCTATTTCAATATTCTTGCCACATTTTTTCATATAGATTTTTTTCCCCTCATTTACCATTTGCTATTTGGAGGAAGGCATTATGATGAGAAAGAATATACTAAAAGGATGAGAAAATGGCACATTTCCTAGCATCAACTTGCTAGGCATTTAAGGGAATTTGAGAAAGATACTTGTCCTTTAAAAAAATTAAGTTTTCCTGTATAATGTATATTTAACTAGTAGAGCTATAGGAGAATTTCAGTTGCTTTCCTGCTTTGTCTTTCAGGAGGCTCTTGCTTCTCTATGCCAGCCCAAATCACCTATAAATCATACACCTCCTGGTCTTGGATAGGAGCAATTGATCATGGGAGACATTGTAATAGAATGGCTAAGAACTTTCAGTTCTTGATCTAGAAATTCCTGAGTTCAAATCCAGCTTCTGCCAGCTACTTTGTAATTAAGTGTCCTTGGGGAAATTATTTTGCCATAGCTTATTCTTCCTCCTATGGAAAATAATCATAGATACTATTCCAACACACACACACACACAAATTGCTATAAGAATTAATTGAGATGACTTATGTAAAAACCAGAATACTGGCAAAAATTGCCAGGAAAGTGCTCAAAAATGTTAACTTTTTAAATTATTATTGAAAAATCAACAGACCCAAGAAAGTCTGATTCTTTACTTCTGTCAGTCGTTTTCTAAACTCCTGCATTTGTTACCTAGACTTTGATGCCTCTTTTTCTTTCTCTCCTTTTTTCTCTTTCTCGTGCACACATTCGCGTGCGCGCGCGCGTGTGCACACACACACAGACACACACACACACACACTTTGACTTTGTCTGCCTTTCAAGCTTGGAATCTCCTCTTACTTCATGTGATAACTCAATGTTCAATTACTGAGCAGCCCAAATTCTCTTTTAGGATAGCCATTTGCCAGAGTCTACTCAGATCATTAAAAATAGCAAAACAAACAAACAAAAAAATCCCAAACATCCAAATATTGCCTGTCTCCATTGACAAGACAAAGAAAATATAGACGTATACCTCTTATCCATACACCCACATCCTTTTGTTTTAATCTCCTTTTGTTTTAATGGTTTGGATAATTAGCTGTCATCAAACTGAAGAAACCATAGTAGCCACCTCCTCGTTAAAATAACAGAATATAGCTAGAAATGAGAATTCTTCTTCCTTCACTCTCCTTCATCAATCATGGGGGTTTAAGTTATGGGTACTCTTTTGAAATTTGAAGTTAAATTTGAGCAGAACAGAATCCTAAAATCTCTTCACTTTTAACACATGTCCAATTCCTTAGCCCATAAGTTACATACCATACTCCTTATGGTGCATTTTTACAGAGAAAAAGTAGAAGATAAATCAAGACCAAAGATTTCTTTATTCTCATTTCCAAGATAATGCTTATAGATTTGCTTATATATGGCACTGTAGATTTAAGGAAAGGCTACTAAATGAAGGGTCAGTGACTTAGATTTTATCCCCAGCCCAGATGCCAAATAACTACTGTTTCGGTTCTCACTTAGCATTTGCCTACCTCAGTATCCTCCACTGTATGATAGGGTTGCATTAATTGAGGAATTTGTCTATCTATCTTGTCTATCCAATGAGCCATAATACTTGGTAAGAAATACTTATATATTTATGATTCGTACTTGGTACCATTTATAAAATAATCTACAGCTAATGTCTTGATATCTGTCTGTCTTTCTGTCTATCTAGATAGGTAGATTTGGATATAGATAGATGACAGATAGGTTAGATAGATAGATAGATAGACAGACAGATATATTCCATCTGATTTGGCAAGTCTAAGTGGAAATAATGTGACAGTTAACTTCCTTTTAGGTTTTTGTACAAAACAGTGGTGGCACACGCAATCCCATATGTCTTATCACCACTGAGTAAATTTTCCTCAAAGAATTTTAAGCCTGTCTTTGATTTGTGGTCAGAATTTTAAAATATATATATATTTCCTTAATTTTCTTTTGAATCCATTTCCAGCTCCCTGTACAGAAGAAAAGAACAAAGAAATTAATTTTAAAAGTCCTCATCAAAATTCTAGTAACTACAGTCTCGCACAGCAGGAGATATTTTAATTCACATTATGGTTATTATTTATTGATCTTTCATTATTAATTAACATTTCTCAATAGATTAAAATAATGAACTTTCTATAAAACATCAAAGAATGACTAAATAATATAATGATATGTGTATATTAAATAATTCTGCAGGCACTAAACCATGGACATTTATTTTCAGAATACCTAGAATAGCTTTTCAAATGATCCTAAGCTCTCCTGAATATAGATAAAAGGAACTTTCATTTAAAAAAAATAATATATTGTTCCTTTTTTTATTAGAGTGCAAATGGAAAAAAAAAATACAAAGTCAAACAAATAAAACCTCTTTCTGGGCTTTGTTTAAGGCTGAAACATTGGAAATAACATTTATTCTGATCATTGCATAGAATAGGGAAAGGTAGGGGCTTCAAAAGTTTTAGATGGGTTTAGTGATCAGAGGGATAGATGTACGTCCTGCATTTATATAACCCAAAATGTATAAACCACCCATAAAAATATACCCATCATTCATTGAAATTGAAAGCGCCTATACATAAAATGGTTGCCTAAAGGGAAAACAACCACCAAAGGATGGGGAAGGGGGCAGGGGGGAAGGGAATGAAAAAGGGAAAAAGAAAGAACAACTAACACTATTATTACTCAAACCATGTAGGACTTGGAAGGAGCAAAAGAAGCAGCTAAATCAAACACTTAGCTGGAAAGGAGAAACAGAAAGCAAACAGAAAAGAATCCAATTACTTTGTTTGTTTTTGTAAATGGTTTTTCTGTAAGAGGAAAAAGAAAACTATTTTGACTTGTTTTCCTCTGTACTGTACTGCTGAGAGCAGCCGGTACCTTATGAGTAAGTCCAAGTGACTGCTGATACTTCTGTTAATGCTAATTAACCTCCTGCTACAAATATCAACAAACCCACATCTGAGCTTTGTCTGCACGTCATTCTACTCTCCTCGTTTTAATTTGAATTGCCATAGTCACCATTAGTTGCTACTTATTAGGTGGAATCAGATCAGCAGTTGAGAAAAAAGATGATAGCCAGGGTCACACTGTCTGTTATTTTCCAGACAGCAAAGAAACAAAGGCTTACACTGGCTTCAAGAAGTCAAAACATAGTTTCTATAAGGAAAGACAAATAGGAAATTCATGTTTGGGGTGTGGGGGCTGAGATTTTTCCTGAGAATACTTGGATTTAATGGTTAGATTCCTATCTGAAAACAGCAATATCGATGACATTAGAAATTCACACATCTGGGTTATTTCAAATGCGATGCATGTACTTTTGAGAAGTATGGTGAGGGCTCTCTCAAATTCCAGTAATTTTGCATAAATTCTTTTGAATTTTTTGCTCAATTCAGATAAATCTGATTGTGCAGGCTAAAGGGAAAAGAAGTCTTCAGTTTTTCCTTCCCTTAACTGCTCTCCAAGGTTGGAGCAAAGTCAGCACTGAGTCCTCCACTACAACAGTCGCTTAAAGCCATACATGGGGGGAAATGATCCTGACATTTAAATGCTGCTACTGGCCTGGGTTTCCTCTCAATGCTTCCCCTGCTGTGCCCCTTCTATTCCTTTTAAATTTTCAGTCTTCTCAGGACAGATAGATTTCAGCCAAGAAGCCAAGGAAAACCATCCCATCCCATCTAGGAACAGGCTTTCTACCGGAGAACTTTCTTCACAGCTCTTTATCTGAATACATATTTGTCTACCCTAAATGTCTAATAACATCTTGCATCAGTACCCTGCCTGTGATGTCCTTTCAGTTGGTTGAGATATACTTGTAGAACTTGAAGCCTCGTTCCAGGATAACTGTGACATGTACCGTGTTATTCTCTGGCAAATTCTCAATAGACATTCCAGTGTTCCCCCTTTCTATAAACCTTCCAGATGATCTAATTCCTGATCATATGCATGTGCTGTTATCATTCACAACATAATATTTTAGTGTGGTTGACGGTAATTAAGAAATTCTTGGTTAAATTGTATTGCTTAAGGCACACAATATAGATGGCATTACTCCCATGAAAAGCTTGCCTTGCTCTCTGAGTGACAGCTCACTACAGCTGATACGACCTAGAAGTATAGCAGCATTAATGGCATTGGTTTCCCAAGGTAAAAGGTGTTTTTTTTCCATTAAATCATCTATTATTTCGGTGACTTTGGAAATCTTAGAGCCCAGTTTCATTATCTGAAAAATGGGCATGGTAGTGTCTGCTCTGCCCAGCATGTGGGCTGGATATGAGAACTCAGTACTGTGAAGTATATAAAGTAACTTGATAAATTCTAAAGATCACAAAAGGCACTCAGATCACTGTTATTTGTAATCCTGTAAAGGAATCACAGACTCAGTCCAGAGTGGATCAAGCACCTTTGGAGTAGAGTAGAAAAAAAGTAGAAACTTCTTTCCACCAGTCTTTGTCAAAGCTCTACCTGCTCGATCTATCTTTAATGTACTCTTTTGAAAAGTTTTCTGAATCTTTAAAATGGATCCATGGTCTTCCTGCACTGAACGCCCAGTGGGTAGTCTCCCTCTTTGTTACGGCCTTTCTTATCAGCACCCTTCTCCTACCCATCTGATTAGATGTAAAACTTTTGAGGGCAGATACTCCCTCTTTCCAATCCCTGTATCTCCACATCTAGAACCATGCAGGGCACATAATGACACTCATTGAAACTTTGTTTATCTAAAGTGTACTGATTCAAGGGAAGTCTAATAAAACATTATTATTAGACAGGTATCATTTCATTTTATTTATTTTTTCATTGGGGTATAGTTGCTTTACAATGTGTGTTAGTTTCTGCTGTACAACGAAGTGAATCAGCCATATGTATACCTATATCCCCTCCCTCTTGGACCTCCCTCCCCACCTACCACATCCCACCCACCTAGGTCACTACAGAGCACCGAGCTGAGCTCCCTGCGCTATACAGCAGGTTCCCACTAGCTATCTGTTTTACACATGGTAGTATATATATGTCAAACCTAATCTCCCAATTCATCCCACTCCCCTCTCCTCACTGTGTCCACATGTCCATTCTATATATCTGCATCTCTATTCCTGCAATGCAAATAGGTTCATCTGTACAATTTTTCTAGATTCCACATATATGTGTTAATATACAATATTTGTTTTCCTCTCTCTGACTTACTTCACTCCGTATGACAGACTAGCTCCATCCATGTCTCCACAAATGACCCAATTTCGTTCCTTTTTATGGCGGAGTAATATTCCATTGTATATATGTACCACATCTTCTTTATCTATTCATCTGTTGATTGACATTTAGGTTGCTTGCATGCCCTGACTATTATAAATAGTGCTGCAATGAACATTGGGGTGCATGTGTCTTTTTGAATTATGGTTTTCTCAGGATATATGTCCAGTAGTGAGATTGCTGGGTGATATGATACTCCTAGTTTTAGCTTTTTACGGAATCTCCATACTGTTCTCCGTAGTGGCTGTATCAATTTACATTCCCACCAACAGTGTAAGAGTGTTCCCTTTTCTCCACACCCTCTCCAGAATTTATTGTTTGTCGGTTTTTTGATGATGGCCATTCTGACTAGTGTGAGGTGATACCTCATTGTAGTTTTGATTTGCATTTCTCTAATAATTAGTGATGTTGAGCATCTTTTTATGTGCCTCTTGACGATCTGTATGTCTTTGGAGAAATGTCTATTTAGATCTTCTGCCCATTTTTTGATTGGGTTTTGTGGGGGTTTTTTGATATTGAGCTGCATGAGCTGTTTGTCTGTTTTGGAGATTAATTCTTTGTCAGTTACTTCATTTGCAAATATTTCCTCCCATTCTGAGGGTTGTCTTTTTGTCTCATTTATGGTTTTCTTTGCTGTGCAAAGCTTTTAAGTTCCATTAGGTCCCATTTTTATTTTCATTACTCTAGGAGGTGGGTGAAAAAAGATCTTGCTGTGATTTATGTCAAAGAGTGTTCTTCCTATGTTTTCCTCTAAGAGTTTATAGCATGTGGGCTTACATTTATGTCTTGAATCCATTTTGAGTTTGTTTTTGTGTATGGTGTTAGGGAGTGTTCTAATTTCATTCTTTTACATGTAGCTGTCCAGTTTTCCCAGCACCACTTATTGAAGAGGCTGTCTTTTCTCCATTTTATATTCTTGCCTCCTTTGTCATAGATTAGGTGACCATAGGTGTGTGAGTTTATCTCTGAGATTTCTATCCTGTTCATTTCTGGTTTTGTGCCAGTACCATACTGTCTTGATTACTGTAGCTTTCTAGTATAGTTTGAAGTCAGGGAGCCTGATTCCTCCAGCTCCGTTTTTCTTTCTCAAGATTGCTTTGGCTATTCGGGGTCTTTTGTGTTTCCATATAAACTGTAAAAATTTTTAGTGCTAGTTCTGTGAAAAATGCCATTGGTAATTTGGTAGGGATTTCATTCAAAAACCATATGATAATCTCAGTAGATGCAGAAAAGAGCTTTTGACAAAATTCGACACCAATTTCTGATAAAAACTCTCCAGAAAGTGGGCATAGAGGGAACCAACCTCAATGTAATAAAGACCATACACAACAAACCCACAGCAAACATCATTCTCAATGGTGAAAAACTGAAAGCATTTCCTCTAAGATCAGGAACAAGACAAGGATGTCCACTCTCGCCACTCTTAGTCAACATAGTATGGAAGTCCTAACCATGGCAGTCAGAGAAGAAAAAGAAATAAAAGGAATACAAATTGGAAAAGAAGAAGTACAACCATCACTGTTTGCAGATGACATGATACTATACATAGAAAATCCTAAAGATGCCACCAGAAAACTGCTAGAGCTAATCAATGAATATGGTAAAATAGCAGGATACAAAATTAATGCACAGAAACCTCTTGCATTCCTATACACTAAAATGAAAGATCAGAAAGAGAAATTAAAGAGAGGTATCATTTTACAAAGGTTAGTATTGATAATGATGTAATGATGAGCTTAGAAAACAGTAGTTTGGTAGTTGAAATATTAACATGAATTCAAGGTCCAAAGTGAATTACTATTATGAATTCACTCATTTGTTCAAGAAATATTCACTAAGCCCATTTTATGTGAAAGGGTTGTTTTAAATTCTATTATAAAATAAAATTCTATAAATACCTTTAAAACTAAGGAAGTGTATCATATTCTATTTCACAAAATGGAAAGGAAGTATGGATTTTAGCAGTAGTTACGTTTTGGGAGTTTCCTAGTGTCTTTATCTCCTGAATATTTGCACAAAAAGTACTTTTGGAGCAGACGTGAAATCACATAAGATAGCTGGACTGATCAGTATCTGCAAAAGAGCTATAGGCAATGTTTTCACACATATATAGACTATGAAGCTATACTTTTACAGAATATAGCAATTGTCTGGTGTTGTTCTTGTGTCTGATAAAGCTATAACTTATTCAGAAGGAACTTAGGGTAGCAAAGAAATATATGGTTCTTCAGAAAGAAAGAGAATCAAGTCCGAAGGGATTTTATGCAACATTGGACGTATTATTGCTTTCCTTTAAGTAAGTATTTCTAATTACCTATTCCAAAGAAATAAAACAGTAACTTGAGCAACAAAGTGGGAAAATTTTTTTTCCATTTCAAAATTCTTTATCATTTTCATGCAGATGTACCATCATTAAAACAATATGCTTTTTCTTTTATTTTTTTCAGGCTCACATATGAGTTAAGCATTAAATTTAGTCAGAATCTGATTTCTTTTCAGCCCAGTGTCTACAAAAACTAGAATGTGTCATAAATAGATACGATTCTATTCTAAGGTTTTAGTGGTCATGGGGTACAGAAAAAAGCCTGGAGACTTACTTTTTCCTCCGATGGTTCTGCTTTCCCAGAGTCCCTGTGGTCTGATGCTGATTATTTGGGGGTTGTTTGTATTCGTGGGCCTATTAATGGCAGATCTTTACAGGGAGTAGATTTGCAGCAATTAAGGACTAGATTTTTGAAAGCTCACTCATTCTCTGTTTGTATTTCCACCCTCTCCTCAGTGGGGAGAAGACCAGTGGGTGTAATTATGGACTCCAGCTCTAACACCAGCCAGTACTCTGCCTTGGAGTCAGTCCCTCCCCATAGCTGAACTTCAGTTTCCTTATCTGTGAAATCAAGATAGCCACACCTACTCTCATACTTTGGTATAAGGACCAAATGCAATAGTAAATGTGAAAGAGGAACTCATAGTTCAGCACTTAAGTGATGATAATGCCCTTCCTTTTTTTTTAATCTTTACCTTTCAACCAGTTTTCAGAGAATGAAGATAAGAGTCTGTTGAAAGATAGGACCAAGACAGTGGAAGCCAGTGCAAATCTACTCTGAGGTATTAGTGTAAGCATGTAGCACTCTGCTCCAGCAACTGGGCAGATCCTGCATTAAACATATTCTCTTTGGAGTCATATTGAAAGACTCAACATGAACCACTAAGGTGATCAATCCCCACTATACTACTTTAAACATTTTTGTAGCATCAGAACAATATTTGTCAAGGAGAGGAATAATGGAGTCCTTGTTGTTGTCATAGAAGTTAAAGAGCTACCTTTTTTTTTTTTTGGAAAATATCTTTAAAATTTGAAGTGA
The DNA here is from genome assembly GCF_963455315.2 of Globicephala melas. Lineage (NCBI taxonomy): Eukaryota > Metazoa > Chordata > Mammalia > Artiodactyla > Delphinidae > Globicephala > Globicephala melas. The sequence continues at coordinate 73,864,357 of NC_083319.1, read as the reverse complement.
GACTTAAGTGTATGGGAAGCAGAGAACAGAAGATGGACTAGAATATAAAAGTTCCGTGCAGGCAGAGGCTGCTGTTCCTCAAGGAGACCGGGTCTGCGTAGCAGGCCTATGATTTCCATGGTGTCGAGCTGCTGTAGACTTATTAGCAAGCAGTTACCTTTTTCTCTAACACTTCCCTATCTGACCTCAGTTTTCAGGAACAGACAAACCAAAGGGTGGCAAGGGAAAGAGCCCTAACTTTCTGTAGTTTGGAGGGAATCTTCACTAGCATATAATCCAACATCCCAGTTTATCTCTGAAATCCTTCTACAACTATAGATCAAGATAGCTCTCAGTCTTATGCCTGGGTATTCACTGTTTCCTAACTTGGTAGCTCTGGATGTTTCAAGGCACTTCTTTATGTTCAGAAGCTTTTCTCATTATGGCTTCCACCTTTACCCCTCAAGTTTACTCTTGGGAGGATTAAACAATTGTCTAATTATTCTTTTCAAAAATGTCTTTTAAATACTAAGTTTAAACATGTTTCCATTTCTTTTTCAAGCTAAGCATCTGTACCCTCTTCAAGCATTCTCATGTCGTATGGCATCCTTCACCAAACTGTTTGCATATCCCCAACAATACGTCCTTGCTATTCACACCATCTTTTGAGTGCAGTTATTGATAAACATTAAAAAACTGTGGTATGACCAGAACTGAATAGTGTGGCACTAGCCTTTCCTTCATCGTAGGAACTGCCCTATTTTCTCCAAGATACCTATGCTCAGATTATCTTTATTGATGGTTGTAGTAAACTGGTGATTACAGGGGCCTGATTTGTTTTTGGTTTTGTTTTGTGGTACGCGGGCCTCTCACTGTTGTGGCCTCTCCCCCGTTGCGGAGCACAGGCTCCGGATGCACAGGCTCAGCGGCCTTGGCTCACGGGCCCAGCCGCTCCGTGGCATGTGGGATCTTCCCGGACCGGGGCACGAACCCGTGTCCCCTGCATCGACAGGCGGACTCTCAACCACTGCACCACCAGGGAAGCCCTGATTTGTTGATGTAATGTCTCTAAACCATTCCCGTGGATGCTGTTGCTTGTCCACATCTCCAATATATGGACTTCTATACTTGTCTTGAGGAACTAAGGAAAGTACAAAATCTTAGGATTTTTTTTTCCCCCTGGTTTAATGCTATCTTTTAATATTCAGTCCTTTCCTGCAGTCTATCAACATATTTTTGGTTCAGGAATTCAAAGCATTTACCCTCTCTACCTCATCTGTAAGTCTGATCATTGTGTTTTGCATATGTAAACACAAGTCATTAGTAAATATGCTTAACTTTTGAGATTGAAATGAGTTTTATGGCCTAACAACACATTTCCCTCCAGGTTAGCATAGATCCTTTAATCCTGAGACCAGGTACAAATCTACCTGATTAAATAAGTATTCAGCACATACTTCTCCATCTCAAAAAGAGATGAAAAATATTTCCATGACATATCTCATCAAATGCTATATTGAATTCTAAGTCGACTACACTACCACATTCTCTGAATTACTAGATTAGTAACCCCGTTAAAAAGAAACTTTGAAAAGCAATTGAAATGTAGTGTTTATGAGCTTAGGCTCAGAAGTCAAAACACCTAGATTTAAATCCTGACTGTCAATTTCTCGCTATGAGAGTTTATGGAATGTCCATAAACTCTCTGTGCCTTGGTGTCCTCATTTGATAAAAAGGAATATTTGCAGTAACCTCAAATAGTTGTAAGGTTTAGGGGTGTGTGTGTGTGTGTGTGTGTGTGTGTGTGTGTGTGTGTGTGTGTGTGTGTGTGTGTGTGTATGAAAAGTGCCTAGCACACTTAATAACAAATATAACTTAATGACAATTTTAATACATTGACATTAGTAGAGATGTATAAAGACATTCCATAACTCAGAACTTGCAGCCCAGTTATAAATTTTGTTTGATGCATGAAAATACAAGAAATAAGGGAAGGAAGAGATTCTTAACAAGGAAAAAATACACGCAGAGTGGATCTGCCCCATGGAGCAGTTCTACTAAGTGGGAGAAGTCAGGTGCTTAAACAGTCTAGAAGTTTCTACGTCATGGCAGAAGTCACAGTCTAAGATGTAGAAGCAGCATGTTTCTACATGTGAACTGACTATTGTAACTGTGGATCTAGTGCAAGAAATTAATCGTGGGAATCACAGATCTCAGCCAGCAAATACTGCTCATGTGGGTGGTCTCTATATAGACAGTGAGTTCCCAGTCATCAAGATGCCATTCAGGTAGAGAGATTCAGTCCTTCAGAAAAGGAGATGACAACCAAGGTCAGCCTATGGATGACCAAAAATTCGAACTATTTCTTAGGCTAATAGGCATCATTGGCCTCTGGCCTTCATATAGATTGACTCTCCAAAGGAATTCTAATATGTGAAGTATAAATAACTGCTAACATCCACACTGAACATTATCCAGAAGACTCTGATTTATGAAATACGTTCCTATTACAGACAGAAACTTCTGTGAGAACATCAGTCCTTACTCACTGTTATAGCCTTATAACTCAGTGTTTGAAAGGAACTACTCAAGTACCACTCAAGTAAGGGAGCAGTAATATATAAGTAATATTTATCTGTTTTTTATTGTAATAAATAGAATTTCAATATTTTTCTTTAAATTATGGATGATTTTCTACCCACTCTCAATATTTTACTTTTAATTGTACATAGCTCTTACTTTACTTATTTGAGAATCAATGGAAAAAGTTATCCCAAGTCCTATATCATTGCTATATTTATTCTCTTAAGACACATTTATAGATAGATCAAGATACTCTAACATTTTTTTTTGATTATGCCATCAAATGCATTTCAAATTTTATGACAAGATCTAGATTGAGTTTTTGCAGTTGAAAATATGAATACCTTAATGTTTATTTACTTGAGGATATTATTACATATCATTGCCTATGACCTAAACTCAAATGAATTCCTCTTGATTTTAATATTGTATATCAGGAAACACCAATCATTGCTGATGTATATATGAAAAAACGAATCACCTCTATTAATTTCTGTTTATGGTTAGAAGCCAAAAGGTAAAGTACCTAATATTAAATGGAGCTATTTATTTTTTTCCCTCTGTTAAAGCACAAGTGTTGAAAAATTCAAAAATAAAATAATTCACACTGTTCTGGGAACAGCTTACTTTCTTTAAGTTAGATAACATAAGTTTGTAATGGGAAAACTTTGGACTGGAAATTTCAATTCCCCTTAATCAACTTTCAACAACCTACATCAGGTACAATAAGCTGATAGCATGCACAACAGTCTCCACTTATCCATGGTTTTGCTTTCGTAAGTTTCAGTTATCATGGTCAGCCACGGTCCAAAAATATTAAATGGAAAATTCCAGAAAGAAACAATTCATAAGTTTTAAATTGCAGATCATCTCGAGTAGCAGTGATGCAATCTTGCCCTGTTGGGCACAAGAACCATCCCTTTGTCCAATTCATCCTGCCCATTAGTCACTTAGTAGTCTCTAGGTTATCAGATCCACTGTCACAGTATCACAGGGCTTGTGTTCAAGTAGGCCTTATTTTCCTTAATAATGGTGCCAAAGCACAAGAGTAGTGATGCTGGCAATTCGGTTTGCCAAAGGGAAGCCGTAAAGTGCATCCTTTAAAGTGAAAAGGTGAAAGATATTGATTTAATAAGGAAAGAGAAAGATCATATGCTAAGGTTGCTAAGACGTACGATAATAAATCTTCTGTCAAAGACATTGTGAAGAAGGAAAAAGAACTTTTTGCCAGGTTTGTTTTTGCACCTCAAACCGCAAAAGTTATGGCCACTGTGTGTGATTAAGTGCTTAATTAGGGTGGAAAAGGCATTAAATTTGTACAATGAAGTATCTTAAGAGAGTGAAAGACTACATTCACATAACTCTTATTACAGTATATTGTTTTAATTGTTCTATTTTATTATTGTTGTTAATCTCTTACTGTGCCTAATTATAAATTAAACTTTACCATAAGTATGTATGTATAGGAAAAAACATAGTGTATATAGGGTTTCAAGCATCCAATGGGGGTCTTGGAATGTATCCCCTGAAGATAAGGGGGGCTACTATAAACTCGATTTCTTAAAGCAATCCCTGCTATTCATCCATAATAATTTTTAATGATTTGGTATATTCTATAAAGGTATGAAAACAAGTGGACTACTGAGAAGTTCAACATTTCTAGAAGGACTAAAGTTTCTAAAATTTATACCTGCTTAAATGGCTTTCTTTGTGAGATGCTGAAGAAAATCTGACTGGTGATTGGGTGACTGTGGGATCAAACTCCTCTAGGTTAAGTTGTCCAATGGGGAAAGGTAAAGGCAAGTCTTTCCTGTTGAACATAGTAATGAAACCAAACGGCAGTAAAAGTGGAAAGTTTGGAGAGGTAAATTCAGTTCCATACACTGCAGGTGAACTCACAAATGTGGGTCATAAATGCAGATGAATTCCCATGAACGTAGGAATTGGTAATTTCAGTTTCCTATGGTATATTATGGTCAAGTAACTGGTATTACAGAGAGGGATAGTGACCCCTTCAGTTGAACACTCAGATGAGTTAAAGGATCCCAAGAAGCAATGAAATTCAGGGATTAAGTGTTTAGGTTTCAGACTGAGAGTCTTGATTTTGTCTGTGCTCTATCACTGGCTAACATTTTCTAACTGGTCAAGTTATTTAACCTATCTATGGCCCTGCTTTCTTATTTACAAAAGGAGGCTAGTAGTGGGTTGTAGGAAACACTCAATTAATATTTGTTAAATGAAAACATCTTTTAGAATCATCTGTTTTCTCTAATTTACTTATCATGGGAGAGCCAACAGGAGTTGGAGATTAAGAAAAATTGTGTGTCTCCCACCAGTTTAATCTTCTCTCCTCCTAGACTCATGGTAGCAAGTGTAGAGTTTGCTCTTTCATCTGCTTTTCCTAATCATTTTTAAAAATGTAACACATGGTATTTCCTGCAACTGAAGGAATTAAAATGATGTAATTTAAAGTATCAGCAATGGGACTAAAAATTTCAAATTTATAAGCATTTTAGCTTTGATATATAAGTACATTTTGAAGGTGTTAGGTATGAAATTTACTCAGATATCATGTTTTATATCTCTGGCAATATTTGATAGTAGCATGTTTAAAAGAAACACAATTATTTTTCTATAGACGTCTGAGTGCAAATATATTTGACTATCTTACCTGGAGAACAAAAGGTGACTATCTGGAAGGAAACAAGTATTCCGAAACTAAAAGGTGCAAAAGTATAAGCAGAGACATTAATGCATAATATGGAAAACAGCCATTTCAGTAAGACATGAAATTTTGTGACCAGGGAAGTCAAAACTAAAAAGGTTTAATAAGAGTAATGACTGAATCTGCTCATTTCCTTTAGTTGCATAAGATATTATGCAACTATACCATAGTTGTATAATATCATTTCCTTTAGTTGCATACGATATTATGCAACTGTATCATAGACGTTGTGGAGAGAAAAATACAGTGGTTTTTATTTATTTATTTATTTATGGCTGAGTTGGGTCTTTGTTCCTACACGCGGGCTTTCTCCAGTTGCAGTGAGCGGGGGCTACTCTTTGTTGTAGGTGCGTGGGCTTCTCATTGCGGTAGCTTCTCTTGTTGCAGAGCACGGGCTCTAGGCGCCGGAGCTTCAGGAGTTGTGGCTTGCAGGCTCTTGATCACAGGCTGAGTAGTTGTGGCGCACGGGCTTAGTTGCTCCGCGGCACATGGGATCTTCCCAGACCAGTGCTCAAACCTGTGTCCCCTGCATTGGCAGGTGGACTCCCAACCACTGCGCCACCAGGGAAGTCCTACAGTGTTTTAAAGTAGCAAAAGTTTTTACTTTGGACCAATATATATATTTTTTAATACATGCTAAAAATTCAAGTCTAGTAAGATTTCCTTCAATCTGGGAATAAGAGGGAAAATACATATGTGTTCAAAGCAACATCAGTAGTTCACCTTACCACAATGAGTACACTCAAGAACTAATTTGTTAGGTACATCCATCTCTTCTTTTGACCAATAATCAGCTACTTTTTTCATGAAATGACTTACTGTCCTATCACAATACAACTGATGATTTAGCTTAATTTTTAAAAATAGACAAACTTTTTTCTTCTGTTTGTATTTCATAACCCAAAGGAGGCATTTTTGCATTGAAGACAGTTTCCCTTCACCCGAAATCAGTGCAGATGATAAGGCTTTCATTCATTGCTTTGTATCCCCTTGCTCTCCAGTATATAGTACCTGTCAGTGGTTGCCAAGCAACCACGACAATTGTGTGGTTCATATACACTGGGCATGCATTCATTGCCATTATGCTATATTGTTGTGTGTGTGTGTATTTAAATAAGAATACAACTATGGGATCAGAATGAGAGACTTATGATAAACTAGGATAAGTGGAGACACATGAAACCTTTACTAAGCATCTGTCACCAACATTAGGTAATTTAGAGGCTGTTTTATGCTGATTCTTTATAAGTGAAGATTCTAAGAAAATTGATCTTTTTATGAATTTTATTTTCTAAAATAAACTTAATGGGTAAGCCCATCATACGTTTGATGGGCTTAGAGGATGAAGGATTTTGAAGGATAGTGAACATGCAGGGAAGTGTTGCAAGAGAGGGCTGTCAAGATTGTAGGTATAAAGGTAAGGGTCTGTAGATTCTCTCATCCTAGACACTCATCTTGTTTCAAGCTCATTCACTAGCTCTTCAGTAGCTATCTTCATGGTAAGCTTAAGAAGAAAAAAAAGTTACAGTGTGAAGTGAATGTGCTGAAAATCTATCCATCTGAAATGAACAGAATTGGCCTGGAATCATTGTTCTGTGTGCCATTTCTTTAAAAAAACAAAAACATATTTTGAAATAGGGAGGGAAAAAAAAAGATCTGAGAAGTAAAATGCTTTCCTTGTTTATGAGACTAGTATCATATGAGTAGCATTTTGCAAAAAAAACATACTTTTTACAATGCTGTAAAAGTTATCAAGAAGGCTTTCTCACTGAGTATGGTATCAAACTAGTTAGCCACTCACACCCAAAACTGTGACAATGTGTTACCAATTCTGTCACCACTCAGTTATCTTTGACCACATGGCTGGAAACAACTCTTATATGTTTACTTCTCTTGCGTATATCTTTTCATGGCTTACCCACAAAGGAATGTACTTGTTTTAAACAATCTGGTAACTTCTAAGACTCTATTTAAATATATTTTAAAAGACATTACCTGGAAGAAATATATAACCTCCTCTGAACCTCAGTTTATTTATTGATCATAGAATTATAGAACTATGATCAATTAATAAATATTACAGGGATACAGATATCTGCTCACATTTGTTCTCAGAGATGTCCTACTATGGAGGACAGGATGTAAACACAATGAGTGGTTTTCAAGAAGATCACTGTTCGTAGTATGCATATCCTACTGCTATAAAAAAGATGACTTAGGGCTTCCCTGGTGGCGCAGTGGTTGAGAGTCCACCTGCCATTGCAGGGGACACAGGTTCGTGCCCCGGTCTGGGAAGATCCCACGTGCTGCGGAGCGGCTGGGCCCGTGAGCCACGGCCGCTGAGCCTGCCTGTCTGGAGCCTGTGCTCCGCAACGGGAGAGGCCACAACAGTGAGCGGCCCGCATACTGCGAAAAAAAAAAAAAAAAAAGATGACTTAGAGAGTTTGTGTTTATATGTATGTAGGTATATATACATTTATATACACATATATATATAAAATATTTTAATTTAATTTTATATCCATATATAATTTATTTTAATGTTAATTTATCTTAAAATGAATTAAAATTTTATTATAACTTTGATATGAGATTATTTTAATTATGTATATATATTTATTCATTCATGTTTAAATGAAATAATTTATCAAAAAATATTTTGTATGTAATGGTAAAGATGCTTCATTGATAAGAGGGAAATCCCAAAGGGATATGGAAAACATTAAACTATAACACATTAACAGACTAGATGACCTTTATAATTCCCTAAAAATCTAAAATTCTGTGATTCTATGAATGCTATTTAGGTATCACCTAACCTGGACCTTGAAACCCATTCATCATCAGAGATTATAATATCAAGAGAATCTTGAAAGGGATTGTGACTAATTTTTCTGAGACTAGGTACTTATTATATGCATACATGCCACCCACTTCAGGATATGTACCTAAAAGGGTTTCTGGTACCAATTCCAATCTGGGGGAGGTTCCCCGCGCCACCAACCAGCAAAGTTCTGGCCTACAATTCATCTTAATTCTGCCACTGTCTACCCAGAGATAGCATCAGATGGCACAGGTTAAGGGCCGAGACCTTCAAGACTGCCCTCCCCCTTCCTCCAAGTCACAAGCCCAAGTTATCACCTATGCTTCTGATCCCCAGCTATAGATCAGAGGCTTCCAGGACCCTCTCTTCCAATTTGATTAATTAGCCAGAGCAGCTCACAGAACTCAGAGAAACATTATACTTACTAGATCACTGGTTTATTACAAAAGGATATAATTCAGGACCAGCCTGATGGAAGAAATGTACAGGGCCAGGTATGTGGGAAGGGGCACAGAGCTTCCATTCATTCTTTCTTTCAGCGTGCCACTCTCTCCACATCTCTACATGTTCACCAGTCCAGAAGCTCTCTGAACATAGTCCTTTTGGGGTTTTTAAGGAGACTTCATTACATAGGAATGATTAATTACATCATTTGCCATTGGCGATCCATCTGACCTCTAGCCCCTCTTGCTTACCTGGAGGTCAGTGGGGTGGGACTGAAAGTTCCAATCCTCTAATCACTTGTTCATCTCTGGCAGCCAGCCCCCATTCTTATGTGCTTTCTGAAAGTCTCCTCATTAACATAACAAAAGCTATCTTTATTGCTCTCAACACTTAGGAAATTCCAAGAGTTTTAGGAACTCTGTGCCAGAAATCCAGGACAAAAACCAAATAGATATTTCTTACAAATAACAATATAGCATACCAAAATGAGTGCAGATATCCCAGTCATATCAACCTGAACCTCTAAGTACCTGACAGAGCTCTAAGAATGCGACAGTAATTACGACATTTCCTTTATTTCAACTTAACAGAAAAATAGAAAATATTTTTTGAAGTATCCAAAGGAAAAATAATTCTCCGATAAGTAGATACCTTATCTTGGTGTCAGCGAGTACATAGTAAAGCAATGATACTTGTTATTTTATTCTGAGATTAGTAAGAACTTCAAAATGTATTTATGAGCCAGGGTGTATTTTTACATGGCAAGCATTCCTTGAGATTTCACATATGCAAGATGTTGCCTACTAAACTTCTACATTTTCCTGGCCGTTTAGTGTACTTAACTATCACATTAATCACCATAATAAGCCCAAACTTAGGAAAACGTATTGTACTAGAGAACAATAAGTGGATATTTTAATAACCATATACTTAATCTTCCATCTGTTTCCAAAGATTGCAAGTATATTTTGTTGCTATCGCATATTAAAGTTTAGTGCCTGACAAAAAACAACATAATTGTGCAGTTACTTAAAATATGTCCCCAAATATTTGTTTCCTGTTTTTCTAATGCAAGGGCCTAACTTGTTTGTAAGACCCAAGATTTACGTGACTAAATAAAACTACTTTAAAAGATATCGAGAAGGTTACAAAATCATGTCACATCTAAAACTGGACATTTTCAAAGGGCTTATGTCCACGAATTGGTAGTTGAAAGTAGAAAACAAGGAATGTCAATAATGAATTTCAAAAAAGGAAGAAAAATATAAACTGCTCCTTTTCAATTTCTGAAACAATTGAGAGACAAAGAATTTAGGCATATAAAAATTGCATTTTAGCTTTATTGTGAATAAGGGCAAAGTCAGATTGTGTTTTTCGATGTGCCAGATAAGAGATGAGGAAGCAGAGAGAAGCCCAAAGTGTTAGTAAAATGGCTCTCCCTCCACTGTGAGTAAATTCACTGAAAGCTATAAGTAACTTACATTGCACAGTGCTTCTCTATGTTGAAAATACTTCACCTCCCTATTATCAAAACACTTCTCAAAAGCACCTAGATTAATGGCCATTAATGGTTATAATGGTAAATAATACCATTATAACAATAAATGGTATTATCTAAATATGACAGGAAGAGAAAACCCAAGCATAGACCTTGGGAATGTAACTCGCAAATGTTCATGGAGGTCATTAGCCGCAGAAGCAAGGAAGGGAGTTTGGAACCTGGGATAAGACAGGCATGCATTTATATCGTGGCACAGCAACAGAACAGCTGTGTGACATCTAGTAGCTTCCATCATCTTTCTGAACCTATTTCCTATTTTTCAAAGTGAACTACAACTACATTTGTCTCTAGGTTATTGGGGGAATTAAGTTGAATTAGATAATATTTGTCATAGCACTTGTCATGTGGTCAGTTATAGAACAAATTTTAGTTCCTGTTCCTTCTTCCTATGCTCTAATCTTTACTCACAATCCTGGGCTTTTCCATTGTTCTACAGTATCTCTCTTTAGCAAAGCTATTTCTAACTTGGAATAGATTGGACCGGTAATGTGTAATATATCCATTAAAAGGGGAATACTGGCACAGGCAGACAAGTTGGTTCCTTGATTAAAGGCTAGCAGGCATGGTATGGTACATCAGAGCTTCATAGAAATGTTTCCTAGTTCTGCCCTGCAATACCTGATGCCTCAGTTGCCTACTATTATAACATTCACTCTGCTTCTGCCTATGACCTGCTTTGTAAAAGCATTTCAACATCTGGACCTTTATGGACTTTATGGAAGAAATAGCAAGATATCTTGTTTATTTTTTCCGTGAAAAATTTCCAACTTCCAGAGGTATTTTTCCCTTCTTTGGAGACAATAAATGTGTTAGCCTGGAAATAAACAATAGATATTAGAACCCACTTTTGTGCTGCCTTAAAAAGAGTGTCATGGTACTGAATTATTCAAGCTACCATTGCTCATTGGTATTATTATGCTCCTGGTACAGTAATTTTTAACAGATACTTCACAAGAGTTAAATTATACTCCTCCCACTTTTCTACTCTCTGAATTTGGAGAGTAGCCATAATTACATTATTTGAACCCCCATAAAAACTTTTTCATAGAAGCAAAATAAATAGGCCAATATCTCAAAATTCACTCACTACTCTAAAGCTCAATGCTTCAATAACTTAATTAAAGAGAGAATGAAGGAGGAGCTTCCTTGGGCATAGTATGTGTATGTTACCTACAGGAGCGTGATTAGAGGCAAGATAATTGAGCTTTAGTCTTAAGTTCATCAATTCAATCATTCAGCATTTGCTATATGTATATATGTACTATATGTACACCCCCTCTGTTCTAAGCATAGTGCTATCCTGTGACTTATTAAAAAAATTAAAAAGGCACAACACACCTGGCCAGACAGGGCTCATAAATACTTTCACGTTTTGGGAATGGCCAATTCTTAAATTATTAACTTTTGGGTAATTATCATGCAAATAAGTCAGTTTCTGTGGTGATTAAAAATACATATTTCCTGTTACCAGTTTCATAAAGGTGTGATGAATATTCAAGTGCTAATCTTTGAGCTCCTTTTTTGCCCATAAGTGGGCAACTAGGATGATCAGTTCTCATGCAGTAGAAGAAAAAAGATTTTAAAGATTAACATCTTTATTGTTTTTTTCAGTAATTTCTCCAAGTTGACCTAAATCAGCAGGCTTTATTCACACAATTCTCACTGACTCAATGACATTTATATAGTATCTCAGCATGTTCCAATGTCTATTGACACTTCTTACTTAGAACTCATCTTAACAATTTGCAATTTACTTTAAAAATGGTATTGTTGCCTCCTAGAATATTACGCTTGATTACTTTTCCTCAATCCTTTTAGAAAATTAGTCCCATTCTGATACTTTACTCTTCCTCTGAGTGTTAAATAGGAGATCATTAGCTCTAAGATTGTGTACTCCATGTCTTAGCTTTGTCCTAAACTCTCAAGCACCTCAGAGAAGTCTTAGCAGACATTTATTGATCTGGATACACTGTCATGAACATTCAGGAAAATAGAAGAAATACTATTAAACATGGATGGTCCCCCACAGAAGCTTCTAATCTGAAAATATTTAAAGTTCAATAAAGATTCATGGATTAAGGTAGATATCAGGGATAAAAGGCACTATGTATCCTTAGGATTAAAATTGTTAGATTTCCCATTTGCTAGTGTCTAAGATTATAAACTCTCTATTATTTTTTTCATACTGTGGATTAAAAGTGATGCCAATTATATTTAATTAGCTGGCTTTTTGTATTCTAGGATCCAGCTAAATCTGGACATGCTATTTTGGGGGACATAGAGTGAAATGCAGGTTAACTAGAAGGATCACAAGATGGATCTAAAAGCTTTGGTTCAGGATACCTTCTGTCACCTCTTCTGTTTCACTGGTCAAAGTAAGTCACATGACTGAACCTTATGACTGTGGGACAGGGAAAAATAGTAATATTTCTCTTACAGAAAGCTAGTACAAATAACGTGACATTGGGGAGAGAGGTATAATCCTATTACACTTAGGCAGCAAATAATTGGAAATAATAGTACAATTTGTCATAGACTAACCTTTGGTTACCAAGTGTCATTTTCCTCCCTTTAAAGCACAGAATACATTTACTCCTCCACTGGGACAATTTGCAAAAGACTCAAAGTCTAGGATTTTGTAATAATTTCTACATCTGGGTCGATATGGTCAGATGTCAATTTCTACATCTGGCTCCTCTTGATCTGGGTTTTATGAAATATGATGTCAGGTTTTTAGCGATTCATCTCAAAAAAACCCCCAAAAATAGTAACAGGGTGAGGACAAGATAATTGCTATAAATGCTTCCATTAAAAAAGAGTAAAATAGAAGGCATACCGTAGTCGTTCGTCCATAATTATTCTAAAACCTTGTTGCTAATGTTCCTTAATGAAGCTCCAGTAATGTTCCCCCATAATTGTTTTTCAGTCGATCCATCTCTTTGCTCCTGGCTCCACCTCCTGCCTGACCTTTTCTTTATATTATCTTTGTTGGAATGGACTCATATGGAGAGGGCTGCTGCCTGCCTATAGAAATGGGAGTCTGGGTAAAACTTACTAATTTTGTCTTGAACAATCACAATCCTGTCTAATCCCCACTGAGCTCTTTGAGTAGTACAAGTTTCTCAAAAGACTAGTTGGCTTCACCTGTGTCTCTATTTCTGCTTTGCAACTAAGATCGTCTATACCATTTTTCTAGAGTCCACATATATGCGTTATTATATGATATTTGCTTTTCTCTTTCTGATTTCCTTCACTCTGTAAGACACTCTCTAAGTCCATCCACATCTCTACAAATGACCCAATTTCTTTCCTTTTTATGGCTAATCTTCCACTGTATATATGTACCACATCTTCTTTATCAATTTCTCTGTCAATGGACATTTAGGTTGCTTCCATGTCCTGGCTATTGAAAATAGTGCTGCTATGAGCATTGGGGTGCATGTGTTTTTTTGAATTATGGTTTTCTCTGGGTATATGCCCAGTAGTGGGATTGCTGGGTCATATGATAGTTCTATTTTTAGTTTTTTTAAGGAACCTCCATACTGTTTTCCATAGTGGCTGTATCAATTTACATTCCCACCAAAAATATATGAGGGTTCCCTTTTCTCCACACCCTCTCCAGCATTTATTGTTTGTAGATTTTTTGATGATGGCCATTCTGACCGGTGTGAGGTGATACCTCATTGTAGTTTTGATTTGCATTTCTCTAATGATTAATGATGTTGAGCATTCTTTCATGTGTTTGTTGGCAATCTGTATATCTTCTTTGGAGAAATGTCTATTTAGGTCTTCTGCCCATTTTTGGATTGGGTTGTTTGTTTTTTTGATATTGAGCTGCATGAGCTGCTTGTGTATTTTGGAGATGAATCCTTTGTCAGTTGCTTCGTTTGCAAATATTTTCTCCCATTCTGAGGGTTGTCTTTTCATCTTGTTTATGGTCTCCTTTGCTGTGCAATAGGTTTGAAGTTTAATTGGGTCCCATTTGTTTAGTTTTCTTTTAATTTTCATTACTCTAGGAGGTGGGTCAAAAAAGATGTTGCTGTGGTGTATGTCAAAGAGTGTTCTGCCTCTGTTTTCCTCTGAGAGTTTTATAGTGTCTAGTCTTAAATTCAGTATGGATACCAAGGGGGAAAAGGGTGGGGTGAGAGGAACTGGGAGACTGGGATTGACACATATACATTATTGATACTATGTATAAAATGGACAAGCGATGGGAACATGCTGTATAGCACCAGGAACTCACCTAGTGCACAGTGGTAACCTAAATGGGAGGGGAGTCCAAAAGGGAGGGGATATCTGTATGTGTATGACTGATACATTTTGTTGTGCAGTGGAGGCTAACACAACATGGTAAAGCAACCATACTTCAATAAAAATTAATAAAAAAAATAAGTCATGGAGATGTAATGTACAGCATGGTGACTATAGTTAATAATACTGTATTGTATATTTGAAAGTTGCTAAGAGAGTAGATCTTAAAAGTTCTAAAAATATTTATAACCATGTGTGGCAATAGATGTTGATTAGACTTACTGTGGTGATCATTATACAAATATCAAATCATTAAGTTATATACCTGAAACTAATATAATGTTATAAATCAATTACATCTCAATTTAAAAGATTTAAGACTGGATTAATAAAACAAAAAATAGAGGCAAACCTTAAATAAAGATCACAGAGAAAGAGAAAAACCAAAAAAACTAGTTGGTTTTATATATTTTTGATCCCAGTAAATTCTGTATGCCAGTAGTGACACCCACCCTTCTTTTTGATATATGCCTCTTTCTCCAGACTTATTTACAGGATACTTGAGCATTTCAGGTTTCAACAGTGGATCCATGCCCTTAATCTTATTTCCTTGAGCCGTGTTGTCCACTGAACATGCAACTGACCATACTTTAATTAATTAAGCAAATTTTAAAGAATTTTTGAAGATTGTGCTCTTGATTTGAACTTCAAATGTACTCTAATTCGCTCATTTTGTATTAAAAAATTCTGTCATATCTCTTCTGATTATCTCAACTTGGGTTATGAGTTTTCTGGCATTCTTAGCTATTCAAATTTGGTAGGAGAAGAACATGGCAGAGACTCTTATCAGAGACCCACTAGCCTCTAAGCTTCCATCTTTCCCTGTACAGTTGTCCCTCTTCAGTTTCTGCAGGGGATTGGTTCCTGCTTGCTCCTATGGATACCAAAACCTGAAGATGCTCAGTCTCTTACAGAATGATGTAGTACAGTCTGCCGTCTGTATCCATGGGTTTCTCATTCACAAATACAGAGGACAGACTGTATAACTCTTTCCCCCTTTGCCAGTACAGGAAACTTCCATCTAGTTTTGCAGGTTGAAAGTAGTATTAATGAGTAATACTGATGCTGAATAATCACACATTCTTCCAAGTCTATTATTTTATGCCTGAAAAAAAGTTTTTAAAAATATATTGCATTTTTCTTTGTGTTCTGTCCTATTATCCTCCTCTTAAGATAATGATGGTGGATTTTCTTCAAAGAAGAAAATGGACATAGGAAACTAAGGAAAAATACAGCAATTGCTTTTCTAAATATTATCCTCCTACAGATGATCTTATTAAATTTTCTTTCCTCCCTCTGTTACTATTGCCGTTTTCCTTTGCCAGAGAGCTGAATCAGAAGCTATTTAGATGAAGTTAGGTATGCCTCAACTATGATATTATACTACATTCTTTACAAAGAGGATTTTTGTGAAGTATCTCAATATTATAAGTTTGTTTCAGTGGGAAGCAAGATGCTGTATAAGCATAGTAAATTTTGGCTTTTTATCCACTTGGATGTTCTTATAATGTCCACACTTGGATATATTGGTAAGACTAGCTCCATTGACAGAACATATATGTTAAGTCTCTATACCTTTGTATTCAACATTTTTACTATTAATTTTATCTTTTATGCCATTTGGTTAATTTGGATTAAACTGTTTTTAACATGGGGAAAACATTCACTTACATTTGAAGAGGAGAATATATATATGAACTTCTTAGGTATTTTAGGGAATTAAAACTTTCAGTTGTGCATAATGTAGGTAAATATTGGGCAGTGCTTTATTTTTAGTCTTTCTTTTGTTCTATATATATTATATATATATATTATATATATATTAGGTACTTTCTATGAAGTGGCTAGCATACTATGGGGAACACAGGCCTTTAAATGAGTTTACAATACAAACTTATAAGTAAATTGAGGCAAAAATGTCTTATGAGAAGGTATTAGATAATGTGAAGAATAATTAAATACAACAGAGGATTGAAGTAAAGAGGGACTGGTTAACAAGAAGTAAAGAGAACTCTAAAGAATACAAGAATAGCAAATATAAGGAGCAGCCACTACCACTAACTCTGAGATAGAACATCCAAGAAAAAGCCCATGTCCTTCTCCCAAGGGCTGAGATCCAGACCTTGTTGGAGAGGGCCTTCCATGGTTCACTGTATGCAGCTAAGTCACTGTAGTGCTGCACCAGCAGAACTTGCTGGAAATCTACCCTCTAGAACTTTCCAGAAATAGATCCTCTTGGGTGTTGGGGAAAACTGTTGATGAGGAGGTGTTTTATCAGACACACTGCTACAAAATGTGCCCAAAGAGGAAAGTGCACAGCAA
This sequence comes from Globicephala melas, assembly GCF_963455315.2. Lineage (NCBI taxonomy): Eukaryota > Metazoa > Chordata > Mammalia > Artiodactyla > Delphinidae > Globicephala > Globicephala melas. The sequence continues at coordinate 73,847,608 of NC_083319.1, read as the reverse complement.
GAGCTGGGCACTGGAGAAGCCACACACTTTGGGAACTGACTGAGCAGGGCTCACAGGAAGCAGGGAGCAAACCCTTTTCTCCTGATATTTCTCTATAGTACTTTTTATTGACAAAGTTAAAATGTGCCTGCCAAAGAAAATATTTAAAGGGCCCAAATCCATTTTCACAAAGCAGGCAAAAAGAATGAATTGGAGCTGAGAGGCAATAAATGGTTAACTGGCACAGATAGGTACCTAACAAAATCTATGATGAAGAGATCTAGTGAGTGAAAGCTGTAAGTTGAGATCTAATGAATTGGAAAGTTCTGCTGCTGCTAGCAAAATAGATAAGTAGTTATTCTAGAAAAACATTTTTTATATCAGTCAGTGCTGAAAGCTGATTACATGTGATAGATATCTAAAAATATAAGGGAAGGTACATACACACACACACACACAAAGGGAATTCTTGGGGGACATAAATGAAGAAATAAAATCTGAGTAGTAAACAGGAGTAAATTCTGGGCTTTCCGAAGATGTCTGCTAAGAGCAGGAAACCAGGAGTAGTTTTAAGAGCTACTTATGAAAGGTGACAATGTCTTAAGCCTGTACAAGATAAAAGGTACAAATCAAACTCTCATATTTAGCTTTGCATCTTAAGGGGAAAATGTTAATCAGGGAAAAATTTACTCCATCACAGAAACATGAACATAGTAACTATTTTTTAGCCACAGCACTGGATAGGAAAAAAAAAAAAAAAAGAATTTCCCTAGAGAGTTTGTAATTCAGTCTCTCTACCAACAAGGTTTTGGGCTTAAGTCTCCATTACCAAGGCATCTCAGAAAACCTAAAGCCAGTAAAATTAACTAAAGATGGGCTTCCCTTGTGGCACAGTGGTTGAGAGTCTGCCTGCCGATGCAAGGGACACGGGTTCGTGCCCTGGTGCAGGAGGATCCCACATGCAACGGAGCGGCTGGCCCCGTGAGCCATGGCCACTGAGCCTGCGCGTCTGGAGCCTGTGCTCTGCAACGGGAGAGGCCACAACAGTGAGAGGCCCACATACCGCAAAAAAAAAAAAAAAAAAATTAACTAAAGATATCATGAGATAGTAACTAACTCCTTGGCCACTTGGCATGAGTAAATACAAATCTTCTCTAGAGGAACTCATCATATGAGCTCAAAATCCAAAATTAAGAGCATATAAGAAAATATGCTACCATAAGAGATAACAATCACATTTTAATTGACAATTAAAAAATATATAAACAATGAATCAAAATTCTTTAAAAACACAGATAAAATGTGAAAAGAAAATTTTAAAATAGAAAAAGTTATGATTACAAACTGATAATTTAATGGACAAATTATACAGCATATGGAGCACACTTGAGAAAATAAACTGACATAGAAATCTGAAGAAGTTATTGATGGAAGTGTGAAGAAAAAATAGATAAAATATGACAGATTAGGGCTTCCCTGGTGGTGCAGTGGTTGAGAGTCCGCCTGCCGATGCAGGGGACACGGGTTCATGCCCCGGTCCGGGAAGATCCCACATGCTGCAGAGTGGCTAGGCTCGTGAGCCATGGCTGCTGAGCCTGCACGTCCAGAGCCTGTGCTCTGCAATGGGAGAGGCCACAGCAGTGAGAGGCCCGCATACCACAAAAAAAAAAAAAAAAAAAAAAAAGACAGATTAAAAGGTATAAACAATAAAATTAAAAAATCTAAGTTAAGTTGAATTAGAGTTACACAGGAAATATTAGGAATTAGTTGCGAAGATATATTGGAAAAATAACTGAGAAGAGGTTAGTTAGGCAAAGGGAAAGTAGAATTGAGGTTGGGGTGTGCTATGGATTGGTTTGTGCCTCCCCACCTAAAATTCGTATATTGAAGCCCTAACCCCAAATGTGATGGTATTTGAAGATGCAGTCTTTGGGATGTAGCTAGAGTTAGGTTAGGTTCCGAGAGTGAGGGCCTCATGATGGCATTACCGGTCTTATAAGAAAGGAGAGATATCTTTCTGTCTTTCTCCATGTGCACATACTGAAGAAATACCATATGAAGATGTAGTGAGAAGATGGCCATCTGCAACCCAAGAAGAGTGCCCTCACCAGAAACTGATCAGTTGGCACCTTGATCTTGATTTCTTCAGAGTATGTTGGCTAAAAAATCAGTCTTGACTATATTGTAGAGTTCAAGTTCAGGGAAGAAATTAACCTGGAATTCTATGTGGAGGCTAGATCATGAAAAGCCCTGTCATCTGTGCTTAAGAGTAATTTATATCCAAAAGGCAAGAGGAGCCTTTAAAGTATTTTGAGATATAGACTTCATCCTAGGTAATATTGAATTGAAGTGTTTAGGTAAATACATTAAAACTGGTTGTGGCTTAAAAAGTGAGTTGCTCGATGTCAGCAAGATGGCAGACTAGAGCACTCCAGGCCCTTCTTCTCCTACAGAGACCCTGAATTAACAATAATAAACAGTTGAGGGAACTGTAGTGTACCCCACCCAATCTTTGATTGGGGTGTACTCCCACCCTTCCTTTCTGCAGTGTAGCTTTCCTGTCCCTTAAATAACTGTCCTGTCTCTCTTACTTTTAAATTCTAAATTTGTAGTTTTGATTTAAAAAACTACCTTCCTCACAGCTTATGATTTCTCTGCTTAAGAGCTTTGGATACTTTTTAATGGATTATATCTAAATTATTTGGCAAAACACTTTAGGGCTTTCATAATAAACCATAAATAATATCTAGGCTCATCACCATAGGTTCCCAAGCATCTCAGATTCTATGATCCAGAACAATCTATTAGATTTCTTGTTACCATTCATTTGCAGTGTTATCTAGAGTGTGTGTAGATTCTAAAGTCAAATCACCTGAGTTCCAATTCCAACTCTTCCACTCATCAGCTGTGTGACCTTGACATTTTACCTGCCTTTCTAGTCCTGTTTTGCTACATATGTAAAATGTATATGGGATGCTTAATAAGTGTTAGCTAGTATTTTGCTTAGATAGGCCTTATCATTCTCTACTCAATTTCAGAAACTGAATGTAACTGTCTGTTTTCCTATTACATTTATCTGGATTTACCCCCAGAAAAAAATTCACCACTTTCTTCTTCCAAAAGCACTTTCTATACAGCTTTGCTAGAGAGCCTTTACTATCTATTATCTACCCATTTATCTATTACTCTATCTACTTATTTCCATTAGTTTATAAGTCTGCCCAAGTAGACAGAAGACCTGAAAGCAGGGACCATGTGGTATTCTTTGTGCTCCCATTGTCTAGCTGCTTGATAAATATTTGTTGAATAGATAAGTGGACGAAATATAAAGACTAAATTATCAAGAAAATAGTGGAAAGTAAATGATTATATATAATTAGTAAATTTTACAACACTTTTGTCCAGAAACATGAACACATAACATTACCAAAAATGAGTAATCTTTAAGAGTACTTTAGTTTTTAATGTTTTATTTCCTATTTCCTTTAGAAAAATGCAGAATATCAGCCACAGTGTTAAAGTGTGAATGTTACCATAATAAAAGGATGGGGGTAATTCTTGTTGCTTGATTATAAAGATGCAATACAATTAGATTTGGTCTCTTCCCAGTTTAATTTAGTTTATCCCCTTAGGAGAGATCCATTCACCATATTTAATTTAGCTATAATATAACTCAGTGTAGTAAATATTTTCCAGAAAAAAAATCTTAATGAGTTGAAGACATGCACCAAAATATTCTGATTTCTCTATAAGAATACTTTGTTTTTATTGTATTAATAATGCTTAAGAGGCAAATCTTACTTCCTAAAGTAATTCTGCTGAAAAATTTCATTAAAAACACCTCAAAGTTTAGATGCCAACAGACCAAATTTAGATAGGATTTAGAACTGTTACAAATTTTAACTTTTTCCCCAATCTGAATAAAAGAAAAAAAATGTAATGATAGAGGAAAAGAAAGGAAGGAAAGAATAGAAGAAAGGAGGAAGTGAGGGGGGAAAGTGAATGAAGGAGAAGGGAAGGGAAGGGAAGAAAAGGAGGAAATCCTAATTTCCTATGCTAAATCAAAATGAGATGTTACCGTACAGCATGTGAAGTAATTATTATTCAACACAAGTCACAATCTTTTTTGCTTAAAATGCTCAGATTTTCTATCTATCTTACTTAAGATAATCAACACAGTTTTACAGTTAACATTTAGCATCTGACTTTCAGCATACATCCAAAGAAAAAAGGTGTTCACCTAATTGCAGAATGTGTATCAGTGATACAATCTCTTAGAAAGAATTCTGACTTGGATCACATTCCTTTTCTTATTGTCACCAGCATTATCAGCCATGGATTGAAGACTATTCCTACAAGTTGGAGCTTGGATACATTCCGTAGTAGGAGCTGTGCTATTGCCTTAGGATAGCTTGTAACACCTTTGAGAGCTGAACAGAGTTCTTAATCTTCATTTTATTATAGAAATTCAACAGTCTTGGAAAGCTTCAAAAATAATTACACAGCCATGAAACTTCATCAGTGCCAAACAATCTATGATATCAAAACTAACTGACTGTGATTCTAATCTTAAGGGACCTTACCAAAGAATGGTAATGTGTATTTCAGTATTCATTCTCTTTTCCTGGCTCCCATATGATTTCCATGAAGTTAAGAAACCATTTTTCCATGTTCCAGTGATATCTCTACTGGGGATCCAGAAATCATGCTCTGATATTCTCCCTTTTGCATCATTATCAGTGATGCATTTTTTGAAATGAGGACTTGGATGACAATTTGAAAGATGACAGAACAGAATCTTCCAGAGTGTTTGTCATGATATTGCCTCAGTGGTGTTTAAAGCAGCAAACTCTTTATTTGAGAAGAAACTAAGAACATATGACTATGACTGGAAAACACCAGGGAGAAGATAGTTGAGGAGGAAAACATGTAATTTAAAAAGTTACTTTTTGGTGGTCCTTCCCCATAAATACAGCCCATCCTGAACTCTCCACAGACTGGCCTATGACTTGCAATACTGTGCCTTCTAGAATTGCAGTTCTTCTGCTATTCCCAAGTAAACTCAAGTTCAGAAACCCCATTAAAGGCTCTGGCCTAGAGTTTCTTCTTGCTCCTGTCTTTGCCACCCGACCAAACTCTGGAGCTTCTGTGGCCCTGCATAGCATGCAGTGACTCCCCTATAGGATGTCCATATGGCTGAACAGGGTCTTGGTGCTCTGACCTGGTGTCAGGCCTGAGCCTCTGAGGTGGGAGAGCCTAGTTCAAGACATTGGACCACCAGAGACCTTCCAGCCCCACGTAATATCAATTGGTGAAAGCTCTCCCAGAGATTTCTGTCTCAAGACTAAGGCCCAGCTCCACTCAATGACCAGCAAGCTCCACTGCTGGACACCCCCATGCCAAACAAATAGCAAGACAGGTACACAAACCCACCCATTAGCAAAGAGGCTGCCTAAAATCATACTAAGTTCACAGACACCCCAAAACACACCACCGGACACGGTACTGCCCAACAGAAAGACAAGATCAAGCCTCATCCACCAGAACACAGGCACCAGATGCCTTCACCGGGAAGCCTACACAACCCACTGAACCAATCTGACCCACTGGGGTCAGACACCAAAAACAATGGGAACTATGAACCTGCAGCCTGCGAAAAGGAGACCCCAAACACAGTAAGTTAAACAAAATGAGAAGACAGACAAATAGGCAGCATATGAAGAAGCAAAGTAAAAACCCACCAGACCAAACAAATGAAGAGGAAATAGGCAGTCTACCTGAAAAAGAATTCAGAGTAATGATAGTAAAGATGATCCAAAATCCTGGAAATAGAATGGAGAAAATGCAAGAAACATTTAACAAGGACCTAGAAGAACTAAAGAAAAAACAAACTGTGATGAATAACACAATAAATGAAATTAAACATTCTCTAGAAGGAATCAATAGCAGAATAACTAAGGCAGAAGAATGGATAAGTGACCTGGAAGATAAAAGAGTGGAAATAAATACTGCAGAGCAGAATAGAGAAAAAAGAATGAAAAGAATTGAGGACAGTCTCAGAGACCTCTGGGACAACATTAAACACACCAACATTTGAATTATAGGGGTCCCAGAAAAAGAGAAAAAGAAAGGGACTGAGAAAATATTTGAAGAGATTGTAGTTGAAAACTTTCCTAATATGGGAAATAAATAGTCACTCAAGTCCAGGGAAGTGCAGAGTCCCATACAGGATAAATCCAAGGAGAAACATGCCAAGACACACATTAATCAAACTATCAAAAATTAAATACAAGGAAAAAGTATTAATAGCAGCAAGGGAAAAGCAACAAATAGCAAAAAAGGGAATCCCCATAAGGTTAAGAGCTGATCTTTCAGCAGAAACTCTGCAAGCCAGAAGGAGTGGCAGGACATATTTAAAGTGATGAAAGGGAAAAACCTAAAGCCAAGATTACTCTACCTAGCAAGGATCTCATTCAGATTCAGCAGAAACTCTGCAAGCCAGAAGGGAGTGGCAGGACATATTTAAAGTGATGAAAGGGAAAAACCTACAGCCAAGATTACTCTACCTAGCAAGGATCTCATTCAGATTCAGCAGAAACTCTGCAAGCCAGAAGGGAGTGGCAGGACATATTTAAAGTGATGAAAGGGAAAAACCTACAGCCAAGATTACTGTACCTAGCAAGGATCTCATTCAGATTCAATGGAGAAATTAAAACCTTTACAGACAAGCAAAAGCTAAGAGAATTCAGCACCACCAAACCAGCTTTACAACAAATGCTAAAGGAACTTCTCTAGGCAGGAAACACAAGAGAAGAAAAAGACCTAAAATAAGAAACTCAAAACAATTAAGAAAATGGTAATAGGAACATACATATTGATAACTACCTTAAATGTAAATGGATTAAGTGCTCCAACCAAAAGACACAGACTGGCTGAATGGATACAAAAACAAGACCCGTATATATGCTGTCTACAAGAGACCCACTTCAGAGCTAGGGACACATACAGACTGAAAGTGAAGGGATGGAAAAAGATATTCCATGCAAATGGAAATCAAAAGAAAGCTGGAGTAGCAATTCTCATATCAGACAAAATAGACTTTAAAATAAAGACTATTACAAGAGACAAAGAAGGACATTACATAAGGAGCAAGGGATCAATCAAAGAAGAAGATATAACAATTGTAAATATTTATGCACCCAACATAGGAACACCTCAATACAAAAGGCAAATGCTAACAACCATAAAAGGGGAAGCCAACAGTAACACAATAGTAGGGGATTTTAACACCCCACTTTCACGAGTGGACAGATCATCCAAACAGCAAATAGGTAAGGAAACACAAGCTTTAAATGACACATGAAACAAGATGGACTTAATTGATATTTGTAGGACATTCCATCCAATCACAACAGAACACACTTTCTTCTCAAGTGCTCATGCAACATTCTCCAGGTTAGATCATTTATTGGGTCACAAATCAAGCCTTGGTAATTTTAAGAAAATTGAAATTGTATCAAGTGTCTTTTCTGACCACAGTGCTATGAGACTAGATATCAGTTACAGGGAAAAAAAAAACTGTAAAAGATACAAACACATGGTGGCTAAACAATACACTACTAAATAATCAAGAGATCACTGAAGAAATCAAGGAGGAAATCAAAAAATACCTAGAAGCAAATGACAATGAAAACACAACAACCCAAAACCTATGGGATGCATCAAAAGCAGTTCTAAGAGGGAAGTTTATAGCAATACAATCGTATGTCAAGAAACAAGAAAAATCTCAAATAAACAACCTAACCTTACACCTAAAGCAATTAGAGAAAGAAGACCAGAAAAACCCAAAGATAGCAGAAGGAAAGAAATCATAAAAATCAATTCAGAAATAAAGGAAAAAGAAATGAAGGAAACAATAGTAAAGATCAATAAAACTAAAAGCTGGTTCTTTGAGAAGATAAACAAAATAGATAAACCATTAGCCAGACTCATCAAGAATAATAGGGAAAAGACTCAAATCAACAGAATTAGAAATGAAAAAGGAGAAGTAACAACTGACACTGCAGAAATACAAAGGATCATGAGAGATTACTACAAGCAGCTATATACCAATAAAATGGGCAACCTGAAGAAATGGACAAATTCTTAGAAAAGCACAACCTTCCAAGACTGAACCAGGAAGAAACAGAAAATATAAACAGACCAATCACAAGCACTGAAATTGAGACTGTGATTAAAAAGTTTTCAAAAAACAAAAGCCCAGGACCAGATGGCCTCATAGGCGAATTCTATCAAACATTTAGAGAAGAGCTAACACCTATTCTTCTCAAACTATTCCAAAATATAGCAGAGGGAAGAACACTCCCAAACTCATTCTACGAGGCCACCATCACCCTGATACCCAAACCAGACAAAGATATCACAAAAAAAGAAAATTATAGACCAATATCACTGATGAACGTAGATGCAAAAATCCTCAACAAAATACTAGCAAACAGAATTGAACAACACATTAAAAGGATCATGCACCATGATCAAGTGGGGTTTATCCCATGAATGCAAAGATTTTTCAGTATATGCAAATCAATCAATGTGATACATCAAATTAACAAATTGAAGGATAAAAACCATATGATAATATCTGTAGATGCATAAAAAGATTTCAACAAAATTCAACACCCGTTTATGGTAAAAACCCTCAAGAAAATAGGCATAGAAGGAACTTACCTCAATGTAATAAAGGTCATGTATGACAAAACCACAGCCAACATCATTCTCAATGGTGAAAAACTGAAACCATTTCCTCTAAGATCAGGAACAAGACAAGGTTGTCCACTGTCACCACTGTTATTCAACATAGTTTTGGAAGAGTTAACCACAACGATCAGAGAAAAAAGAAATATAAGGAATCCAAATCAGAAAAGAAGAAGTAAAACTGTCATTGTTTGCAGATGACATGATAATATACACAGAGAATCCTAAAGATGCCACCAGAAAACTACTAGAGCTAATCAATGAATTTGGTAAAGTAGCAGGATACAAAATTAATGCACAGAAATCTCTTGGACTCCTATACACTAATGATGAAAAATCTGAAAGAGAAATTAAGGAAACACTCCCATTTACCATTGCAACAAAAAGAATATAATACCTAGGAATAAACCTACCTAAGGAGACAGAAGACCTCTATGCAGAAAACTTTAAGGTGACTGATTAAAGAAATTAAATACAAATCAAACAGATGGAAATTTGTATGGAGACACAAAAGACCCCGAATAGCCAAAGCAGTCTTGAGAAACACAAATGGAACTGGAAGAACCAGGCTCCCTGACTTCAGACTGTACTAAAAAACTACAGTAATCTAGACAGTATGGTACTGGCACAAAACAGAAATATAGATCAATGGAACAGAAATATGGATCAATAGATCAGGATAGAAAGCTGAGAGATAAATCCACTCACATATGGTCACCTTATCTTTGATAAAGGAGGCAAGAATATACAATGGAGAAAAGACAGTCTCTTCAATAAGTGGTGCTGGGAAAACTGGACAGCTACATGTAAAAGAATGAAATTAGAACACTCCGTAACACCATACACAAAAATAAACTCAAGGGCTTCCCTGGTGGTGCAGTGGTTGAGAGTCTGCCTGCCGATGCAGGGGACACGGGTTTGTGCCCCGGTCTGGGAAGATCCCACATGCCGTGGAGCAGCTGGGCCCATGAGCCATGGCTGCTGAGCCTGCGCTTCCAGAGCCTGTGCTCTGCAACGCGAGAGGCCACGTCAGTGAGAGGCCCGCATACTGCAAAAAAAAAAAAAGAAAAAAAATAAAAGAACTCAAAATGGCTTAAAGACCTAAATGTAAGCCCAGACACTATAAAACTCTTAGAGGAAAACATAGGCAGAACACTCTATGACATACATCACAGCAAGATCCTTTTTGACCCACCTACTAGAGAAATGGAAATAAAAACAAAAACAAACAAATGGGACGTAATGAAACTTGAAAGCTTTTGCACAGCAGAGGAAACCATAAACAAGACAAAAAGGCAGCCCTCAGAATGGGAGAAAATATTTGCAAATGAAGCAAATGACAAAGGATATATATAGGAGATATATATAGGAGAATAAAATGGCACTTCTGATACTTTTGATAACCCTAAAAATGTTCAGGAACCCTAGCCATCTAGCTGTGTTCTTCCACATAGGTGGTTGATATGCATGAGTTACCTTTTTTTTTTTTTTTCCCTCTAGAAACCCAAATAAACCACAAGCTTAGCAGTTATATCTGCATCTGAACAACTGGAAAAAAAACTGGAAAAGTCATCACTGATGTCTATATATTGTCTGTTTTCTACAAATAAATGATCTGTAACTCATAATAACATAATTATTTTAATATCCCTTTCTCCTCCTAGTCACTGAAGTTTTTTTCTCAGCTAAAACTAGTGTTTTAAATTTTAAGGTTCTGGGCTTCCCTGGTGGCACAGTGGTTGAGAGTCCGCCTGCTGATGCAGGGGATGCGGGTTCGTGCCCCGGTCCGGGAGGATCCCGCGTGCCACAGAGCGGCTGGGCCCATGAGCCATGGCCGCTGAGCCTGCACGTCCGGAGCCTGTGCTCCGCAACGGGAGAGGCCACAATGGTGAGAGGCCCGTGTACCGCAAAACAAAACAAAACAAAACAAAAAAATTAAGGTTCCATATCAGACTTTATTACTTTAAGAATCATGTGTACCTTATTTATTTTTTATTTCAAATTCTTGAATCCTAAAATCTAAACTGAGATATTTAGAATAATAGTCACTTCTGTGCAAGGGATGAGATACCAAATCACCATGAGACCCGAATTTACAATTTATGTAGAGGACAGAATTGAAGAACATGATAGAATTAGGGAAAAATCAATGACTGAGTTCCTAAGTGAGCTGAGTACAGTAGGAGCTCAAAATAGAAATAGTTAAAAGTATAGAACCACAGTTTTTAAAAATACTGGTTCTATAAATAGGGGATAGTGATGTATGAGGTACCTGGCTTGGATATGATGCTTTCTCAGTCTAAATTCCTCATGATAACCTTGTTGTAAAGTCTAAATAGCATAACCCATGAAAAGCAAGTACCAGAGCTTTGCATGTATGTGTTGGTACTTGATACCTTATTATCTTATTATCTATGTGGAGTAGAAGAATGAAAGAAATTCTGATGGATGAAATATGACTTGAATTGGTCACTGAAGTTGTTATAGGATTTTAAAAGGTAATCTGAGTATGCTAAGTCAAGGAGGAAAGCAAACAAAGGCATGGAGGCAGAAACACACATGCTTCCTTAGGAGATAACAGAGAAAACTGCCCTATTAGAGTAAAAGATTCTTGGAGAGAATAAGAAACCTGATAACAAATTTGGATGTCATATGGGCCACCTATTAAAGATCAAGTAAAATAACTGAAATTAAAAACTTTTCCCAAATTATCTAAATCTTTTGTCAAACACAGAATCATAGTGTGACTTAATCCTAGAGAAAGGCTTTGTAATAAATTCTACTTTTACTATTATCTGTCATAATAGGCTAGTTATGTGGCAATAACAAATTACTCCCCAAATTCAATGGCTAAATACAATGAAAGTCTGTTTCCACTAACAGCATATGTCCAATGTGCACTACCTGAGGTCTCTGAATATCATGGCCATTCAGAGACACAACACTAATGAGGACTCAAGTCTCTACACAAGCTTCCACTAGTGTAAAGGCAGAAACGACTGCAGACCATACTCTGGCTTATAAAATTACAGCCTAGAGCTGAAGCATGCCGTTTCTGTCTCAGTTGAAGACTTGGTCAAAACAAGACACATGGCTGCCTGACTCACAGACAGCTAATAAGTGCAATTCTACTCAGAGAACCGAGTATTTTTGAGCCAGCCTTAATTACTCCATAATTGTAAATATTCATTTTGAATCACTGTTGCCTATTATACTAAAATAATTTTAGAATCTGAATATATCTTCTCATCTGGGAGAAAGTTTGCTATCTATTTATATTGTAAATTATGTACATTCTTTTAAATTTCTTAGTGTTTATCCTGATGATTACAATTAGCTTTTCAATTTTTAACAATCTAGTTCAGATTTTTTTTTTTGAATTTTATTTATTTTTTTATACAGCAGGTTCTTACTGGTTATCTATTTTATACATGTTAGTTTATATATGTCAATCCCAATCTCCCAATTCATACCACCACCACCACCCCACCACTTTCCCCCCTTGGTGTCCATAACTTTGTTCTCTACATCTGTGTCTCTATTTCTGACTTGCAAACCGATTGTACCATTTTTCTACATTCTACATATATGCGT